>NW_026596079.1:12824185-12852142 GCF_907164565.1 Psammomys obesus
ACACACACACACACACACACACACACACACACACACACACACACACAATATGTCTCTGTCCCCATAGCGTAATTTTTCCAGGAGAAAAGCAACTTAGAAGGCACAGAAGACAATGATATCAAGATAGCAATTATAAATATATTCAAGTGCCTCAAAGAAGATATGAATAAATGTCAGAATGAAGACCAAAAAACAGTTGAAAGAAATAAGAAATTTGATAAAGAGGATTTAAAAAAAAGTCTAAACTGAATAAACTTGAAATAAAAAAAAATTGTGAACCAAATACAAGTTAAAGTTGTCTTTAGGTATAAAGATTTCAGGCCAGTAGCTCTCAGTTCCCCAGGAGATAATGAGTAGCAGGAGAGAAGATAGAGAAGACATCACAGGGACTGATGGAGACAGGTCTGGAATGAGGATAAGCACTCTCCCTCAGCAGCTGGCAGAGAACACAAACCTACACAGAAACCCAGGTGAGAATGTGGGTGAATCAGTAACCCTGAATATGAGAATGAAACCTTAATGCTAGAAGGAGACAGTAAATAATACGCCCCGATTGGAAAAATCCACATATTGCAGTAGGGCTACTGGTATGGCTCATTGCTAAGTACTAGCCTGACATTCAGGTCAATATCCAGGCTTCTCCAGGCATACCTCCCAAACTTCAGTGTAGGTGAAAACAGAGGGAGAAGCAGTAACCAGACATGGGGACCAGGAAGAAGGTGACATGAGGGACTTAGTGTTTTCTCATGAGCTTTACAGACTTACTTGACTTTTAAACTACAGGCATATATTACTTAGGTTAAAAGTCAACAATTTTTAATGGTGTTATGAGACAAAGAACTCTAAACCCCTGGGAATGTTTTGTCTCTCCAGGGTCAAGCCCAGGGACAGTGGCAGAAGGAGACGACGAATCCAGTGCCTATCCGAAAGGGTGCGGTGTTGGCCTACAAGAAGAAGCAACTGGTCATTGAGAATAACACTTGTGGTGAGCAAAAGTGGGAGCCAGGTGGGGTTAGGGTGTCCCAAGACCTGAACATCCTCTTCTCTGCTGACTATAGACCAGGAACACTTGTCACTGTCCCAGGCACATGTCCCACCATCCTCAGTCACCTCTAAGCATGGCCAAGCTCAGACACTGCTAGCTCTAGATGCAGAGATGGCCTCGTGCACGGGAAGGGATCTGACCTGGTGGCCTCAAATGCAGGTGTCTTTTGCTGGGTGAAATCCAGGCTAATCCATCCATCTCTAGTCATTCATCTCTAGCCCTTCAAGGTGCTGTCACCCTCAGAAGCTCAGTAAAGAGCCACCAAATTGATCAGGGAACCTTTAAGCCCACATAAAAATCTCTATAATATAACAGAAGTATAACACAACTGAAACTGTAGCCAGAATGCCTGAACAACATAGCACAGAAGTTTTTCTAAGACTCTCACCTTGAAATGAACCATCCCTCAACACACACACCACGCACCACACACACACACACACACACACACACACACACACACACACACACACAAACACCCATGGGTTCAGACTCTGCCATGGGGCAGAAGTGCCCATGTTAGGAGTGAACTGTGTGTGATGTGAGTACCAGTTTATAAGTAGGTCTCAGAGCCCCAAGCACCTCCTCAATGTGGAGGTCAGCTCCTCAAAGAGGTGGGGATGCCCTCAGACACACACACACACACACACACACACACACACACACACACACACACACACACACAGAGACACACACATGCATACATATGTACAGTGTACACACATGTGCACACACATACACACACAAACTTTCTGCAGTATCTACCTCGTTCTGGTCAAGGCAAAATCCTGGAGTCAATCCTCTAGTCAGTGACAACAGACCAGGAAGCTGGACTCTCAATATTGTACAGTGGACAGTGGCTTCTAAAGAAATTGTCCACACTCTTATGACATCCTTGGTTGAGTCATAGGGTGAGGGATGGGGAAAAGGTTGGGGATGCCTTTGAAATGCCTGGGGGAGATGGCCTTACTGCTACAGGTCGTGGTAAATCAAAAGTGCTTTCATTACAGAGGGGAAAGAAAATGAACCCTTTACTAAAAATATCAACAGCAACCAAACAGAGAAACAAAATAAACGATCTGGTTAGATCAGATGTGCCCAGAGAACCAAGGGCATGTTTATGGAGCCTGAATCCAGGGGAGTTCCCTGGAGGATAAACTGTAAAGGTTGAGGTGCACATGGAAGGAGAGGAAGTGAGGTTCCATGTACAGGACTCTTAGGGGAGCTGACTGAGGGGGAACTTGGATGAGAGGAGATGATAATGGGAGAGGACTCTGGGGTGAGGAGTTCTGGAGGTGCAGAGCCCCGTAGTTGTCAGGTCAGGCAAAGTTCTTGGTGAAGCAGTAAAGACAGGTTGGGGCTGGAGGCATTGGGGGCCACTTACCTCTACCTCCTTCATGTCAGCTTGGGAGAAAAGTGTTATTTCCCTCTTACATGTGAGAAGGTCAGTTTTCTCTGAATGCTGGCCAGCGATATAGCAATAATTAAGTCCTTTTTGATCTGTTATGAGAACTAAAGTGCTGCTTGCCAGTCAGCGCATTGTCCTGGTTGGTTCCCTTCTTGCCTTGCCTGACTGTATAAACAACATACCCATCTACCCCCTAGTGCTCAGAATATGACTTGTACCAAGCCTCATAGTATATACAAGCTGCCCCCTTGTGCTCAGAATGTGACTTGCAGACACTCTTTGAAGTGCCTCCCTTTAGTTCACAAGTTAAATGCTGTCATTATTTTTCTCCACAGGCTCATTTCACGTGTCAGGTGCTTGAATTTTGTTGTTGGGCAAGTTTCAGACCTCAGCACGACGCCATAAATTCAATAATGTAAAACAATGCAATATCACCAGAATGAGAGTGGATAAGCAAGGGCCAGCTAGTAACAGAAGGCTAACAAGAAGCCTGTATGACAGGCAGGAGGAATCTAGTCTGCTTTACCTCATGGAGTATTTATGTGTTTATTTTTGTTTTATGTGTATTTGTGTTTTGCCTGTGTGTAAGCACACCATGTGCATGCAGTGCCGATGAGGCCAGAAAAGGATGCAGCCATGTGGTCCTTTGAAAAAGTGTCACTGGCTCTTAACTGTCGATTATCTCTCCAGCCCTCGTGGGATATGACAGAGGGTGTAATGGTCACTTAGAGTGCTTATTTAAAATGCAAGCTTCAGGCTGCTGAGATGGATTCGCTGGTGAAATGCTTGCTGCCAGGCCTGATGACTTGAGTTCCACCTCCAGGTCCCACACGTTGAAGGAGATAACTGACTTCCAAAGTTGTCCCCTGGCATCCGTATCTGCTCCATGGCATGCACACACAAAATAAATAAACAAATAAAATAAAATGTAATTTTCAGGGTTCCTGTGAAAGGATCCAATTCACAGGTCACACAGGCAAATGCTCAGGTTGACTGACATTTCTGGTATTTGGCCTGATTTTCCCTAAATTGGGTGTGGGACAAACTCTAGCATGTGTTGCCTCACGTCTCCTAACTGAGTTTCTTTTCCATTCAGCCATTCTCCTTTCTGCTAATGCTAAGAAGAAGACATTCCTAGAAATGCTTAATATGCAACCTAGAAGTGCTATCCTTGCCCAACCCATGAGAATGAAGGCAGAAGAACTAAGCATTGAGATAGGTATGAGTTTGTTGAACAGGGATCTACCTGGGGATGGATTCATCACTGGATTTTCTCATAAAAGTAGAATTTGCAAGGTGAAAAGCAAGGGTGGATGGAGGAATTAGAAAGGCCAGAGGTCAGGGGAGGGGTGGAGAGAGTGAGTCTTGGTGAGTAAACGCTCCACTTTCTCTTTCCAGAGGCATATCCAACAAGACGGCTAGGTGAGTGAATCATTCTGGAGCTATGAAAGTCCAACCTGCTTCCTCATGCAAACAACTGAATAACAAAACCCACCTGACTGTCTTTGCCCAGGCTCTTGAGATCTGGTCTTTAGTACACGGGGTGGGGTGGGGGAGGGATAGGAAAATGGGGGGATGGATATAGGGGACCTAAGTACAAATGATGATTCTTGGGTGGTTATTATCTCTTTCTAGGCTTGTGGATCAATAACATCTCTCCGATTGGTGAGTGTGTCTGCTGGGGCTGGGGTAGAGATCCAGGTGATGCTACCACCGTGCTCAGCCCTGTCCTGGCTCCGGCTCCTGAGTGATGGGAAAGGTCATGGAAAGCCAGTGGGGTGAAAGCACAGACTGGGATAAGTGGGGCAGGTGGAAGAGAGGGTGGGAGGGACCCTCCAGTGTGTCCCAAGAGCAAACTGAGGCCGAAGGAGATTGATAGCTTATGCTTCTCTTTCTAGGAAGGATAGAGGAACCCTACCATCAAGGTGAGTGTTCTGGGTTTTGTTTGTTTCTCTCTATCTCTGGGCTTCTGGTGGGAAACCACAGACTCAGAACTCAAATTAGAACCTTCTTGAAAACTGAGCTCTAATTCCCCGTTTCTTTTGAAGTTAGTTCCACTCACACGTGCACAACTGTGTGTATTGATGTTCACTGAAGATAAACTGGGAAGCAGGCATCACTCCAGCATGGGCAATGGGAAAGAATCAGACATAAGTGCTTTACAGCTTCCATTGTGGTCTCCTCTTGCTGTCACAGATCACCCATAGGTCACCTGGCAGAGCCAGAATGTCCTCAAATGCAGTTCTTGGCTAACTCTTCATAAACCTTGGAGATACTTATCAACTGGTGCAGTTCACATAAGTACCAGGAGCCTGAGAGACACAAACTCATTGACTCCTCACCACATCCCCATTTATCACACATGGAAATGGATCCTGGAACACTGAAGATTGTCATCTCTAGAGCCTAACAGTACATTTAATCCCTGAAATGTCCCAGAAATGAGCACTTGGTCATTTTTCTCCCACTTTCGAAAACCAGTTTTCAGATGTCCATTTCCACTCCTAGCACTGTGTCCCCTCCTTCCAGGGTGCTGAATCTACCTGCTTTCTAGCTTCATGATAGTTGCCTCACTAGGGCTCAAGCAGGCCATCAGTGGGGACATTTTTTGCCACTGGAAATGGTGCTGAAGGACTTAGCATCTCGGGGATATTGAACTGAAGAATTTCCCTCACTTTCTGATTGGTGTTGCTGTGTGTGAGCAGATTTCAATCGCCTACAAGATGAGGTTTCCCTGCAAATAGAGCAACTTGCCCTGCTCTCAAAGGATGTTCAAGATGTTGTGTTCTCCAGTCTCCTGCCCATGCTGAGGAACAGGGAGGTCCTGCATGACTTGATGAACATGGTGAGAATTGCTTAGCTGCCCAGAGATGATCAAACCCATAAGCATCATCTGGGGAGATGGGGATGCCAAGATATATGAGGGAGGAGGAATGTGCATGGTGCCCAGGAGATTGAGAAAATGTCAAAGATTGGGGATTCTGGATCATGCAATATTGAGGGATAGAGAGTGTGGCTCTTTAATTTTTCTCAGAATCCCCCTGGTGGGGTAGACCCTATAGTCTGCACCTTGCTTAAATCCTCTGGACGTAGGCACATTCACAAGAGTGGTTTTGAGCCAGACATGGGAAGCTGAAGCTACTTGAAGAAGGGTTGCAAGTTCAAGCCCTTTCTGGGCTACAAAGCAAGTTCAAAGCTGGCTTGGGGAACAGCCTCAGACCTTGTCACACACATGAGAAAAATGAAGGGAAAAAGAAGCCAGGCTGTAGCTTCGTGGGAGAGGACTTGATCAACATATATAAGCTGCCCAGCCCCCAACACTGGCAATGATGTTATTAACAGAACATCTGTCTCCTGCAGCTGGAGTTGGATCAGTTGGGGCATATGGATGGTCCAGGTGGTGCAATCCTAGATGAGCTGCGAAAGGATGCAAGCCCCCCATGGATTGACCTAAAGAACCTCATTCTTTATCTCCTTCAAGCCCTAATGGGTAAGAATGGCTTGAGGGCAGCGTGGGAGAGTCCTCCTGTTGGTTCTCAGAGGGCTGTTTCAGAGGCCACCTCCCCGAAGCCCTTGAATTATCATGATCATTCTCACATCACCCTTCTCTCTGATGTCAGCAAGGCTCAGAGTGATAACACTCCATGTACCACAGGTGGAGTGTGAGGTCGAGAATGTGAGCAGTCATGAATCACCTCACACATTCTTGGTGAAAGGTGATTCTTACCCCTGTACTTAGACTTTCAGCTCTGGGTCATGTCACTTATGAGCTGGGAGCTCATCCCAAGGCCAGGAGACATTTCTAGAGCAGTGAGTTTGACATTCCAGTCTAATGGGCTATATTCCTCTGTCTCAGAGTTTTCTTCTCACTGGGTTTCATAGTTCATGGTGAGAAGAAAGATTGAGTCTCTGTCATTGTTTTTCCTCATGTGTTTCCCCTTCTCCCTCTCAGTGCTGAGTGATACCCAACTCGATCTGCTTGCACAGTCTATGGAGAAGAGGCTCCTCCTGCAACAACGAGAGCTGGTAAGAAACCTCCAGGGGCCGGCAGTCCAGGGAGGGGAAAGAGGATAACAGGACAGGAAGAACATTCTAGGAGAAAGCAATAAAGTTTCCACAAGGAGGGGAGCCAGAAACCCTCTGGTGGGCAGGCAGGTTGGGTTTAACTGTCAGAAGCATCTCAGCATTTATGGCAGCCTTGGAAGCAAGGCCCACTAGGTCTAAATTAGCCACCTAGGAAGGCGTCTTTGTAGGAACTAAAGGGATGAGTCATTCATACCTTTCTTTGTATGCAGTTACCATCTGCAAATTGTCTTTTCTCTCCCTATATATTTACCTATAAAAACAAAAGTGTCCTTAGCCGTATGCATACATGTGCGCACACACTCACATGCAGATGGCACTCTTGTGCAGCGAAGGCTTCATCATTCCCATGTGGTAGGTGAGGAACCATTGCACAGTGGCTTCAGGTCTTGCTTAGTTCCTCATCCTCCTGGCTTCTGGCTGTTGGGACAGAAGGTAGGTTTCTCACCCTGATTGGACCACCCCATCTGATAATTTTTTCTTCTAGGTAAGAAGCATCCTACAGCCAAACTTCAAGTATCCCTGGAATATTCCCTTCACTCTCCAGCCACAGCTTCTTGCCCCACTCCAGGGCGAGGGCTTGGCTATTACTTATGAATTGCTGAAAGAGTGTGGTCTGAAGATGGAGCTGAATAATCCCAGGTCAACTTGGGATTTGGAAGCCAAGATGCCCCTGAGTGCCCTTTATGGGAGCTTGTCATTTTTGCAGCAACTTGTGGAAGCATAAATCTTCCCCCAAGCCTGGTCCCGGCCAAGTCTATGCTGAGTCCTTAAGATATTGCACCATGGGATGCACAAGAGTGGTGACTTGAGTGCATCTTATAGGCTGGTGGGAATAAGGCTCTTTTTTTTTTTAAGTTTGCTATCCATTCACAATTATATAAATGATATATTTTGATTATTATTCACCTCCTTCCACTCTTCTTTTTTATTCATCCCCTCCAGGTCCCTCATTCCCAGCAGTTTCTCATTCAACTTTTTTGTTTGATGCTTTGCTGCATTTAATCAAGGTTGTTTTCATGAACGGGATAATTAACTTGAACAGGTGTAACTTTCCAGAGGCTACCTCCTCCTTAGCAGCATTAGCTGCCTACTGTTTTGGGGAGGGTGGGGCCTCATTGGCCACTCCTCTTTCTATGGTGGAACCCTGGCTTGCTTGCTCTTGTGCAGGTAGCCATTGCTACTGTGAGTTTATGGGTTTAGTAGCCATGTCATGTCCTTGCCATGTCCATAGTCTGTCAAAACTCCTCAAGTAGTATGCTAAAGATGTAAACATTTTCTTCTCTATAAAATAATGTAAATGCTATGTTTACTTAATTGTGTGTACTTGGAATTGTTTTGGGTCTAAGGTACTTGTGTCTGTAACTTTAAAATGCATCAGAAATAAATTGGGAATATTTTTAGGTAGATAATTAATGGAATGATTTTTTTAATTACTTTTCACAGCACCCTTACTTATTTTATCCTCCCTATTTCTGTTTATTTGCCTCCCCCTTTCTAATTAGAGCTGCCCCCCCACGTTCTCCATTTCCCCTATCAGATCATGTGTACCCTGATGTTTCCCTCTGTATTGCTCTCTACCTCTCTAGCTCACCCCCTCCGAAATGGTCTTTTTTGCTTTCCTGGTTTCTGTAGTTGCTTCAGGATATGTGCTCACATCTGAGCTAGGAGGCCCAAGTGAGAGAGAACATTCAATGTTTGTCTTTCAGGGTCTGGGTTTGTCACTTAGAATGTGTTTTTTTTTTTTTTTTTTTATTTACCTTCACATGTCATGACTTCATTTTTTTTTTATAGCTGAATAGTATTTTGTAGTGTGCTTCATTGATATATATATATATATATATATATATATATATATATATATATGTACACACACTATTTGGAAATCTTACATCATGTACCCCAATTGTGCTCACCCTCTGTCTTCCCATGTTCACCTTTCTCCTCTGTGCTCCCCCCTCTTCCAAGAAAACAAACAAACAAACAAACAAACAAAACAAGTCCAGTTTGTGTTGTCTATGTATTCACTGGTGCATGAACAAATTTCTAGTGGCAATGCCCCCCCCCCCCCGGGTGATTTTTATTCTACCTGCATCCATGACTGAAGCCTTCAACTGAGGAGAGCCCTGTGGCTGCTAGTGAGGGGCAGGGCTAACTCTCCTGTGTCCATGCTACCACCCCTCTCACTATACTGGGGGCTGGTGAGAGCTGGGGCCATCTCTCCTGTGCAGATGCCACTGCCTGCATCACCATGTTGTGGGCTAAAAAGGTGTGAGACCAACTCTTCTATGTCCCGGCCTCCACTAGTATTGCCCACACTGTGTTAGCCAGTGAGGGGCATGGCTAGCTCTTCAGTAGGGTGGGGAATAGCTCTCCAGCATCCATGGACATTAGCATGGCTTCAGGTGGCAGAAGATTTGCATTTGCTTTAGTGGTAACAAGGGTCACAGATATCAACATAGGCCTTGGCTTATCGGGACCACCAACTCACTAATGGCCCTCAGCAGCTTTATAGGCCACAGGCTTCAACGTGGCCACTCATATCACGATGGCCCCTGAGGCAGCAAAGTCTAGGACATCACATCACCAAGGCACCAGGCAGCAGCACAGACTACATTCATTCACATGGACCTCAGGCTTCATTGAATCCTAGTGCAGCAGCATGGACCACAGTCACCATCATAGTCTCTAGTGGCTTCAAGGACCATGGTTGTTGTTGAGGAGGTCCAATTCAGCAAGACAAACTTTCTTCATCTTGGACTTCTATCCTTGCCCAGAGCCGGGTGGATCCTGCAGTTGGGGAGCAGGTTCAGGAGCTGAGTCTGCATCTGTATAAGCTACAGGCTGCTGCAGTCCACCCCACTGACTCTAATGGGCAGTGACAGCCCTTTTACTTGTCACCTGCCCATCACATCTCTGTCCCATTTCTCTTCATAGTGCATACTGCACTCTGTTTTTCTATGTTTCCCACCTCTACATCATATATTTAACTCTGTCCCAGGGCTGTGGGTCCTGGCCAGTGTTTGCCTGGGTCCGTTTTTATTTCTTATTGTGAATAGAACAGCAAAGAACATGGCAGAACAAGTGTATGTGGAATACAATGCTGAGTTCTTTGGGCATGTGCCAAGAAGTGGAATTTCTGAGCCGTATGGTAGTTCTACTTTTAGCTTTCCGAGAAGTCTCTACCCTGATTTCCATACTGGCTGTACCACTTTGCAGCCCCACCAAATTACTGCAGATGAAGTGGCTTAAATGAAAGATCTATTCCTTTGTAGCTCTGGTCACCGGAAGTCAGGGTGTCACCCTGCACCTTTCAGAGCTTCAGTGAGAACAGCCCCTGCCTCATCCTAATTCCTGCTGTCTGCTGACCATCCTGGAATTTCTTGGCTTGTGGCTACATCATTCTTATTTTGCCTCTATCTTTATGTGTCCTTTTAACTAGAGTCTTGATTTCTGTCTTCCCTCCCTGAAGGACAATGGTCTTTGGGATTTAGATCTCTCTCCAATCCAGGATAACTATGTAATGAATGTATCTACAGAGACTGCATTTCCAAATGTCAAGTTCTGAGTATCAAGATGATGTGGCTTTTCAAACAAACTTTGCTGATGTCAGGGGTCAATGAGAAAACTAGTATCTGAAGGAGCTGCACATGTGAATTTGGCGTGGGTGTGGGCTCTGTCTTAATAAGCATTATATTGCTGTGAAGAGACACCATGGTTATGGCAACCCCTATAAATAAAAGTACTTAATTGGGGCTTGCTTACAATCTCAGAGCCTCAGTCTGATATCTGTTATGGCAGGAAGCATGGTGGAATTCAGATGCACATGATACCTGAGAGTTCTACAATCAGATCTGAGGGCAGCAGGGAGAGACATTAGGTCTGGCTTGAGCTTTTGAAACCTTAAGGTCCCCCCCCCCCCGACCCCCAGTGACACACTTCCTCCAACAAGGCCACACCTCCTAATCCCTCTCAAGTAACGCCATTCCCTAAGGACCAAATATATAATTCTATAGAGGCCATCCCTATTCGAACCATCACGGGCTCCCAGCAGACAGGACCCAGACCATGTTCCACCTACAGTCATTTAGAAAGCAGCTCCTGAAGCACGCAGGTAAAGTTGGAGCTGCTGCAAATCAGGATCGCTGGTGGTCAGTTTTGGATTCCTCGTGGCCCAGGGAAATCTGTTCTTATTTCATCCAAGGAACATTAGAAATCATTAGAGAAGCCGGGTATGGTGGCACAAGCCTGTCATCCCAGCACTCAAGGAGGCAGAGGCGGCTGGATCTCTTTGAGTTCGAGGCCAGCCTGGTCTGCAAAGCTGCTGGGTGCAAATGGACTGGGAGGGACCAGACAGTAAGTAGTAAGTAGTGCATCTGAGCTTCTCTCATTTCCCAGGCTCTTGTGTAGTGTATTTTAAAAAGGTTAGCACTTGGAAAGCAGTGTGCTGGTTAATATTGCTTGCCAACTTGACACACCTGGGAAGAGGCAGCCTCAGTTGACAACCTGCCTCCATCAGATTGGCCTGTAGGCATGTGTGTGGAACAGTTTCCTGATTGCTAATTGAGGTACCCCACTGTGGGCAGGGGCCACTTCTGAGCAGGTGGTCCTTGGTTGTATAAGAAAGCTAGGTGAGCAAGCCAGAGAACAGTGCTCCTCTGTTCTCTCTGCTTCAGATTTTTGCCTTGGCTTTCCTGGTGATGAACTGTAATGAATAAGCCAAATAAACCCTCACTTCAGGACTTCAAAGACAGACTTGGGGTCCGTGCTTTGTTTTTGTTTTCTTTCTAGTGTAGCTATGTTGAGTAAATGTTCTTTTTCTGATTTCTGCTATTAATTTGCCTCATTTAATTCGTTTATTGAAGACAGTTATAAGACATTATGTGTGTCACAGGCTGTGGTCCTGAAGTCTGATAACACTAGACTGTCTTGGAGGCAATTTTAAAAGAAAATTTATGGTTATGTAGGATTGTATCACAGTGGTTGAAAAACTGGCATGATTGTGTTGAAATTCTACTTCTTGCCAGCAGATGGCAGCCTTGTCCAGCAGCAAGGTGCTTGTTGGCACCCGCCCCTCCCCAATCTCCCTTCCCACCCCTTTCATTTCTCTCCCTGTTGGGTTAAGGTGGAATGGGATGGGAGAAACTGGGCAGGAGAGAGGAGCTGTTAACACTGGTCTCTTTTTCCATCTTCAAGTAGGCTCTCCCTCTTAAACACTGCATTGCTTGTATTAGACAGCTCCTTCAAACATTTCTGAAGGGAGAACCTGAGTTATGGGGAACCTGGAACTGTTTTCAATATTTTAGAAAATATGACTTGGTAAGATGTCAGCTGCTTATGCTGGAACTATTCTGGGTTATGTGATAAATCAGATTGTTTCATGCTGAGCAAAGATTGCAGCTAGAAATCTAAACTGCCTTGCTGTAAGTAGGGAAAGATTTCTCAGTGAGCTCAGCCAGCCATAAAACCCTTCTAAAAATCTTGGTCTTAGGACCTTGGTTGATAACTATGAAAGCACGAATGGTAAAAATACCAAGATTCAGTATCTTGGTGGGAAGACTGTTCAAATATTGAAAAACTGCCTCTCATGAGGAAGCTGTAAGGACCTGGCTTAGGGATGGTCAATGGCTAGCTTTGAGACAGGTATTTATTATCTCTCTCTCTCTCTCTATTTATTTTACATCTCAACCATAGGTAGGTAGCCCTCCCTTCTCTCAGTCCCACCCTCTCTCCCTTCTCCCTCTATCCCCCTCCCCTACTCTTCAGAAAAGGGGTGCCCCCCAACCCACCCCAGCACATCAAGTTGCATCAGGACTGAGCACGTCCGCTTCCCCTGTGGCCTGGCAAGGGAGCCCCAGCAGACAGAAGTGATCACAAAGCAGGCAACAAAGTCCATGTCAGAGACTGCCCCTAAGTAAATCAAATTCTCTGAGTTTCATACTCTCTGTCTCCTTCTCCATCTTTGTCTTCCCCTCCCTCTCCCTTCACGGTAGCCCATCTTTCTTTGATTTAAGTTAAATAACTCAAGTGAAAAGCATGGAGAACTCAGCACAGCACCCACTGTTGCTGAAGCTCTCTGAGCATGTATGAGCTTGAGGCTTGTGAACCTGATATGGAGGCCAACTGGGAGATGCAGAAGCAATGGGTAGAGAAGATGGAATTGCTTAATTTCTGGGTATTGAACTTATTTTTTTAAGTTAATTTTTTAAAAGATTTATTTATTATTTATACAGTATTCTGCCTGCATGTGTACCTGCAGGCCAGAAGAGGGCACCAGATGTCATTATAGATGGTTGCAAGCCACCATGTGGTTGCTGAGACTTGAAATCAGGACCTTTGGAAGAACAGCCCTTAAACCCCCGCATCATCTTTTTAGGTATCATCGGACAAATGAACACACTTTAAAGATATGTCCTTCTCTTAGGAAGGGTGATAAGTGACTGACATTCCAAGCTAGAATGCCTCATTTTCCCTGCATGCCTCATTGCATGCAGCACACACACATGCACACACACACACACACACACACACACACACACACACACACACACACTCACAGTCTGCTGGAAGGTGTGTGGGCTTTGCAGTGGCTTGCTACCTGGTTCACTGTCTCGTACATGAGAATGTGTATGTAGCCTGTCCCGAAGCAGATAATCTTGTCAGACAAGAGGTGGAGAGAGACTGTGGATGTGAGTGTGGAAAATGCTGGCTGTGGTGCTCATCTCTCAGATGCAAAGACACGAGGCAGGATGGAAGACTTTCTGTTCAAGAGGCACAGGTCAGAAAGGTGCTTGGATGTCCAGCTGGCCTTTGCGAAACTGAGTTGGGTGGATGACATTGCCACAGTGACAACTTCCAAATGATCCCAAGTAGGATTTCCTCTTCAGGCCATTTGTGTTTCCTAGTCCTTTGAGGACCAGGGCCTTTGTCAGCTGGCCTGACTTTGCATAGGTCAAGGCCTTCAGTTCCTTCAGCTGTAGCTCTGAGAGACCAGGAGTTAAACAGATTCCTTGATAGGCAGGCAGATAGGTAGAAAGGCCATGGATGGGTAATAAAGGTGGCAAGCTTCCAAGATGGTTGGCTTCTGCCTTACCTCTTCCTGTCTGTCTGCCTACCAGGGAGCCTATCTGACACCTAGCTGCTTCAGTAAGGGGAGGGCTGTGGGAATCCTAATAGGAACTCTCCATCATAAAGATTTAAGCTAGTCGTTCCCAGTGTTAATTGATACAGGATTTCAGGTGATGGAGGTGAAATCACCAGGTCAGGTGAACAAGACAGAACCTTTGTCGTCAAGGGGTTTGCATGTGAAGTAACTTGTCTCCAGAAAAAAGAAGGACATCCTTACTGTCTTAACTGCTCTGTGATGAGGCCCTGGGAACACAGTGGCTTAAGATGACCAGCATTTGATTTGTCATATATATATATTGGCTTGGGATTTCCCATGTAAGTGTACACTGGGAACAAGCAGCTTAAATCTTTATGGACATCGGTGCATGCTTATTTCTCTCACTAAGAAAGCACAACTCATTAGACAGCATAGACATTATAGACATGAGAAAGAATTCCAATTAGAACTCCCACAGCCCTCCCCGCTTACTGAAGCAGCCTGGAGTTAGACAGGTGCCCTGGTAGGCAGACAGATAAGGAGAGCGTAAGAAAGAAGCTGACAGGGCCTAAAGTCAACCAAAGGCTTCACTGAGAAAGAAATCGTCTTCTGGAGATGATTCCCCAGCGTGGGGGATATCAATCTTTTATGATTCAGCCACACTGTTGATGGGTTAACTTCAGGTCGTGGAGCCAGCTCTCTTGAAAGGTTCATCTCTTAAAAGGAGGGAGGTACTAAGGAACCAGTGAACATACTTTAAAATCACCACGTAGGTCTATGCCCACGTTTTCATACATCTGCAGAAGCTGTGTACCCACATATTAATTCATTCAGTCAATATTTATGGAGCACCTGATATTTGCTAAGAGGCCCCTGCCTTTTTCTTTATTGGGAATCTGGAAATCACAAATAATAAGGATCAAGGAGACTTGAAGTTTATGTAGAAATCGACGGACCTGGTTAGTGATGTTTTTCTCAAGTAAGAAACAGATCATCTAACCAAGTAAGGCTGCAGTTCAACCAGGTGCAAATTAACAGTGCAATTGTACACGATTCAAGTGTGTTCTCAGCCCGTCTTTATTTTGGAGATCCTTCTGTGGTTGTAATGGTTGCCTAGCGACCAGAGCTGTGCTCCCTTCACACCAGGAGTGTTTGAGCAGAGGGGCTCAATAGCATTAACATTCTTGGGGTTTCCCAAGCAGCAGACGAACTGCTGAGCCCGGACGCCCACCTAGCAGTGCTGAGGATGGGTATCAAGGTGGGAAGGCTCTGGGAGAAACAAGCCGTTTAGACTGTGGGAACAGATGTGCACAGAAGCAAGTGTTCCTCCCAACCAGAGTGACATGCTCCATATCTGAGAAAGAATGGCAGCTATTTAAAATGTCACTGATGCATGCTTTAGCAGACCTTGCACCATTATTACAGAAAGATAATGTATGAGAACACTCCGCTGGTTCAGATTAGAGGCGACGCATTTCAGGACGTGAACACAGGCAGAGATCTCTACAACATCCATAGGCACAGAAGAAGAAAACATGTTTAAGATCATTTTAAAAATGATTTTTTGAATAAATTAAACCTGACAAAAGTCTCTTAAGCATGTGCAGTATGTGACACTCAAGACTAAGCGCTATTGAGATAGAAACAAACAAAAAGCTAATGTTTGACACCTGCCACTTTTCCAGTCACGAATGCAAAAGGGATAATTTTTCAGGAGAGGCACTGGGAACACAGAGTTAGGGGACAGACTCAAATAGGTGAGATGAGGATCTTGACAGCTACCAGGAACTTCAGAACTGCCCAAAGCCATCTTTCTGGAAATTACCTGGATCTCTCCATACTGGATGGTTCCTATATTGCAGAGTTGCTATGCCATACCTGCTCGAGGTGTCTTACTGACTGCTGTGAAAGAAACAAAACTATTATTCCTCCTTTCCCCAGGCTGATCATTTCATGAAAACTCAGGCTCTTCCTGCTTCCTTCTCCCTCTTGTTCCAGGAACACTGTTTACCTGGGCAGGAAATTCATGGTTTCCTGAGCACAGAAGGGAATACAGGACATACAGTGCAATGAAATTGGAACTAGTAACTATAGCAGAAGTGTGCTGGACAGATACACCATTTTATTTTGTTTCCTCTTTGTGCATCAGATGCTCTTCTCAGTTTGGAGAATGGCAGCACTTTAGTTTTAGCCATTGTGATTTGGATGGAGTGGTCTCATTCATCCCTCAACAGGGGTAGGATCAATGGACGAAATATGATCAATAGGAGAACATATCACACATTATTCTGAAATCATGGTTGTCATTTGTTGAATGGTTGCTGAAATCATGGAACCACGGACAAGGTACTTTTTTCTTTTTCAAGGCACCTTCTTTTTTATTTTTATTAATTACAGTTTATTCACTTTGTATCCCCCCATAAGCCCTTTCCTCCTCCCTTCCCAGTCCCATCCTCCCTCCCCCTTCTTCATGTATGCCCCTACCCAAGTCCACTGATAGGGGAGGTCCTCCTCTCCTTCCTTCTGATCTTAGTCTATCAGATCACATCAGGAATGGCTGCATTGTCATCTTCTGTGGCCTGGTAAGGCTGTGCCTCCCTCAGGGGGAGGTGATTAAAGAACAGGCCAATCAGATTATGTCAGAGGCAGTCCCTCTTCCCATTACTATGTAACCCACTTGGATCTAAGCTGCCATGGACTACATCTGTGCAGGGGTTCTAGGTTGTCTCCATCAATGGTACTTGGCTGGAGTATGAGTCTCTGGGAAGACCCCTGTGTTCAAATTTTCTGGTTCTGTTGCTCTCCTTGTAGGGTTCCTGTCCTCTCCAGATCTTACTCTTTTCCACTTCTTACAAAGATTCCCTGCATTTTGCCCAACAGTTGGCCATGAGTCTCAGCATCTGCTTTGATAGTCTGCAGGGTAGAGCCTTTCAGAGGCCCTCTGTGGCAGGTCCCTAGGTTGTTTCCTGTTTTCTTTTTCTTCTGATGGCTATCCTCTTTGCCTTTCAGGATGGGGATTGAGCATTTTATTAAGGGTCCTCTCTCTTGATTAGTTTCTTTAGATGTACAGATTTTAGTAGGTTTATCCTATGTTATATGTCTATATGAGTGAGTATATACCATGTGTGTCTTTCTGCTTCTGGGACAGCTCACTCAGGATGATCCTTTCTAGGTCCCACCATTTACCTGCAAATTTCACGATTTCCTTATTTTTCATTGCAGAGTAATACTCCATTGTGTAGATGTACCACAATTTCTGCATCCATTCTTTAGTTGAGGGGCATTGGGGATGTTTTCAGCTTCTGGTTATTACAAATAAAGCTTCTACAAACATGTTTGAGCAAATGTCCTTATTGTGTACTTGAGCCCCTTTTGGATATATGCCTAGGAGTGGTATGGCTGGATAATGAGGAATCAAGGCACCTTCTTAACAGCAAGGTTTCCAGATGCTAAAATACAACTCCCAAACTGTACTGGCCATTGAAAAAGGAAATCATGATTGAGAATAAGGTCAACTCAGGGGATTATTTGGTAATGATGAAGCCTTGAACCCAGTCTTACCTGAAGCCGATTTCAGTTACATTAGTCAATAAGTCATCTTCTTTTTCTTTTCTTTTTTTTTTTTTATTATATTCACTTTGTATCCCAGCTGTAGCTCCCTCCCTTTTTCCCTCCCAATACCACCCTCCTTTCCTTTTTCTCCTCCCATGTCCCTTCCCCAGTCCAATGATAGGGGAGCTGATTGGGAAAGGATCTTCGCCAACCCTATATCTGACAGAGGACTAATATCCTGAATATCTAAAGAACTCAATAAATTAAAAAGCAACAAATCAAGTAATCCAATTAAAAAATGGGATACAGAGCTAAACGGAATTCTCAATAGAGGAATAGCGAATGGCAGAGACACACTTAAAAGAAATGTTCAACATCCTTAATCATCAGGGAAATGCAAATCAAAACGACCCTGAGATTTCACCTTACACCCATCAGAATGGCAAGATCAAAAACTCAGGTGACAACACATGCTGGAGAGGCTGTGGAGAAAGAGGAACCCTCCTCCATTGCTGGTGGGAATGTAAACTTGTACAACCACTTTGGAAATCAATCAGGTGTTTTCTCAGACAATTAGGAACAGTGCTTCCTCAAGATCCAGCTATACCACTCCTAGGCATATATCCAAAAGATGCTCGAGTATATAACAAGGACATTTGCTTAACCATGTTTGTAGCAGCTTTATTTGTAACAGCCAGAATCCGGAAACATATATATATATATATATATATATATATGAGATTTTTTTGAATGGTATTCATTAACATGGGTGTAAACTAACATTACTGTCCTAAGTCTGTTATTGACCACATGTCCTTAAGGTGGCGTTTTGCATGTGTATACAGTATTTGTGAATATGTGCATTATAGATAATAAAGCATATATGGTCATATAAAACAACATGCACATTCTATACATAATTATTCTTATAAATGTATTTATACATTATTTATTTGCAGGGCTGATGAGTATATTTAGTAGTTAAGAGACATGTTATTACAATTTAAGATATAGTCTGTATCCCAGAAGCAGAAAGACATACAGGGTATATACTCATTCATAAGTGTATATTAGACATATAATATAGGATAAATATACTAAAATCTAAATCAAGAAGGAGGACTCTGGCTAAAATGCTCAATCCCCATTCAGAAAGGCAAAGAGGATGGACATCAGAAGAAGGAGAAAACAGGAACAGGACAGGAGCCTGCCACAGAGGGCCTCCGAAAGGCTCTACTCTGCAGGGTATCAAAGAAGATGCTGAGACTTATGGGCAACCTTTGGGCAGAGTTCAGGGAATCTTAGGAAAGAAGTGGGAAATAGTAAGACCTGGAGAGGACAGGAGTTCCACAAGGAGAGCAACAGAACCAAAAAAATCTGGGCACAGGGGTCTTTTTTCTGAGACTGATATTCCAACCAAGGACCATTGATGGAGATAACCTAGAACCCCTGCCCAGATGTAGCCCATGGCAGTTCAGTGTCCAAGTGGCCTCCATAGTAATGGGAACAGGGACTGTCTCTGACATGAACTGATTGGCCTGCTCTTTGATCACCTCCCCCTGAGGCGGGCACAGCCTTACAGGCCTCAGAGGAAGACAATGCAGCTACTCCTGATGAGACCTGCTAGACTAGAATCAGAAGGAAGGAGAGGAAGACCTCCCCTATCAGTGGACTTGGGAAGGGGCACAGGTGGAGAAGTGGAAGGGAGGTTGGGATTGGGAGGGGAGGAGGGAGGGAGCTACAGGGGGAATACAAAGTGAATAAAGTGTAATTAATAAAAAATGAAAATAAAAATATTTAAAAAAAGAAAAAATTTGATCGATATGTACTAGTATCAGAACACTGTAAATACTTCTTTTAGTCGTGGGTGTTGGTAATCATGGCTATTATGATGACTTTGTTCTTGCCACAGCCTTGTGAAGGATGTGATTCCAGTATTGCAAGAATCCAGAACTTCAATATCAGGCACTCTTGAGTTCCTGTTCTGACTCTTGTCTCCTTACTATCACCATCAAAAATTTGACTGGAATCTTTTAAAGTGTGCTTCACTATATTGCTGCTGTGTCTTCTTGGAAAGGCTGTGGCTATGCTGATGCCCGAGTGGTACTTTCTGTAAATGTCAGTTAGGTCAAGGTGGTGGATAGTGTTCTTCAAGCCCTCTACATCCACCCCGACTTTTTGGTCAGATTGTTCGATTAATTATTAAGCCATAGTTATTAAAATTGCAAGCTATAATTGCTGATTTAAATAATTTTCTTCCAGTTTAAATGAGCCTGTGCTTTACATATTTTAAAGATCATGCATCATTAAGTATGTGAGCATTTGGGATCCTTGCATTCTGAAAGAGCTTATTTCTGTGAAATGACCTTTGTAGTCTTTGCACTGAAGGGTATTTTTAAATTTTATTTTATAAGCCAGTCCAGTTATTGGAGGAGTAGCATTAACATGCTCTAGATTTACACACATCTTTATCTTAACTTTGTATTTGTCTTTGTGTCTAAAGTGCATCTCCTATGGGCAGCATAAAATTGGAATTTTTTTCCTCTGCACTCTGCCTTTTAATTGGGAGGCTTAGAGCATTTATACTTTATGGGAGTGGTGGAATGATATGTTTAAGTTTATAATTTTACTACCTGTTTTTTTAATTGGTACATTATATTATTTATTTCACTTTCCTTGACTTCTTTTGAGATTAACTTGAAAAGTATTATTAATGATATTTTCTCAATTGTTGTATATCACACATGGTACTGAATTTCATAAGACTATTTTTTTTTATTAATTACACTTTATTCATTTTGTAGCCCCCCCTTAAGCCCTCCTCCCCTCCCGATCCCACCCTCCCTCCCCTTTCTGCATGCATGCCCCTCCCCAAGTCCACTGATAGAGGAGGTTCTCCTCTTATAAGACTATTTTTTATGTAAGTATATAATCTACTTTGGGCATATCTTAACTCCTGTACCTTATACCCTCTCCTTTTCACCTCATCCATCTCCCTTTACTACTTTTTGTTTACTTCTACTGTCCTGTTACACAAAACCCTAGCAAATTTATGTAACAATATAAAAATCTATAGAATGATATTTTTATGGTTTCTGTTTTTATGGTGTAATTCTGTTCACGATGAATTTATTTAGCTCTTCTGTGTTTATAAAAGTATTTTCAAATTTTTTAACTGGTTGTAGAATTTTTGGCTGGTAGTGTTCTGCTAGTATTTATACTCAGTACACTGAAGTTTTTGCACCTGATAAGCCAATAAAGCTTATCAGATTTAAGCATCTTTTTATGTATGCATGTATGTATGTATTTATTTATTATTAATTACACTTTATTCACTTTGTATCCCTCCATAAGCCCCTCCTTCCTCCCCTCCTGAACCTACCCTTCCTCCTCCTTCTTCACTCATGCCCCTCCTCAAGTCCACTAATAGGGGAGCTCCTCCTCTCCTTCCTTCTGATCTTAGTCTATCAGTTCTCATCAGGAGTGGCTGCATTGTTGTTTTCTGTGGCCTGGTAAGGCTGCTCCCCACTCAGGGGGAGGTGATCAAAGAGCAGGCCAATCAGATTATGTCAGAGGCAGTCCCTCTTTCCATTACTATGTAACCCACTTGGACACTGAACTGCCATTGACTACATCTATGCAGGGGTTCTAGGTTATCTCTATGCATGGTACTTGGTTGGAGTATGAGTCTCTGGGAAGACCCCTGTGTTCACATTTCTGGTTCTGTTGCTCTCCTTGTGGGGTTCCTGTCCTCTCCAGATCTTACTATTTCCCACTTCTTACATAAGATTCCCTGCACACTGCCCAACAGTTGGCCATGAGTCTCAGCATCTGCTTTGATAGTCTGCAGGGCAGAGCCTTTTAGAGGTCCTCTGTGGCAGGTTCCCAGCCTGTTTCCTGTTTTCTTCCTCCTCTGATGTCCTTCCTCTTTGCCTCTCTGAATGGGGAATTGAGCATTTTAGTAAGGGTCCTCTCTCTTGATTAGTTTCTTTAGATGACTAAATTTCAATAGGTTCATCCTATATTACATGTCTATATGAGTGAGTATATACTGTGTGTGTCTTTCTGTTTCTGGGACAACTCACTCAAAATGATCCTTTCCAGGTCCCACCATTTACCTACAAATTTCATGATTTCCTTATTTTTCATTGCTGAGTAATATTCATTGTGTAGATGTACCACAATTTCTGCATCCATTCTTCAGTTGAGGGTAAACATCTGGGCTGTTTCCAGCTTCTGGCTATTACAAATAAAGCTGCTACAAACATGGTTGAACAAATGTCCTTTTTGTGTACTTGAGCCTCTTTTGGATATATGCCTAGGAGTGGTATGGCTGGATCTTGAGAAAGAGCTATTCCTAATTGTCTGAGAAAGTGCCAGCTTGATTTCCAGAGTGGTTGTACAAGTTTACATTCCCACCAGCAATGGAGGAGGGGTCTCTTTTTCCACATCCTCTCCAGCATGTGTTGTCACTTGAGTTTTTGATCTTAGCCATTCTGATGGATGTAAGGTGAAATCTCAGGGTCATTTTGATTTGCATTTCCCTGATGGCTAATGAGGTTGAACATTTCTTTAAGTGTTTCTCTGCCATTCGATATTCCTCTACAGAGAATTCTCTGTTTAGCTCTGTTCCTCATTTTTTAATTGGATTACTTGGTTTGCTGCTTTTCAGCTTCTTTAGTTCTTTATATATACTGGATTTTGAGGCCATCAAGATGCCTCAGTGATCAAGGGAACTAGCCACCATGGCTGGTGACCTGGGTACCGCCTGGAGCTTTGGTGCAGCTTTTTGGAAGCAGATGCTCTGAGTTTTGCCTTTGATACTCCTTAGGCTGCACCAGAATAATGCTGGGCTTAGGGCTCGCTGTTCCCATGACTGAGGTACGAAAAGACCCTGTAGATACTCTGCTGTCAGCCCAAAACACCCAATATGGGGTGAAGATTGAGCCCTCTCTCCTATAAACTTTTTTTTTTTTTTTTTTATTCCTCTTACCCCTAGCTTTGGGTAGATTCCTCAGAAAAATGCTAATTGGTTGAATTCTTGAGAAAGAGCTTTTGAAAAATCTCTAAAAATAAGTTCTCTACTTTTAGCTTTCTCCTTTCTGGTTGGTTTTTGTTCAAAACTTAAATGACCTTTGTTTCCCTAGAATCTCAGATTATATTTAATTGAATTAAAGTAATTAATTCTATTACTTTTCAGTGAGAGGACAAATGAATTTGTTTATTGGCTATCATTTTTTTTGTTTACTGTTTTTCTCCCTAGGCATTAGAATATACATGCTTGATACTTTAATTCTATTTGAAGCTAATATATTTTTAGTTCTTTTAAAGATATTTATTCATTTATCCACTTTACATCCTGATCATAGCCCCCCCTTCTCCTCTCTTCGTGGTCCCACCTTCCCTCTTTTTCCCCCTTATCCCCCTCCTCTACTTCTCAGAAAAGGGGAGCTCCCCTACCAACCTACCCCAGCACAAGTTGCATCAGGACTGAATGCATTTTCTTCCCCTCCAGCCTGGCGAGGGAGCCTGTCAATGGGAAATGATCAAAAAGCAAGTAACAGAGTCCATGTCAGTGACAGAGCACACTTCCCTTAACAGGAAACCCACATGAAGCCCAAGCTGCCCATTGGCTACATCTGGGTAGGGAGCCTTGATCTATGGATGCCATCCTACAGTCCAGATGATTGCCACCCTCTTTGTACTACAATTAATGTAAACATTGGGAGACTGCCAGTCAGTTATATTTTTCGATAATATGTATTTGCTCTTTTATAACAGCTCCTCAAAGGAATGAATTAATTTCTGTAAGACTAAACCTACTTCATGAGACCAGCATTAATTCCTTATGAGAACTATGCAATTATTTAAAAGACAAGTTAGTAAGGACCTTGACAAGCTGTGATGAGCTCATTTTCTAAGCAGAAGGTACAGAATAAGAAACTGCCAAACATGAATGCATGAAGAGTGGGTGTACTTTATTCAAGTACAAGATGCTTGAATAAAAAAAAGTATTCCATAATTTTATAATCTACATAATAAAATGAAAAGTAGTGAGACATACCTTGTTAAAAACTAATTTTATTAGGACATTTTTTTATTAAAAGTCATGCCAATATTATTTCTGTTTTTAAATCAGAAAGAGTAATTATTGCTATTGTGAAAAATATGTCACTCAGTGTATTGGGCTAAATAGGTAGAGTACATCATTAATTATACTGAAACATTAACTAAAAATGAAAATATATATTTTGCTGTGGCTATTACTGGTGATAGGTTATAGACTGAACTTTTAGTCTTTAAAAATATGAACTTTAGGATATGCCATTATTAAACTAAAGGTGAACTTTCCTTCCATTTGAACTTTTGAAAAAAATATCATATTGTACTGAGCCTCTGGCTTGCTTTACAAATCTGTATAAACATAAAATAGCTACATAGGTGGTTTGTTTCCATTCTTACACTTTTCACTGTAAAATTGTATCATCTTGGAGCTTTAATGATAATTACTAAGTCTTTTTTTTTAAAGGGAGAAATTTTGAGGTTCCATTCACAGAATTTATTGAAACAGATATTTTCAGGTGTCTATGTTGATTATAAAGTTATAAAATGGTTCTATAGGAAAACACCATTGCTTATAAATGTGTCTAATGAACTGATTTTTAGGTCCGTGAGTCCTGGGCGAAATTAGCCAATTAAAGTTCAGCATATCCTGCTCACCTGCTTGTTACACATCCGCATTTGCAAGTAGCAGCCAGTCCTCGGCTGAAGCGTGTTTGTGGGGCACATCCTCCATGTAGTGACTGTGTACCCTCTCTGTCCTCATGTGTCTTTTCTCAGAATGGGCTCATCGCTGTTGTCTCTGTGCGTCCAAATTTTTCTTTTCTTCACATGTATTTCATATGTAATGTATTTGAGTTGCACATGCCACATACTCATTTGGGAGTCATGGACGTCATAGTAAATAGCCCTCGCCCTTCTCAGATGAACTCCAAGGACTGAACCTGGGCTGTCAGACTTGGAGGCAAGCAATCGTATTTACTCACTGAGACATATGGCCAGCCCTTTCTTTTTGAGATAAGGTCTTTCTATGTAGCCCATCTTGGCTTTCAACTCTTGATTCTGTTACCTCTGGCTCTGAATGCTGGACCATTCCTAGTAGATTTCCTTTTAGGAAAGCACCAATAATACGAGGTTAGGGACTACTTTCTGGTTTTATTTTTGTTCGCTTGCCCCTTTAAAGGGTTTTGTCATCTTTTACTCCAGTCATGCTGTTCAGTAGTGATCCTCAGTGTTCCTAATGCCCTAACCCTTTAATATAGTTCCTGTTGTGGTGGCCCCCAACCGTGAAATTATTTTCATTGCTACTTCATAACTCCGATTTTGCTACTCTTATGAATGGTGATGTAAATGTTTGATATACAGGATATTTGTTATGTGACCCCCCCCCAAAGGTGTCATGACTCACAGGTTGAGAACCACTGTTCTAAAGTAACAAGGAATTAGAGTTTCAGTTATGAATTACAAAGGAAAGACTTGACAGATCAGGATAGACACACTTTACCATAATCATGTCTAATTAAAAAAATATTAGATTGTACCTGTGATCAATAAAAATGAAGAGAATCACAGAAAGAATTCTTTCAGAGTTTTGGAAAAATATAACTTAACTTATAGAAGCCTTTTCTTTGAACCTTATCATCTAGAATTATTGCCAATCAGTAAGTCTTTGTTTAAGGTGATGATTTTCAAAGCCTCATTATTTCCAAGTCTGCTTAAATATTAAGTGATTAAAATGTTCTGTATATGGGTGTTTTGCCTACACAGACATCTGTGGACCATGTGCATGCCTGGCTGGGACTGTGGAGGCCAGAAGAGGGCATCCACTGCCCTGAAGTTGCAGATCCCTTTAAGCTGTTGTGAGGAAGAGAACCTGCCCTTAATATCCCAGTGCTCTTAACTGCTGAGCCATTTTTCCAGCCCCAAACATGAACTTTTTTTTTTTTTTTTTTTTTTTTACCACATTCTTCTAAGACCTATGGTCTATATGGAAAGGACACAGTGAACCTATTAATTTGTACATTTAAAAGCATCCATAATTATAGTAACAGTACCTGTGCTCTATTTACTATTTTACTTAATCTGACTTAGTTTTATTTATTTATTTATTTATTTATTTTTTTAAATTTTTTTTTAACTTTTTAAATTTTTTATTAATTACACTTTATTCATTTTGTATCTCCCCATCAGTCCCTCCTTCCTCCCCTCCTGATCCTACCCTCCCTCCCGTTTCTGCATGCATGCCCCTCCCCAAGTCCACTGATAGGGGAGGTTCTCCTCTCCTTTCTGATCTTAGTCTATCAGTTCTCATCAAAAGTGGCTGCATTGTCCTCTTCTGTGGTCTGGTAGGGCTGCTCCCTCCTCAGGGGGAGGTGATCAAAGAGCAGGCCAATTAGTTCATGTCAGAGGTAGTCCCTCTTCCCATTACTAGGTAACCCACTTGGACACTGACCTGCCATGGGCTACATCTGTGCAGGGGTTCTAGGTTATCTCCATGAATAGTCCTTGGTTGGAGTATGAGTCTCTGGGAAGTTCCCTGTGTTCAAATTTTTTTGTTCTGTTGCTCTCCTTGTGGAGTTCCTGTCCTCTCCAGCTCTTACTATTTCCCACTTCTTTTTTTTTTAATCTTTTATTTTTTTATTAATTACACTTTATTCATTTTGTATCCCTCCATGAGCCCCTCCCTCCTCCCCTGCCGATCCCACCCTCCCTCCCCTTTCTGCATGCATGCCACTCCCCAAGTCCACTGATAGGGAAGGTCCTCCTCTCCTTCTTTCTGATCTTAGTCTATCAGTTCTCATCAAAAGTGGCTGCATTGTCCTCTACTGTGGCCTGGTAAGGCTGCTCCCCCCTCAGGGGGAAGTGATCAACGAGCAGGCCAATCAGATTATGTCAGAGGCAGTCCCTCTTCCCATTACTATGGAACCCACTTGGACACTGAACTGCCATGGGCTACACCTGTGCATGGGTTCCAGGTCATCTCCACAAATAGTCCTTGGTTGGAGTATGAGTCTCTGGGAAGTTCCCATTTATTTTTTTTAAGAAATTAAACAAAAATGAAAATGTCTATGACCATAATGGGAAAGTCAGCGTTATTTGTCACATACAGGTGACAGGAAAATTCATACACAATGAAAAGAAAACAGCATTGAATTCTTTCCTTGCCAGCCACTGGCCACAAGATACTGTGACAAGTTCCATTCAAGAAGCATAGGCTGTTCCTTTCCATTCACAGAATAGGCCTTTGTACCACTGTTATCCAGCAGCAGCCTGGGAAGGAGTGGCTGTGCCTTCCGTTTGAAAGCAGGGTTGGATGAGGCAAAAACAGAGTGAGAAGCCAGTGGCAGGGCGGTAAAGTGGGATGTTTGGGGAGATGAAGGTTGCCTTTCTTGGTTCTGCCATCTAAGCCATTCAGTGTGTCCTCGGTGGGGCTGTGGAGCAGGTACTGGTTTCTGTGACTTTTGGAATCACCTCTTAGTGTGACTGTTGCAAACATCTTAGTGTTTAGTGAAAGGGCGGCCTTTCCCCACCCAGGGCCGTTCGTTATATCAGTGGGCCCTGTGTGTGCTCTTGGTTGGAATAAATCTCAGACTCAGGGGCAATAGATCACAGGCCCCATCATTTATGGCCTATAAATTAGAGGGTGGCTGGGAAGTCTGGCTTTGGTGCCTGGCTGCTCTTTCCTTAGATACAGTGTCACACTTCTCTCGGGGGATAGTGGGAGCAGGCTGTTTGGTCTCCTTCTGAACCCCCTGAAAGACAGTATTTACAGGCTATGGAAATACCTTAGCCGCATGTTTATTTCTTTGAGACAGTCTGCCCCAAGCTCATTGGCTCCTTGTTCGTGTGTCTCTCCGAGCTGTCTGGAGAGAGCCTTGGGTGGTATGAGCTCTACATTTCCAAGGCTCCTCAGTGGGAGGAGAGCACGCTTTCAGAAGCCCCACCACGCCCTGAGTGTTTGGGGTTTCATAATGGCAGAGAGGCTCTCTTCAGCACTCCGGAGGGTGCATTCCTCAGGCAGGGCGTACCCCTCTTTCTGCAGAGGCTACAAGGCCCCATTGACGGCTGGGATTGTCCCATCCCTGCCCCTCGAGAGACTTGGCAATGCGGTTGGGGTCCCTGCCTCCTGTAGCCTGTCACATCACTTTCAAAAAACAGACTTGAAACTGTGGAATGCTGCCGCAGGGAAGTTATGGCCAGAGACATCTCTGGCAGGCTCAGATTCCAGAGGAGCATGCCTTCTTCATATTTGGAAGTGAGGTATTATCACAGAAGCAACCATAGACACCTCCTGATGATCGGGAAGGGGACAGCGGAGCGTGAGAGCCTGATGCTGAGGGGGTGGTGCACTGAAGGTCATCTGGCCCAGCTCTCCCAGATGCAGGGATCCTCACCCTGAGGTCTCTGACAGGAGCTCATCAGCCTCAGTCTGCCCTCCAGCCTTGGTTGGCTCTTCATTGCCACCTGGATGTTCTCAGCTCATCCATATTACTCTTCCCTCCCCATGATAGGCCCTCAGGTCTACAGTTGTGTCCTGCCAAGAGAATTTTGCTATTTATCTATTTATCACTTTATTTATTTATCTATTTATCACTTTATTTATCTATTTATCACTTTATTTATCACTTTATTTATCACTTTATTTATTTATTCATTCATTTATTTATTTATTTATTTATTTATTTATTTATTTATTTATTTATT
>NW_026596079.1:12852152-12886362 GCF_907164565.1 Psammomys obesus
ATTTATTTATTTATTTATTTATTTATTTATTTATTTATTTATTTATTTATTTATTTATTGAGACAGGGTTTCTCCATGTAGTGCTGGCTGTCCTGGAACTTGCTTTGTAGATCTGGCTGACCTCAAACTCACAGAGATCCTCCTGCTTCTGCCTTTCTGAGTGTTGGAACTAAAGTCGTGTGTCAGCTTGCCCTGCCCTGCAGGAGAATTTAAAAGAAACTCTAGAAGGGTCTGGAGGAACTCGACTTCAGGTCTCACTTGGGTTGTCTTTCTCCCAGTTACCTGGTAACTAGGATGGAACTAAAGTGTCTGCTTCTCAGCCATCCTTGTCCTTAATGATCTTCAGGACAGAGACTCCTGTGTTGGAGCCACATCCCAGTGACTCAAGCTGTGATACTTGCCTTTGCCTTTCAGTTTTTGGGTCCGTAAAACAGGGCTCGAGCTGTTCATTTCACGTGGTTGCTATGGTGACTATGTTGGGTGATACATTTAAAGCATTGGACATGCTGATGCACCAAGCCCAGGGCTGTGAAGTACCCTTTGAGCAACACTTAGTCAGTGATGAAGCTGGGTCTTGTAGGGAGAGCTCTCTCGGCCTAAGAACTGTTTTTTGTTTTTCCTATGTCTCGTCACCTCCCCTTTAAGCCTTCAAACCTGTGGGTTTATCTGAGGTCAGCTCTTAGGCGCTGAGGTTTTGCTATATCAGATGCTATGCTTTCCCTGGTTTTGAACAGCTCACACTTTGCCCATAAAGCCTACAGAATTAATATGCCAGTCAAGAGCAAATGGTAGAAAATGAAACTGGTTTTTAAAAAGGCCAGACCTGGGAACAGGATATGTCATTGCCTAGCTGGGTGATCTTGGATTGGACAATAAATCTCCACACTTAGGTTTTTTATCTGTAAAAGGAGCATAAACTCCACCTCACAGAGTGACAGTGGGTTCATTGTACAGATGGGAGAATGGGTGTGACAGGGTTTGGCTGACTTGAAGCTCCAGTGTTCTCATTTGTAAAGTAGACAGCTCTACCTGTTTGTGGAGATTATGTGAGGAAAACCCTTTCAAAGTTTTAAGTACAGAGGAAACACTAAAAACAAAAACAAAAATAAAAACAAAACAGTGGCTGCTGCTGTCTCCTCGAAACAAGTACGACATTCAGTGAAGACAGATTGAGCAGTTCATACTTGGACGAGGTGTTTGAGCTAAGGCATCCACACTGGAGTTTCCTATTCTGAACAAACACGATTTGCAAGATGGTTGCCTAGCGTTAGGGCATGCAATATGGCTGTGAAGCAGATTTTTCCTCTGCCTAGAGATAACTAGTCTCCAGGGGGGCCTCAATCCTGTGACCCTGTCTTCATTAGCCATGTGAACCTTCTGGCCTGGTCTGCCCTTGGTAATAATTCCTGCCGGGTCACAAAGAATATCTTACCCCATGAGTCTTGGGTTAATGCCAACCTTTGACCCTATTCACTTAAAAGGTAATCAGCAGCAGAGGCTTTCATTCACGTACCCAGTGCACATTTATCAAGGGACATTCTTGGGTTTCTTAGTTCATCGTGACTCAGTGTGCCTGGCTGCTGCCTTCTTCTTGAGATAAGAACAAAGGCAGGTATCTGGGTTTCCTTGTGTCTGGGCCATTCATCACCTCTTCTTTTCTCTCCACACCCAATCGAGTCAGGAACTCCCATTAGAGGGGCTTTGAGCTGATGACTCCGACAAAGCCCAGGACCCTGACTCTCCTTCCTTGATGATCCCATTAGCAGGCTGATGGGTGACAACCATGTGGGGGAACTGAGCAAGCAAACATCACTGACAAACGCAGAACACATGTTTGCTCTCGTGAGGATGTGGCACTTCCTTTGCTCTCGCAGGGCTACTTAATTCAGTCCAGCAAGCTTTTGGATACGTGCCCAATTGCTCATTCATTCAATTATTTACTATTCATCAAACATTTTTTGAGTGTTATATACAAGCACTGCATATGACTGCAAAGCGGGCTGGGGACAAAAGAAATCTATAACTCTTACCCTGCCTGTGTCCTAACAGGAGATGCTGTTTGCATTGGCAAGACACTCACACACACACACACAAAACAATGTGCATAAGGGAGAAAAATTATTTATTTCATATATGTTTCATGTCTTTTATTCATTCAATTTAACAGTTACTGGCTGGGCAACATGCATGATGCTTGTTGCATAGATGCATAGATGCTGATATCAGGAGATGAGCAATAAAGATACAGTTTCTACTGTGATCAAAACTTGGGAAACCACTGTAGTCTAGGTGACCAAGTGCCAGCAAAATTAAACTGCGACCTCCTTTTGAAGAGAGATCTAGGCTTAACCAGAAGTTAGGAAAAAGAATTCCAGAGACAGGGAAGAATACATGCAGAGCCTTATCCTGGGAAAGAGATCAGAATTACATAAATTCTATTTCTATTTCTATTTATTGATTGTGGTAGTGCGTGTGCGTGTGCGTGTGTACGCGCACACAAGGGGAAATTTCAGAAATTGGCTTTGCTCTTCCACCCCATAGGTTCTGGGGATTGGACTCAGGTCATCAGGCTTGGCAACAAGCCCCTCTACCCACTTAGCTACCTTGCTGGCCTGAGATACATATTTTTTTTATGGAAACTTTGAAAAGGTATGTGGAGTTGGGAGTTAATGATGGGCAAGATAAGAGATGGCTGTAGATTTAGGAAAGGGCTGTAGAGTGAGACCTTAGCAGGCAGTGACAAGAGCTTATGGACTGTCCTAATAAGACAAACACTACAGGTGTAGAAACTTGTCCTGGCTTATTTATCACCATTTTCTGTAGCATTCCACAGACCAAATGGGACCAATTGCTTCAGTGTGTGGGACAGGAGTAAAGCCTACATTATTGTTGACATTAGGAGACATTAGTAAGAACTAGAACTGGCTTCCACCATATAAAGGGGTAAGAGTTATAATGACCTTATTGGATCCAGAGCACAGGAAATACATTCTGGATAAGAAGTACAGAACAAGCAGAGTGAGGGGGAAGTACCAGGAGAGAAAAGGCAACACTTCTTCCCTCTATGTGCACCTATTTCAATGTGAAAAACATCTCTATAAAACAGGCATTAAGACATTGTTAGTCCCACTTTCAGCTGTGGAAAATCGGCCCATAAAGATAACTAGCCAAGAACACTTGGCCAGCAGGTTTGGAGTTGGGAAAGTTTCCACATCCAGTGATTGCAGTGGAGATAAAACCAGTGGCTCATGACAGCCAAAGAGGACTCTCTGCTCTAGAAGGGATTTCTCTGTTTCCTCTGCTGCTGGTTGAGGATGGTGTATTAGCCAGCTTTCCACCTCTGTGACAAGGGCCACCCGAAACACAGCTAAAAACAGGAGTTATCTTGGCTCACAGTTTTAGAAGCCTCAGTTCACAGTCATGCCATTGTTTTTCTTCTGGTAGGAAGGTAGCTGTCCTGGTGGGAATTTATAGAAGTGCAGAGCTGCTCACTTTCTGTTGTGCAGGGAATGAGAGAGAGAGAGAGAGAGAGAGAGAGAGAGAGAGAGAGAGATCAAGAGCAAGAAGAGGGAGAATGAGAGAGTTGGAATGAGAGCGAGTACGCATGCTGGAGACAAAAATATGTCTCGAATAGCACACCTCAGAGACCTTGTTCCTGCAATTAGGTCTTACTTCCTAAAGTTTCCATCACCTCCCAGAAGTCCATTGAGCTGTGGATTGGCCATTAGATGGGCAATGGGTGAGTTCTGAGCTCTCATGGTCCATCATTGTACTGGGTGTAAGCCTTAACCCAGAAAGCTTTGGGGGACTTTACAGATCCACACCACAACATATGGCATTCCAAATTGTCATCACTGACTAGGATCAGGAATAGGTCACATCACCTGGCCGTGTTGCTAGTGCTGACTGACAGACTTTTGTCAGTTCCAGTGGGCTCCTATTTCTGTTTCTATGGCAACTCTCATTGGTGACAGAGGACGTTCTTCTGTGAGTATGACTGGAATGTCTTGGACCCCTGAGTCCTGGTGATTGTGAGAATGCAACCTTGGCTATCTTCCCTCTCTTGGTCTTAGGAGTTTGCTCAGGCTTTGGAGGACTGAATTTCTTTCTCCTGCCTCTTTCCCCAAATTCATTTTCGAGTTACCAGGCAGACATAACTTCTTGTACTTTTCTTCCTGTGGAGACAGGAACGTTTTTTCTTTGCTGCAGAAGCTTCCATAAGCAGCCAATTTCCTCTTCACTTGCACATAGCTGGCTAACTTTTCTTGCATTGGTGAGGTCTACTCCAAGGAGCATTCCCTGGCCTGTGAAGATAACTCTGTGGACATGTGACCTGTGCATTATACAGGACCTTATGTCTGGCTCAAAGCACCATGGCCACAGTCTTTAAATTAGTAGTCTCTTTATCTTTGAGATTATTTCCTAAGTGGATCCTATGGATCAATAGAGCATGTGTAAGAGAGGAGAGGTACACTCAGAGAGTGTCTTTTCCCTGCTGTCTACACTAGGCATTCACAATGCTCTTGAGTATTCGGGTGCATCTGTAGGTTGTGCACAAAGTAGGCACTGGGATTAAATCTCACTTTACAGGCACACTGAAGGCAATGGCATTCTAAGAAGCATGAACTACCAAGGTATCCCATTCCATCACAGCAATGTATTTGTGCTACTTCCTATATTAGTAAAACATTTATGCCAAAAATGACATAGCCAACCTGTAACCCACAAGCCATGTACATCCCAGAATGGCATAGCTTTGGATGTGGCCTAATATAAAATCATAAACTTACTTAAAACATTGGGACTTTGTTTTTCTATTTGTCTTCATCTCCTTCTCCTTTTCCTTCTCTCCCTTCTCCACCATCCTCCCAGTCCTTTTCCCTTCTCTTCTTCCTCCTCCTCCTCCTTCTCCTCCTCATCCTTTTCCTTCTTCTCCTCTTCTTCTCTCCTCTGTGCCTGGTTCTTGAGTGTGAACTTTTTAGATGACAATGTCTTGTTGTAATATCAAAAGATTAGACAGCCCTGTAGGAAAAGAAGGACAATGGAGGAACATCACAGAGGAAGGGACAGAAAGATTGTAAGAACCTGAGGAACAGGAAGCTTGTAGTGATATTGCATCTCCTAGAAATGCATCAACATGGCTGCCTAACATGGTCTGAGCAAGGATGACATCAACAGACATGCTAACATGGAAGGGGAAATATCATGGGCCACAATTCTAGACAAGAAATTACAGGTAACTAAGGAATGCTGAGAGTAAGAGAAATAGTTTTCACTAGGGAAGAGCCCCTCCCCCATTGGTTGTCTAATGCCAAGCAGTCATCCCTGTCATCATATACATACAACTAACATTATACGGTCTGAGCAGGTTGTGTTTTTATAGTTATGAACAAATAAATTATTGCATAACAACAATTAAACAATAAGAAGCTTCTGGGCATGGTGGCCTTCAATCCCAGCACTTGGGAGGCAGAGGCAGGTGTATCTCTGTGAGTTTGAGGCCAGTCTGGTCTATAAAGAGAGTTCCAGGACAGCCAGGGCTGTTACACAGAGAAACCCTGTCTCAAAAAAACAAAACAAATCAAAACAAAAAACCAAACCCAACCAATCAACCAACCAGCCAACCAACCAACCAAACAACCAAACAACCAAACAAACAAGCAAAAAAGCCATTAATTTGACAGAGAGCAAGGTGGATACAAGGAAGTGTTTGGAGGGTAGATAGGGAAGTGGGAAACTATGTAATTATATTTTAATTCCAAATAAATTAAATTAAAACAAAAAAAGACCTAGAACCACTGAATTCAAATGTTTCCTTAAATGAGCTTCAAAGTGTTGCTGTTCATTGATACTTTCACTGACTTATAGAAAGTGAAGAAAATAGACTGAGGTTTAGAAAGCTCAGCATCCTAATCTAAAGGCCTTTTTCATTCTGAGGTCATGTCTTTCTGACTCTTCTATTTTGCTGCAATGCAATATAGGTTTTTTAATTTTTAGAGAATGATTATGACAACAGATGATAATGAGATTTGTCTTAGCATATATTGTTTTGCAAAAAGATAGCAATTCTCTGTCTTCTGATTTTTTGTTTGTGTGGAGAAAATTTTGCTGGTCCAATAAATAGTCCCTAATCCTTGTAAAGGCAAGGAAATTCTGTCTCTTTATAAAATATATTTAAAAATTTTTTTATGGTAATTACTGTTTTATGTTACCATCAGATTCTACCATCAGATTTCTCCCATCAGATGTCTGTCAGTCCATATGAATATAGGTACTGGTTGGTTACCATTCTATTTCACAGTGATTTCTACCATTAGATAGCTGTCAGTCCTCATGAATGTGTATATGGGTTGGTTCCATTCTGTGACACTTGGATTTCTACCATCAGGTGTCTGTCTGTCCAGATGAATGTATGTATGTCTGTCTTGGCTGGCTGAAGACTGTCACTTGTTGGGCATTAGCTGCTATTTCCAAGCACAACCTAAGTGCCAAACATCCAACCAGGATCTGGGACACACACACACTGAAAAAAAATCACCTCTAGTATATTTGAGGGCAGTTCTGGTGTTCCCTATCCTCTACTCCTCCAGCCACTCCTCCAGGTTTCAGGATTAGCTGTCTTGTCATCTGAGAGGGGATCAGTTGTTAGATCTGTCTCTTCTGAACAACCTTCAGTTTATCTAAGGGTTTCTTAGTCCAGAAGTTGCATTGTAGGCTGAGCAGTGGGTCTACAAGGACTCTTCTGTCCACTATCATTCTAATTAATGCATCCCAAAGAACCATTCATTTTGGCAGCTGGAGCATTCCATCAATACCATTAATTGCTTATGCTGTGTCTTTGGTATGACATTCAACTTATGTACTGATTTATTTGATTATTTTGATAATCTTGTAAATAAACTCTATCATTCTATAGAAGAATAAAACAGGGAGGCAAACGGTGTAGGTCTGACCCTTAGGAGAAGAGTCTTAAGAGCATGCCTGGGCTTGTTACTTGTTACTCCATGTTTTGTTGATGTACTTGGGAGGCCTGCCCTTTTCTGAGCAGAGGTTGAGGTGGAGTGGATATGGAGAAGAGGGGAGTTAAGAAAGGGAGAATGGTGGGAGGGGAGGAAGGGGAAAAGAATGGAAAAAATTACTCAGCTTTGACCCTGTGATGAGGATGGGGTCCTCCAAGAATGGAGAGGGGAACATCTGTAGACTTGAGAGCAGAGAAGACACAGGCAGCTGAGTACAGAGGGAGGGGACCAGGATTAAGGCAGTAGGGTCCTGAGGCTGCCAACAGACTTACCTGGCTGAAGCTTGGTCCAGAAGCAGCCGAAAGCTGTCCAAGTCACTGAGTAGAGGCATCTTGCACTCTGCTGAGGGGACAGAAGACAATGACCAGAGATGCCATCCAAATGCTTTCACACTGCATTAGACCCCTGTATCCGGAAAGGGAGCTCTCAGGCCTCATGTTGCAGATGACTGTAATTTCGACACTGGGAGTTAACAGGAATTGTTTCCAGTGCAACAACATATGACATAGAAGGGGATAAGGGAAGGAAGAACAGAGGGAAAGAAGAAAGAGGTAGGAGAAAGGGAGTGTGAGAGGGCCAGCAGTGGAAGTCCAGCCTCCCCCTTTGCAGCTTGCTTTTTCTGCTGGTTCCTACCCCTCCCTCGAGGTGGGCAGCAGCCTCAGCTGTTTAATGCCCACGTGAGTGAGCACAGGGCTGCCTGCAGATGTTCATGAGGAGCTCGGAGATCATTAGATGGGTGATTTATTGCAGGTCGAAGCAGAGCAATTTTGTGCCTCTCACAGAAGCCCTTGAAGCCTTGTGATGAATGAGAAGCCAGGTACCGTAAAGAAAATGTGTTGTTCTGGGAGCAGCATGGTCAGGAGACAGAGCACCGGGTGGGCCACAGGATGGAGTTGTTTTCATCTTGGCTCTACACTACCCACCAGGCCCTTGTATCTTGGCAGGCTGACTCTATTTTGGGCCTCAGTTTTCCAATCCATGAAACAAAGGAGACTGAGCAAGAAGATTCTTTTTTTTTTTGGGGGGGGGTTATCACTGGTTTTCTATGCTTATACCATTCTGGCTTCCTGATTGTCAGCACCTACCAACGCCCCCATGCTATACAGTGCATGCATTGTCTCAGCAGGAATAGCCACAGCAGAGCTTGGTACCTGCATCCTAGAGATTGCATCTCATAGCTTCTTCTGCTGAGTCTCGGATCTTTTCATGGAGCCACTGGACTCCTGGTCCCTTTCATGATGAACTCTTTATCGCTCTCCGCTCTGTAACCAGATTTCCCTGGCCTCCTTCCTCCTGGATCTGACTGAGAAATGGTTCAAAGTCTTCAAAGCATCTTCAGTAGTAAAACATGACTTTTATCCAGAGGATGGGACTGGGAGGAGAAAAGAGAGGGGGATACAGCCAGGTTACATAGTGAATAAATTATGATAAATAATAAATAAATAAAAATTAAAAAAGTAAAAAAAATTGTACGGGAGTGACAACATGTGTCCCCTTTTTACTGTCTATAATGAAAGGAAAAAAAAAGTTGAGGAAACAAATATTAAATGACATTTAAAACAAAATGCGACACCAAAATACCAAATTAAAACAAAACCCAAAAAACATGACTTCTATAGTTGAAGTGTACAAAAGACAAGGACCTTGCTTGGATATAGGAAGAAAGCTTTCATTTGCCAGTTTTCATCACAGTGATTTTTGAGCATTTACATGTTTAAACAAAGGCAGGATGAAAGCAAAATGCACCATTCACAAACTTAAAACATTTTTGTGTATTGACACAGGGTCTCTGGAGCCCAGGGTAATTTACATCTCACTATGTAGTCTGTGCTAGCCTCAAACTTAAGGCTACCTTCCTGAGTACTGCAATTCAGATATAAGCTACCACACTTACCTGCAACTTATGTGATGCTTTAAGCTAAGATTGGGCATTTTGAAGCCATGCCATCCTTCAAGAAGCCAAATTTGGGCGATTTATTTGGCTTCCTTCCTTTGTAGACCCTGAAAAGCTCTGGCCCCATATCTCCTTTTAGCCAGGTCATATACATGGCTCCTGACAATTTCCAAACCCTCTCTGGCTGTGGAGCCTCAGCAGTCAAGGGGCAAATGAAGTTCTTTGGGTCCAAGGTAGATCAAGATGGTGCAGGGTAGAGTTACCAAGAGTGAAAAATAGAGTTGAGCTGTGAAAGGGATGAGAGAGATGCTGGGATCCAAGCGTCCAAAATAATCCTTTGGCAAGAAATTTTTAGGCAGCTGACATGCTCATGTGTACAGCTCTGCTAGGGAGACACAGGATAGATCTCATTGTCAAGTATTTTGTGAGGTACCAAACCTGGATGGTGATGATACCAAATGGACTATAGAAATGAAGATGCTGGAAGCTGGCCTACATGCTTGATGGATGCTAAATATCCAGACAGCAGGGCCACCAGGATGATGTACTATTAATGATCTGACAAAAGAAGACTGGAATGGTAGCTCAGTTGGTAAAGCGCATGCCTTGTAAGCATGAGGACCCGAGGTCAACCTCCAGAACTTGTGCTGAAAAATCTGGGCATGGTGGCACACACTTGTAATCCCAGCTTTAGGGAGGTGGATTTCTGAATCTTGCTGGTCAGTTAGCATAGCCTACTCGAAGAGTTCCAAGTCAATGAGCGTCTGTCTCAAAAAAACCCAAAGTGGGTGACAGTGGCCAAGGTTATCTCTTCATGCCTATGCACTTGCACGCACACACACACACACACACACACACACACACACACACACACACACACAATGGCTTTAATGCTTCTCAGGTGTGTAGACTAATGGAGCAAGGGGTATCGTGTTCACAAAGGAATTACAACCGGAACCTGGAAAGCTTAGGACAAGCTAGGACCCTTTGGAGAGGTGTAGTGTGGCTTAGTTCAAAGCAAGAAGCACACACAGAACTGGACTTTGACTCACACCCAGGCTGTGCTGAGCAATGTTACAGGTGTCCTGCTAGCTAGGAGTGAAGAGGCTGTTGATGCCGAAGAGCCTCTGGTTCTCTCAGGTGCGTTGTGGCAAGCTCACAGCCCAGTGCTTGCAATTCACAGTAGGTGCTCTGGGAAGATCTGGTTTTCTCCCCACCTCCACCATTCTCTCCATGTGTGGAGAGGATTTTACATGCTTATATCTTAGCCTCATTCCCAACTCAGAGCCTCAACAACATCCCATAGTCCAGTTCTATGTGGCCTCTCCTAGCAGCTGCCCAGCATCCTTTAACCATCCTTACTAACGACCGTGCCCACTTTCAGCACATCCCTTGGGCCTCCTTCCAAGAATCTGTGATAGTGGGGCCTCCTGTCAAAGACAGTGCTTCCTCAAGAGGTGATTATTTTTTCCCTCAGCTGGGACCAGCTGTTTCCAGCTTGCAAAGGGAGACCCTTCACTTCCAGTTCTCCATTTGTTCCAGGATAAAACAGAGTGCTTCTGGACCACCCAAAGCTCAAGCTGTGCTGGAAGAGGCCCTGGAAATATTCTTGGCTCTGACTGCCTCTTTATGGGGAGGGGAGGCCGGCAGCAGCATCCACAGGGGGCAATGCCTGGGAAGAGCACAAGCTCTGGGGCCAGGCCAACACTGTTAGGATCCAGGATCTGGGTAGTGGTTTGCCTTGGACACATGAATTCCTGGACATCTATCCTCATGTGCATTATGAGAATGATGTATCCATATCAACAGGTTCTTGAGTGAGCTGAATGAAATTGTGTGTGTGGGTGTGTGCATACAGGGTCTTAGCTGTTTATAAACTTTGGGAAGACACACAGGTGAAATTCACTACTGGGACAAAACCAACCAACCAACCAACCAACCAACCAACCAACCAACCAAACAAACAAACAAACAAAAACCCTCAACAACATATGATTCAGTGGGGCTGTGCATAGAGACAGAGTCCAGAAGATGAGCAAGAGAGAGATTTCCTTTTGGTTCTGAGGTGGTTGTCCCCTAACCCTTCCTCCTTGATGCTTCTCCTTCGCTCTCCAACATGCCACCCTCCTTTTGCTTTGCTGTGTAACCTTGAGAGCTCATTTTCTGGTCCCACTAACTTTGTCTGCTCCTCCCTTGCAGCTTAGAGTTTGAATGAGGCTCATGTTGGTTCCCTGTATAGCTGGCATGGAGGCAGAGGTGGAGCAGGGAGGAGACTTGCCCTGTGGATGAATGAAACATCTACAGAACAAACTTTTAAAGTATTATCTTCTATTCTTTGATAGTTTCAAAATATTCATACAATTTTATACCTGCATAATATGCATTTTAGTCCCTAGTCCCCTTTTACAGTCTCAGTACAGCGCTCAGTAGCCAACACTCACCCACCATCTTTGCTGCTGTACCAGTTATGATTAACAGTGATATTCCCAATGAGTAAGAAAAGGTTCTGTGCATCTTTGGCACCTTGAGTTGAGAGAGGGAGTGGTAAGCTGACGTGCTGCTAACAAGGTGGCTTTAAGCCACAACAGATTGCCAGGTTGGACCTATGATTTTTTAATTTTTTAATTATAGTTTATTCACTTTGAATCCCACCTGCAACTCCCTCCCTCCTCCCCCTCCCAATCCTACCCTCCATTCCACTTCTCCACCTGTGCCCTTCCCCCAGTCCACTGCTAGGGGAGGTCTTCCTACCCTTTCTTCTGATCCTAGTCTATCAGGTCTCACCAGGAGTAGCTGCATTGTCTTCCTCTGTGGCCTGGTAAGGCTGCTCCCCCCTCAGGGTGAGGTGATCAAAGAGCCAGCCCATGAGTTCATGTCAGAGACAGCCCCTGTTCCCATTACTATGGAACCCACTTGGACACTGAACTGCCAATGGGCTACATCTGTACAGGGGTTCTAGGTTATCTCCATGCATGGTACTTGGTTGGAGTATGAGTCTCTGGAAAGACCCCTGTGTTCAAATTTTCTGGTTCTGTTGCTCTCCTTGTGGAACTCCTGTCATCTCCAGGTCTTACTATTTCCCACTTCTTTCATAAGATTCCCTGCACTCTGCCCAAAGGTTGGCCATAAGTCTCAGCATCTGCTTTTATGCCCTACAGGGTAGTCTTTCAGAGGTCCTCTGTGGTAGGCTTCTGTCCTGTTCCCTGCTTTTTCTGTCTTCTGATGTCCATCCTCTTTGCCTTTCTGAATGAGGATTGAGCATCTTAGAGTCTTCCTTCTTGATTAGTTTCTTTAAGTGTCAGATTTTAGTATGTTTATCCTATATTATATGTCTAATAACCACTTATGGGTGAGTACATACCCTGTGTGTCTTTCTGCTTCTGGGATACCTCACTCAGGATGATCTTTTCCAGTTCCCACCATCTGCCTGCAAATTTAATGATTTCCTTGTTTTTAATTGTTGAGTAGTATTCCATTGTGTAAATGTACCACAATTTCTGTATCCATCCCTCAACTGAGGGACATCTGGGTTGTTGCCAGGTTCTGTCTATTACAAATAAAGCTGCTACAGACATGGTCGAGCAAATGTCCTTGTTGTATACTTGAGCATCTTTTGGATATATCCCCAAGAGTGGTATAGTTGGATCTTGAGGTAGCATTATTCCCAATTGTCTGAGAAAGCATCAGATTGCTTTCCAAAGTGGCTGTACAAGTTTACATTCCCACCAGCAATGGAGGAGGGTTCCCCTTTCTCTACATCCTCTCCAGCATGTGTTGTCACTTGAGTTTTTGATCTTAGCCATTCTGATGGGTGTAAGGTGAAATCTCAGGGTTGTTTTGATTTGCATTTCTCTGATTACTAAGGAAGTTGAGAATTTCTTTAAGTGTTTCTCTGCCATCTGATATTCCTCTATCGTGAATTCTCTGTTTAGCTCTGTATCCCATTTTTTAATTGGGTTACTTAATTTGTTGCTGTTTAATAAGTTCTTGAGTTCTTTATATATTCTGGATATTAGCTCTCTGTCAGATATAGGGTTGGTGAAGATCCTTTCCCAATCTGTAGGCAGTCGTTTTGTTCTGAAAACAGTGTCCTTTGCTTTACAGAAGCTTTTCAGTTTCATGAGGGGACCTCATGAATGAGGATAGGAGGAGAATGATGAGGTGAGCTGTAACCGGAAGACACGGCAATGGAAACCAAAGCATCATCTTCTGGAGGTCATTGGGTATCTCTTCTTTCAGAGGGAATCTTGAAAAGCAGCTAGATGTCAGATCTTAGAAATGGAGAATGGTCTGTGGACAGGAGAACAACATTAACCAAAGCCCAAGAGCTGGGTCTGTAATTACTAGCTCTATGGGTGACAGACATAGGACACTCTGCATCTATGCATCTTTCTTTTCTTTTCTTTTTTTTTTCTAGATTTTCAGGACAGGCTTTCTCTGTGTAGGCTGGCCTTCCTTGAACTTGCAGAGATCTGCCTGCCTCTGCCTCCCAAGTGCTGGGATTACGGGTGTGTGCCACTATGCCTGCCTTGACACTATGCATCTTTTATGGAAAGAATTCCACAGTTCTTGAGTGCCTTCTGTGTACTTTTGCAGTGGATCCCTCAAGTGATTATGTTAGTTCCATTTCAGAGATGGAACATTTAAGACACTGAGGAATTTGGCCACTTATGTAAAGAAAGGGGCAACAAACTGATGTTTCCCACAGCAGGCCCAGCGCTCTCTTTGCTCTGCCAGTCTGCCTTTCAAAAGAGACATGTACAAAGGAGACATGTTTATGTTCTGATGCAAGTCTGAGACAGTTTCTTAATTGTGGCTTGGATAAGTTCTCACTAACTTTGAGGATTACAGCAACACAAACATTCTCTTATTGTTTTTGAGGTCATTAGTCTGAAATGAATTCTAAATGGTTGAGGTCCAGGTGTTTGTGGGGCTGTATCCATCAGAAGCCTCCCGGCCCCCATTCCTTGGCTAGTAGCCAAACATCACAGGACCTTGTCTACCTCTATCATAACATTGCCTTCTTCTGTCTCTGACTATCTGATGTTTTCCCCTTACGAGGACACTTGCGATCATAGTGTGTACTCATCTAAGTGACCCAGCATACCTCCCCATGTCTTAATCACACCTGAAGTGTTCCTTTACAGTATAAAACAACACTCACAGATTCTTGGTGGTCAGGACACAGGCATCTTTAAGAAGGTCTTGTTCAGTTTATCACCATGGCTAAGCAATGTTTTGAGTCACTGTATTCTCTTCACTGTTAAATCAGTAGTCTGCACTGTTGGGTATAGTTACTACTTTAGAACAAAGAGGAGCGGTTGGACTTGCAGCATGCTGATTATTAGGTACGTTTATTCAGCACTGCTGTTCATCTGGCACAGCTGTAAGTTAGTTCCTGGGATCTTACATAGCGTTTGCTTCTCTTGTGAGGTCAGTGTGATTGGAATTTGCATCTTTCCGGTGAGGGACCACAACCCAGATGAAGTATCCTGTTCCCAACTATTAAGGTAGAAAAGGCAGGTGGGAACCCTGTTTGTCTGGTCCCCAAGCTCGTGACCTTCACCAAGAAGTCACTGCCGTGGTTGTGAACACCAGGAGGGTAGAACATGAGTCTGTTGCACTGAGCCAGCTCTCTGCGATGGAATCTATCCATACCTGCTGGCTCTAAACAGACCTACTGTGCTAATGAAAGCACAGAACACCAAACTTTAATGACTTGACAGTCTTTTGTGATGAGAAAAAGGGACGTAGGAAATAATGAGTGTTATTACCTAGTGACATATACTAGCTGCTGTTTTTGTATGCCTCTTTAGTAGCAGCAAATTAATCTTTTTCTCTATTACCAGAAAGTCACATTTTTCTGAGCATTTTCATTAGTGGAGAAGGGTGACATCATGGCTGTAACTGGATCTGGAAGCTGACTCCTGGGCTCTGGCTTGGTAATGGAGATGGCAGTGAGGCCTCCTCATCTCTTCTCTATCCTTTAGCTAGAGGCAGTTGTTAGGCCAACATCTGTTTGCTTAGCTGCTATTTGTCCCCAATTATTACCCTTGGTGCTTATATAAAACCAGTTCTGGGGGGGGGTAGGGGCTCTCACCCCCTTTTCTGCTTGGCGATCTTACAGTCTCATTTGTTTCTGGGGCTCTGTTGGCAGTTTATGTGAATAAAGAGAGAACTACAGGTAAAGGTCCAAGTAAGAAGTGGGAAATAGTAAGAGCTGGAGAGGACAGGGTCTCCACAAGCAGAGCAACAGAACAAGATAATTTGAACACAGGGAACTTCCCAGAGACTCATACTCCAACCAAGGACTATTCGTGGAGATAACCTGGAACCCCTGCACAAGTGTAGCCCATGGCAGTTCAGTGTCCAAGTGGGTTACATAGTAATGGGAAGAGGAACTGCCTCTGACATAATCTGATTGGCCTGCTCTTTGATCACCTCCCCCTGAGGGGGGAGCAGCCTTACCAGGCCACGGTAGAGGACAATGCAGCCACTTTTGATGAGAACTGACAGACTAAGATCAGAAAGGAGAGGAGAACCTTCCCTGTCAGTGGACTTGGGGAGTGACATGCATGCAGAAAGGGGAGGGAGGGTGGGATTGGGAGGGGAGGAGGGAGGGGCTTATGGGGGGATACAAAATGAATAAAGTGTAATTAATAAAAACAAAAAAAAAGAAAAAAAAAAGAAATGCTACAAGACATTAGCTGTTCATGAGCACATTGGTGGTCTCATATGTGAGGCAATAGGAAGGGGTAAAGAAAAGCCTTTCACATGAAATATCTTGTTAGAGGTGCTATGAAAAGTCTCTTTGCCTCCCTTGACAATGTTAACTGGCCTTTGTTAGATAGATACTCTTTTCCAGGGAATAAAGCTTGAAGATGCTGGTTGCACTTCTTTCATTACTCAGGGTCTACAACCCAATAAGAAATTTGGAGAAGAGATAGGTAGTTAGAAAATCAACTTAATTACTGCATGCAGTGTTGATTATGCTTCCAGCAAAGTCATAGGTTACAAAATTCACACATCAAAAATTAGCAGCCTTCCTATATATCAAAGACTGAAAAATAAGCCAGGGAAACAGTCTCATTCAAAGAGTCTAAATTTCTTTCTTGGGATAAACCTAAACAAGGAATTGAAAGACCTATGCAACAAAAACTTTAAAATACCAAAGGAAGAAATTGGAAAAGGCACTAGAAAATGGAAAGGCTTGATATCTCATGAATTGGTAGAATTGATATTGTAAAAATGGCCATCCTTCCAAAAGCAAATCTACAGATTGAATGCAATACCTATAAAAAAAAATCCCAAAACAACTCTTTATAGAAATTGAAAAAAATAACTTAAAATTCATATGGGAGCACAAAAGACTCAGAATAAATAAAACAACCCTGAACAATAAAAGCCCTGCAGGAGCTATTGCCATCCTGATTTCAAGTTCTACTACAGAGCTGTCATAATTAAAAGACCATGATACTGGCATAAAAACAGACACACTGATCAGTGCAACAGAACTGAGGACCCATACACAAGCCCACTCCCATGCAGCCACTTGATGTCGGCAGAGGCCAAAATTACACATTGGAGAAAAGAGAGCATCTTCAGCCATTGGTGCTGGTCAAATGTGGAAGGATGAAACTGGCCCATATTTTTTTAACCTGCACACAAAACAATTCCAAATGGATAAAAGATCTCAATGTTAAGTAAGAAACTATGAAACTTCTGGGAGAAAGAGTAGAGAGCACATTTCAGGATATATGCTCAGGTAAGAACTTTCTGACTAGAACTCCAATCACCCAAGAAACAGGACCAACGATCAACAAGTGAAACTAAAATCTGTATCACTAAGGAAAATATTAATTGGCTAAATAAGGGCCCTACAGAATTAATAAGTTTTTTTTGGCAGCTATACCTCTGACAGAGGATTAGTAACTGTAAAAAACAACAACAACAACAAAACAAAAAAACCAACCAACCAAACAAACAAAAAACTCAAGCACTAAACACCAAGAAAGAAAAACCAAGCAATTAACTGTGGGCTCTGAAACTGAACAGAGAGTTCTCAGAAGAAATACAGTGGCTAAGAAAAATTTTAAAAGGAATTCATCATCTTTAGCCATTAGGGAAATGAACATTTTAAAATACTTTTAGATTTTGTCTTAGCCACAAAGAGAATAAATAAGATTGAAAAAACAAAAGTGAACAAATGTTAGTGAGGATGTAGAGAATGGGAAATCATCATGGACTGTTGGTGCAACCATATGGAAATCAGTGTGGAGGTTGTTTATAAAAACTAGGAATAGGTCTATCATATGACTCAACTCAAACCGTCCTGTGCATGGACCCACAGGACTCTTAGTTCCTATGACAGAGACACATGCATATCCATGTTGCTCGCTGTGAGAACATTGAAACAGCCTAGAAATCTATAAACTGATGGCTGGATAATGAAAATGTGGTAGCTATAGACAATGGGGTTTTATTTAGCTGTAAAGAAAAATGAAATTATAAAATTTGCAGATCAATGGATGGAATGGAAACCATCAAGCTGAGTGAGGTAACCCAGATCCAGAAAGACAAATGTTGCATGTTCTCAGCCATATGTGGAGCTTGGTGAGGATCTAAAGGAGTACTTGTAAAAGCCAGGGAATGAAAAGGGACCACAGATGAAAAGACAAATTTTAGTGGGGGCATAGGTGAACACGGGTGATGTGAAGAGTAAAAGGGAAAATTTAGGGTTTAAATGGAGAGAGGGATAAGGGGCCAAGGCAAAAGAGGAGTCAGTTTACACAGGGGCTAATGATCCTCCCCAAAATCATAGGTTATCAAATAGAAACCACAGTGTCAAGTTTAAGATACTTCCCTTGAGATGTTAGTCAAGGGTGTCCTGGAGGACTCCCCTCCTCCATCCCCAGAACCATACAGTCTACTGCCATTGTTCTTGGTTGTCCACCAGAAATTGCTGGTGAGACCTGATTTCTTTTTTGTTGTTATTTTATTTTTGTTTTTAATATAATTTTTTTATTTATTTTAATTTATTCACTTTGTATCCCAGCTGTAGCTCCACCCTTGTCCCCTCCCAATCTCACTCTCCTTTTCTCCCTCATCTCCTCCCATGCCCCTTCCCCAGTCCACTGATAGTGGAGGACCTCTTCCCCTTCCATATGACCCTAGCCTATCAGGTCTCATCAGGACTCATCAGGACTGTCTTTCATAGTCTTCCTCAGTGGTCTGGCAAGTCTACTCCCCCCTCAGAGGGAAGTGATCAAAGAGCCAGCCACTGAGTTCATGTCAGGGACAGTCTTTGCTCCCCTTACTAGGGATCCTACTTGGATACTGAGCTGCCATGGGCCACCTCTGTGCAGGGGGTCTAGGTTATCTCCATGAATGGTCCTTGGTTGGAGTATCAGTCTAAGAAAAGACCCCTAGGTCCAGATATTTTTAGTTTTGTTTGTTCTCCTTATAGAGCTCCAGACCCTCCAGATCTTTCTATCTCTCCCTTCTTTTATAAGATTCCCTGGAATCTGCCCAAAATTTGGCTATAAGTCTCAGCATCCGCTTTGATACACTGCTGGGTAGAGTCTTTCAGAGGCCCTCTGTGGTAGGCTCCTGTCTTGTTCCTTGTTTTCACCTTTTTCTGATGTCTATCCCATTTGCTTTTCTGAATGAAGATTGAGCATCTTACCCAGGGTCCTCCTTCTTGTTTAGCTTCTTTAGGTGTACAGATTTTAGTATGATTATCTTATATTATACGTCTAATATCCACTTATAAGTGAGTATATATCATATGTATCTTTCTGCTTCTGGAATACCTCACTCAGGATGTTCTTTTCTAGTTCCTACTGTTTGCCTGCAGATTTCATGATTTACTTGTTTTTAATTGCTGAGTAGAATTTAATTGTGTAAATGTACCACAATTTCTGCAACCATTTCTCCGTTGAGGGACACCTGGGTTGTCTACAGATTCTGGATATTACGAATAAAGCTGCTATGAACATGGTTGAGAAAATGTGCTTGTATATTTGAGCATGTTTTGGATGTATGCCTAGGAGAGGTATAGCTGGATCTTGAGGTAGCACTATTCCTAATTGTCTGAGAAAGTGCCAGATTGATTTTCAAAGTGGTTGTACAAGTTTATATTCCCACCAGCAATGGAGGAGGGTTCCCCTTTCTCCACATTCTCTCAAGCATGTGTTGTCACTTGAATTCTTGATCTTAGACATTCTAATGGGTGTAAAGTGTTTTGATTTGCATTTCCCTGATGACTAAGGATGTTGAGCATTTCTTTAAGTGTTTCTTTGCCATTCAATATTCCTCTTCAGAGAATTCTCTGTTTAGCTATGTACCTCATTTTTTAAATTGGATTACTTAACGTATTTATTTATTATTTATTTATTTTAATTTATTCACTTTGTATCCCAGCTGTAGCCCCACCCTTCTTGAGTTTTTTAAAATATATTCTAGATATTAGCCTTCTGTCACATATAGGGTTGGTGAAGATCTTTTCCCAATCCATAGGCTGGTAAGACACCTCACACTTTGGATTCAGGATATGTAGAGATCAAGTTGGTACTGATCAGGAAGCTGGCTAGCTCTCATAGTATGGAAGGTGGAATTCAGGTTGCTGGGGTAGAAAAATCATCAACAGTTTTACACACATGTTAACTACAATAATGATTAGCATAGTAGCATATGCCCATGGGTTCAATAGTGGTATGAATGTTACAGGGGTAATCAACCACTTTCTCATTAGCTTTAAAGCCTACTCAACAGGAAGAAACACAAACCTAATACTGTAAATCTGGCCAAGCACTCCTTGGTTGGGGAGCTCAAAGGCCCTGGGGTAAACCTATGATATCATTTTGCTAAATGGACATGGCATCAACCTGCCCTCTAAATTTGTCTCTCTGTACTCATAGATTAGTGTGGTTCTCAGACCTCATCAGGGAAGCTTCTTTGTGCTGTGTATGGCAGTTAATGTGGAAACTCACAACTGGTTGAAGAGTTGAGAACAATCATCTGAGGAGTGCTTAGCCATGAACAGGGCATTTATATCACGTCTTTCCCCCCAGGACTCGGTGTATTGCTAAAGAGAGGGTGGGAAGATTGTAAGGGTCAGAAGTTGGGGTGGTCGGAATGAAACTGTCTTCTGGGTATGACAGGGTAACTGCGCTCAGGAACTCACAGCAGTTTGATTGCTTGCACAGAATCAAGCCAGTCAACCGTCTAGCACAGAGCACGGAGGGGTTCATGAGACCCCACCCATAACTTTGTAGCTATGATCAGGTGATGGCTTCTCAGAGAGAGTCAGTTTACTTCAGGGGTGTGGCCTCTCTTAGGTTGTCTGTGCTCCTGTGGATGGCCTCACACCCATGAGCATACAAACTGGATTTGGTGTGCTGTAAAATACAAACAAAAAAGAAGACATGAACTTTCAAGGGACGAGGTAGGACCTAGGAGGAGTAGGGGTGAATATGCTCAAAATGCATTCATTGTAAACATATATGAAATTCCTAAAGAATCACAAAGTTACTGTATTAGAAACTGCATAATGGGATGTGTGTGATGGACATCTCTACCTATGCCGTGTGTGCTGTCTGAACCTACCAAGCTGGTGCAGAGATGGAGTTGTCTCATACTAATAGTTTGAGTCACATTTAGACAGCTTACATTCAGTGGGGGCCAAGGCCTCTCTCTTTCTTGGGAATGCGCTTGGTGTACATGAGGTGATAAAGTAGCCACTGGGGAAAGAGGGGTGAAGGTACATCTGGATGAGGTCTTCATACCTGGCTGAACTGAGGGGCCCTACAGACTCACGTCTTTGGATTTGTGGGTTTTCCAGCTTGCATTGCCCTGTAGTCTGTGGTGGTACTACTCATCTCCAGCAGGTGGAGATGTTGCTACATGAAGGAGAGTTTCTAGGACAGTGTCTTCAATTAGGAAAAAAAAAAGGTTCATTCTCTCTCTCTCTCTCTCTCTCTCTCTCTCTCTCTTTTAAATTATTCTCTTTAGAAAACGTCAAAAAGGCTTTGTATAGTTCCAAGCTTTAGGTAATGTTTAAAACAAATTTGAAAGAAAACAAAGCCTTCTCATGGTTCTCTGCTAGGTTCATCAAGGTCTGCTGCCCACCCCCAGTCTTTTCCACCCCCTTTGTCCTTTGCTTTCTCCCTTCCTCCTTCCTTGCTTCCTCCTTCTCTTCCTCCTTCCCTTCCTCCTTCTTTTCCTGTGTGAAGCTCACTTAAATAACTTTAAAGTCCGTATAACATACGACTTTTAAAATAGTGAGACTGCACTTAGGCTTGTTAATTGCACAATCCCATTTCAAAAAACTGCAAGAAAGAAGTGTGCCCACTGTAGCAGTGGCTGCTACTTTGGTAGGTGGGATCCTAAATGGCTTTTTCTTTTTGCTTTGGTTTATTTAGAAATTATTCTACACCAAAACTTTGTGTATTTTAACTTTGGTTTAATTTTGTTTGAACCTCAAGTCTCTTTTTTCTGACCCCAGTAATTCATGTTTTTTGTTTTTTTGTCTTTTTTTTTTGTTTGTTTGTTTGTGTGTGTGTATGTATGTATGTTGAAGTATGGTCTCATTTTGTAGCCCAGGATGGCCTAGAACTTGAGGGCACCTCTTTCTGCTCTGACTTCCTCAGAGCACTGGGATTCCAGGCATACATCTGGCATTTTCTTTTTTTAACCATTCCTGTATGTATAACTTCTGCCAAACACCTTCAGGCCAAACAGCTCCAAACCACATCTTGGTTCTTCCTCAGATCTACTTGCTTCGTACCTTTTGGGTATTTGCCGGGTGTTAGGCAGGTCACTTCACACCATGTGCATTGTGGAGCTGGGTAGCACTGCTGAGGAAGGAGAGGTTGCTTCATTTCCCAGGGCTACAGTGCAAGCTCCAAGCAATACCCTTGACCACCTTCCTGCAGCTGTGTGTGTGTGTGTGTGTGTGTGTGTGTGTGTGTGTGTGTGTGAAGGACAATTCTACCTGGGGGGGTTGGACAATTCTATCTGCATTTCGATCTCATGCTGATGGTGGGAAACAAAGACAGAAGAGAAAGCAGCTTAAGTCAAGGTCTTTTACTGTCATGGGTGTGCTGCTCCTGTATTCTGGTTTCTTTTTGTTGAACTTGGAGCCCAACCTTGAGGGCTGGAAGCTTCAGAGACAGTTTTGGGCTCTTTCTGTTGCCTCCTGTCTAAATCTGTTGCTTAATGCTGTGTGTCATGTTTCAGGTATGTCTCTCAGATGATCCCTCCATCTATGACCTCTGTGATTGTTGTCTTGATCAGGGCCATCTCATCTAGTCCATAGAATCATTTCAGAGACTTTCCGGCCATTGTCTAGTCTCTCATTCTTCTCCATGAACTCTGCCAGGACCTGGGTTCCACTTTCTATTGGGCTCTACCACATGCTGAGCACAGGTTGTTGGGAGCTGCTCTTTAGAGGTGGTCAGAGTCTAGAAGACATTGATAGAGAGAAATGTCCAGAAATGGTAGAAGGAGAGAAAGATCAGGAAAAATAGTGTATGTGGGTACAGGAGTTATAATCCTGAAGACTCAGAAAGCTGAGGCAGGAGGATTGCACATTCAAAGCGAGCTTGAGGTGTAACACTTCCAGGCTCTAGCGCAATTTCTGGTACTACTGAGAGAGTTATGTGGAGAAGTGGTGGGTGGGAAGAAAACAAGAGATATAGAGTAGAGGGAGAGGTCAGAACAAGAAATGGGGGGAGGCAGAGAGAGAACAAGAAATAGGAAAATGACAGTTCAAAACCAGAGAACCAAAAGGTGATAGTGAGGGCTGTCACAGAACGAACAATAGTCATGATGACTGATGATGACTGATGACTTGTCCTATTTAGCCAATCTACTTTCCAGATTAGGAAAGTAAGAGCCAATTTGAGTAACTCACCCCAGATGGACACAGTTTTGTGAGTGCAAAGTTTGTGCCTTGTAGCTTAGGGAGCTCTTGTTCATCAGGGTCTTGTCCACTAAGTCAGAGCATCTCCTTCCTTTGGGGAATGGACATTGCCCAGCACAGCAGAGCCTGTTGTGATGGTACTAATGGAGTACCCTCTCTCAGAAACCCTGGCATGCTTTCTGGAGTCAAGGAAGCCCTCTACAGCCCAAACCCTAAAGTTCCTGAAGCAGGAAAGAAGTGAAGACGGTTCAGACAGGCTATCCTGTATCTTGCAGCTGTCGCCCGACTTTCTTCTCAGGACCCTTCAGTGGTGCGTGTGGAATTGAAAGCAGGTGTCTGAAGCACTTCACATCCCTGGCAGAGGCTCTTCTGGCAAGGTGTGGCATTCTAGAGCTCTGCATCCGTCTGCTGCCAGAAGCAAGGACTGTAAGCTGCTCACATGGAGAAGGGCAGGAGGAAGGCCAGTAGAAAACCTTTGCCAAGCCATTCAACAGACCTGGATCCTAGCTCTCCTCCTCTCCAGCTCTGTGGTCTAAACAAAGACCTTACTTCTCCCATATCTCAGAGTCCCAGTCACTCAGCACACACCCTCATGTTCTCCCCACACCTGAAGTTTCACTGAGGGTGCAGTGTTGGCAATTCCAAATGACTTAATGGGTTTCCCCAGTGGCCTCTGATCTCCTTCAGAGTAAATATCTTTCTCCTCTGCTCTACATTTATTGTTCATATGAGCAAAGAAATAGAGCAGAGTCTCAGTGGGTGACATGCTCACCTTGCAAACGTGAGGACCTAAGTTGAGAAACCACTGAGAAAGTTGGGTGAGAGGTGTGGGGTATGGGTTTATAGTCCCAGCAGTAGCAAGATGGGCTGCAATCTAGATGCAGAGACAGATGAATCCCTGGCCAATGAGTAAATCTATCTCAAACAAAAGGAGGTAGGTACCTGAGGGATGATGTCCTCCTAAGTTACTCGCTGATTTCTACACACACCTGAACATCTAAGCCCTTGAACACATGCACACCTACACCACACACACACACACACACACACACACACACACACACACACACACACAATGAGATTGCAAAGAACAAAAACAATTGCGATACCATGAACTAAGGCTTCATAGCTTTTATAAATATAAACTCTTTTTCTCCTAGGGTTATGAAGATTAAATCAATCCATACATTTTTGAATCTATTCATTCTTTCCCACAGCTGTTCAGTGATCTCTTACTGGTACACATACTGTACCAGGCAATCTGTGAACCAATGGGAGACTGGAATCTAAAATGGGGATAAATGTCAGGTATGTGTGAAGGAGGTACACAAAGGAAGAACAGGGACAATGGATGACTATATTAGAAGGCAGGGTATAAGTTGGTTGCTAAAGCTGGGCATGGAAAGCATTTCTGAGGTGGGGAGACGTAAAGTCTGAGACCTAGATGATGAGTAAAAGGTGGTCAAACAGCCTAATGGGTAGAGATGGCGCATGGTGGGCTGTGTGAGGAAGGCTGTCGATAGCGGTATCATAAGCTATTGTAAATATTGCTTTGCGTCCACTCAAGAGTGTCCTCATCAGGAACTGCCATTCGATAAGAAACCTCTATAGCATATACCCCTGGAAGAACTGTAGAGCGAGGCTGTGGCCCTCCTTGATCTTGCAGGAGAGATTTAAAGTCATTCCATAAGGGTAGCCACAGCAGTGTCACTGATGTCAAGGTCCCCAAGAGGTCCAGGAAGAGAGAGGTCTGTCAAGGGTCTTGTGCAGGAGCTGGCGGTAACAAAGACACTGCTGTTTCTCTATGGCCTGTCCTGTGCCCTGACCCAGAGGCAAAGACATCCATCTGACCCTCCTTCTGACGAATTTGTGCAAAGATCCCCCCAACTCTGAACTGCTCTAATGGCAGGAGGTGGCTGGGAACAGCTGGGAACTGTTGTTAGCTTCTGGCAAAGCCCTGGAATTTCTTCCTGTGGATCCTGTGCCCCTAAGCTGCTGGGGAGCCCCTGACTTGACCTGGAGTTGAACCTAGCTGAAGGGTCCAGGGCTAGGAGTGGCTTCCTTGTCAGGCCTGATAGCAGCATGAAATTGCACAATCATTTCAAGAGAGCAGACACTGCCTCTCTATCCTCTGAGAGGCCAAGTGTTCACAGTCCATTCAGTTTCCCAAGGGCAGGCCATGTCAGGAGAGTGACCCGATGTTACACTCACTTTTGTTCGCCAACACCCCAAGGAGGTCCCTCCTGAGACAGTGGGGCTTCTGGTAAAGATGAGGTAGAGAAGGGTCTGTTGTTGGAGATAAGAGCTGGGTGAGGATAATTGTTGTTTTCAAGGCCAGATACAAAGCATCCGTTAGTATAGTTTGTCCAAGGACATCTTTCATTCACAGAGTTGAACAGGGAGTTGTGATAATTCAAGACTGACCCCTTCTTTTAAGAAAAACACAGCTAGTGTCTTTTTAAAGAATTAGAACACGAATAATGGGCTTCATTATGGCATTTTCAGACATTGCTTTTTTTAAATTTTTGTTCTTTCTCTCCCACTCTCCCCCACCCATTTCCTTGTACCCCTCCTGCTGGCCCCCTTGCTCCCACCAGTAGCCTCCTTCCGCTTTCGTATCACAGGTATCTTACTATTCCCCCCTTCTTAATATTTCTTTCCTTTTTCATGGTTTCTTTTCCAGTTTCATCATCTGTACTCACATTATATATAAATACATGTATATTATATTGCATATTAATGCATTGAAGTCTACCATATGAGATAAAATACACAGTATGGCTTTCTGAGCCTGGTTTGTTTTATTTAATGATGATTTCCAGTCACTCCCCTTTACCTGCAAATGCTGTCATCTCGTTTATCTTCATGGTAGAATTCCATTGAGTGTATATACAACATTATCCCTTTATCTGTTGGTAGATATCTACACTGGTTCCATTTCTTAGCTATAGTGAATAGTGTAGCTATAAACAGAGTGTGTGTGTGTATCTCTGTGGTGGGATGTAAGGATCTCTGGGTATCTTTGTGTGCCCAGAAGTGAATAAAAAGTCTATGAGAAGAGAAGCAACTTCACTGAGATCACAAGAAACTCAGGGCTGAAGCTCTGGTTAGAGTCTGGAGCCTCTAATGGCTTTAACCCCTGGGTTCCCACATGTCACCTCCCTGTCATCTCATTTCTGTGTATTTATTCATTCATCAAGTTAACCAGCCATTCTCCACCCATGCCTTCTTTATAGGACTGCTCACCAGCATTTATTAAAGATGCAAAGGTGCCTAACAGGTCCTTAAGGAAAGGATAAACCACAGAGGAGACACTGTGAATGGTTAGAGGTGTGAACTGAGTGGCATGGGGAAGCAGGCACAGGGCAGCATCACGGGATGAATACAGAACGTGTCCCAGGAAAGATGGCATTTGAAACAAGCCTTAAAAGAGGAAAAGGATTGAAATTGTTAATGTATCTAGTAACAGTTTGTCCTGTAGGCTTAAGCACTATACCTTTGTAGCAGGATCAAGGAAGGACTGAGTGAAATGCTGCCATTGAAGAAAGACATGTGTTCTCACAACTGGCTCTTCCAACCAAGCAGCCAGCTACACTGGATGTCTCCAGAGGCCAGCCTTGGATTGGGTGCAGTGTAGATGTCAGAAGAGACACTGGACCTTTCTCTTCAAGGGACTTGCCATCTACTAGGAGTTGGGGGAAAGGGGGGCACATACATGTGCTCAAACAGCCCAGTAAGAGGCAGCTTCCTGAGGTGGAGATCAGAGATCATTACTTTGCTCTAGCATTTACTTGCCTGAAGTCTCAGAGCCTTGACTATTTTTCATCTGTGAATTTGTGAAGCTAGACCCACTTTCTTGTCTCAAAAAAAGGAAAAGGCAGTATCCAACCTTGAATCTTTCTTTCTTAGTTGTAAGTCATGAAAACACTTTTTCTTCTGCCATGGGAGCTTGTGTGTTATTTACTAAGGAAGTCAGGCACCTTTTGGGGCAAACTCCTATGTCATATACCATCAAAGTGTCCTTACCTTTTTGTTTTCAGCTAAAACTGTGTAGTTCGTCTTGAGCATGCCCAAGGGCATCTTGTCTCTGTCCACCATCTTTATGATCCTGGCTGAGCATGCCCAGATGCTCCTGTCTGCAACAATCCTTGTTTTCTCTTGTGTTTACCCATGTCCTCCTTCTTTGTCCTGCATGACTGGGGACAGTCAGAAAACATCAGGACCTAGAGTTAAACAAATCTTCCTGTGCCCATGATGTCCCAGAGCTGAATTTCTGTGGGAGAGGACACTTAGTCTTTTCTGTGTTTCGGCTCAGTTTTTTTTTCCATGACTTGAAGCTATTTATTCAGACCTTGTGGCATTTTGGAAAGAGAAATTCCCAAATTCTAGCAGGTAGTGGGTACCGAATAGGCAGTAGACATGGTAAGTAAGCCTAGTGCTGCTAATCATCTTGCTGACACACTCGATGTTTGAATTCTCCTGGTAGTTATTGATTATACCACTTATCTGGTCATCCACTGACCCTCTAGTACTTATCTACTCTTCTCTCTCTTTCCTTCCTTCTCTTCTCTCTCTTCTCAACTTTCTATTCTCCATCTCTCTCTTCTTCTCCCCTTCCTTCATTTGCAGGTTTTTCCTTTTTCTCACTCCTTATTTTCTTTCCCTTCTCTCTCCTCTCTCCCTCCTTCTTCCCCTCTTAGGATGATTATTGGGATCTTATAGCCACCTCCTTTGTAATAATTAGGTTTATAAAATTATGTTTCCCTGGGGAAAGATCCCAGACCCCATACAGACATTTTTGGTCCACCTTGACTAAGCACATACTCCAAATCCATCCATGATAGGGATTTGGTAAGACACTTCCAACTTCCAGAATTTAATTTTATATTTATTTTTAAAGAAGATTTGTTTATTTGTCTTTAATTATGTGTCCGTATCTGTGTCCATGAGTCCTATGTACGTAGAGGTCAGAAGAGGGCATTTGGTTCCCCTGGAGCTGGAATTTCAAGTGGTTGTGAGCTGCCCCATGTGGGTGCTGGGAACTGAACTGTGGCATTCTGCAAAACCATCAAGTACTCTTAACTGCTAAGCAATCTCTCCAACTTGAGACAGAGTCTGCCCATGTAGTTTAGGCTGGATACAAACGTTTCAGCCTCTTGAATTGCTGTTTATGTTCTGTCATTCCAAATGTATGTCACTAGGCCTATTCTTCACTGGTATTTTGTTGTGGTGATTGACATATAAACCTCTTACTGGTGTTTCTATTCGTGCATCTTTACTTCTGGATCACTTTGGATTTTATACAAATACCCGATCAACCAGTTATGACAGCAGCCCAAGGGTCTAGAGCTGGGTTGGAGCAGATAAAGACTCATTCTTAGAACTTGGTGAGTACTCACTTTCTTTTTCCTCCTCCCTTTCTTCTGTGTGAAAACATGTGCCCTGCCATTGTGTTCTGAGAACTATCTCAACGGCCCTATGCTCTGGACATCTTCTCAGTCAGATAAAGCTTGAGTGTTAGTGCTTGGGAAGGGAGAGGTACAGTGGGAGGAAGATCTGATTAGCACAAGATTTCCTAGCACGGACACCACCTTCCATAACAACAGTCTGGAAGCTAGACTGCCTGGGCAGTTGACGACCACACGTCCTGCAGAAGGTCTGACTGCCCTGCCAGGCACACTCTGCTTTCCTAGATGTGGAGCTTCTTTGGAGCGTGGTGCTGTTGTAGCTGAGGAGGAGTTCTGGGGTCCAAGGTACTAATACTCTAAGGCCAAGGCATAGGGCTGGATGACCGAGGTTGTGGCTGTAGAAGCAACAGTCCTTAGATAAATGTCCAGAGGCTGAAAGTCTGGTCTTGGCTGTCAGTCAGTCCGATATCACTAAGTGGGTGATCCTGGTTATGTCACTCAATTACTGAGGGCCTCAGCTTTCATCCTAGAAAGTTTTGCTTTACAAGTTTGCTACGATCACTTTAAAAGTATAATTACAATGCTTCCATTTTGCCTTCTCTCCAAAGAATCACAAATTGGGTCCCAAGCAGATGAAACGAACAGTTCTGTGTGAAGGAATCTAGACCAGCAGGGTGCTGTGCCGTGCCTCTTTCCTGCCATCCCTGCTTTCACCCATGTTTCCTAAGCTACAACATGCATGGCCTTTTCAACACAGTGTGAGTGCTGTGCACTGCTTACCCCAACATTTAACCTTTCTCTCCATGCCCGTGTTCATGGGTGACAGTGATGATAGCAGAGAGCAGTCAGAATGAACATTTGTTAGTGCGTCCTCTTGAATGTCAGCCCTGTTTTTCACCAGAATCAGTTGTGAGGTGCTTTAAACTTTTGGGTTCAATATAGCTTTGTTTGGAGCAACATTCTGATACCATTTTGAAAAACAGCTATTGGTCATATGTATAAGCAGATTCTTCAACAGATGGCTGCAAACCCAAACACCCAAACATGGGTGAGGGAATGGCCTTCGGAGGAAAAGGAACATTGAGGAGGGGCTTATGTTTTCTTTTAACACAGTAAGCAAAAGTAGCAGCAGTGTAATGATGGTGCGTGAGCTCTGGGGTGGCTTTCATGCTCAACATGACATGATACTGGAGAGGTATTTAATTTCTAAGGATGTGTAACCAATGAGCACGAGCCCAGGGGCTTAAAAAAGAACCAGAAGAAATGTATTCTTTCATAGTACAGGGGATCAGAATTTGCATCAAGCTGTAGGCAGGGCCACACCAAAAGGAGAGAATTCGTCTTCACTTTCCTCAGTTTATGGAGGCCCTAGATGTTCCCTGAGCTTGCAGCTGGACCCCTGTCCACATGGAGAATTTTCCCCTCTCTGTGTTTCTTCCTCGAGTCTCTTTTTATAAGGGCATTTTCTACCTTTAGGGCCATTTAAAACACTCAGGGTAACCTAATCTCAAGATCTTTAACACGATTGTATTGACAACGACCCTGTTTACAGGTAGGGAAGGTTACATTCACTGGTTGGGTGTGTTAGGCTATGGACCTATCTTTTGGGCAGCTATCATTAAACGCAGTGTGGAGGTCAGGAACACATGGGGACAACCTGCCAATGGCATATGGTTGGTAGCTGGCTAAGCTGTGCCAGTGCTCCCTGTTTGACTTGTCTGTTACAAGGCCCATGGATGTCTAGAGAACGTATGGGGCAGGCAGTAACCATTAGGGAACCAGTGTGTTAGGTGTGTCTTGCTTAGAGAGGGTGGTCATGGTCTGTCTGTTAGGGATAGCTTTTAATTCCCAGCACAGCACTTCGGGGGGACTGTGAGTTAATCTGTATTCTTTGATATCTATGGTATAGTGAAGATAGTGTCAGAAAAGTAGAGTGGAATGTATAATAGTCTCATGTCCCTTTGTAATGTCAATAGATTGTAGTTAATATTTCTTAGATTCTCTAGCAAAGGCTATTAGGGGACGACTCAGGCTCCTGCCTTTCTTCTTGCCCTAGTTACAAACTATTTGAGGTTGTTAATTCAGTTTGCCTTGCCTTGATTTCCTCCTTCACAAAGAATGACTAATAATAATCTCACTGTGGATCTCACAGGATGCTTCTGTGCTTTGCTGATTTAGAGTGGTCCTGTCTGAAGGAAGGATGAAATAAATTAAACATTCTCCAAGCCCCTTGAAGCCCTAGGGTTTTAGGAAAAAATTGAATCACATCTTATGTCCACAATATCTAAGCATGTATTGTGACTGTGAGGGGAACATGAGATAGAGGACAATCATGCTTTTTTAGTTGGATTAGAGCAAGAAACAGTTTGCTTAAACTCCAATTAGAAGAACTGAAGTTAGACAAGAATCCCTTTGTGAGGACAGGGGATGTCTCTCACGGGAACTGGGTCTGAGACGGGCTTCTCAGATGCGGGTGTGGGAAGCCAAAGGACAGGAATTAGGGTGATGGAATATTTTGAGCTGAGGAAGACTTTTCCAGTCAATGCAATCATAAAACGTTGCAGCAGGCAATGTAGAAAAGAACAATTCAGTGTTGTTTGTGGTTTTATTTACCCATGGTCAGTAGCATCCTTAAAGTTTTAAATGGACAACTTCAGAAATAAACAACTTATAAGTTTGAAGTACATTTATTCTGAGTTGTATATCCTTTTTGATGTGTGTGTTTGTGTGTGTGTGTGTGTGTGTGTGTGCATGAGTGTAGCTCAAAAACCATCTCTTGAGTGTTGGTCCTAACTTGCTTTCTGAGTTTTGTTTGAGACAAGGCTCCTTATTAGCCTTGAACTCCATCATATTGGCCAGGAGAACTGGCCCACATTTCTCCATTGCTCAGTTGTAGGCATGCACCCTTACATGAGTTTCTTGGGGTTAAACTCAGGTCCTTACACTTGGGAGGCAAATGCTTTAACAACTGGATGATCTCTCAGCTTAGAATATATGATGCTACCTGCACCACCCATCCTGGAATTGGAATTATCGCTTGGTGTAGCATATCCATACTACCCAATCACTTGTGGTATATACCAATTATTCTTTTGTTTGTTATCTTAATCCTCAGGTTGATTATTTCGTTCTCACATTGCTTGTTAGTATATGAGGCTCCATGCTGTCTTCAGTCTCAGATATCTTGGAAGTCTTGGAGTATATCCTTTATGGATAAGGAAGTACTCACGTATGACAAGGCCTTGGACTCAATAAAACAGGCAAGATCATTAAGCCTAACTCACTACTTTATAGTTACTCTGCTTCCATTTATCCAACTTGTTTAGAGCCTGAATTTTTAGAGTCATTCAGTGCTGGATTAATTTGTCTATTCGTTTGCCAGTTATTGACCCTGAACACCTTCTTCAACACCTTCTGAGCATAGGTTCTGTGGCTGTCATAGCAACAGTACCTCTCCTTTGAAGCTGTGTACAAGGACCAGATGAGTCAAGTCCAGGCAAGCAAAACTCTCTGCAGGGTCCTTAGCATGCAACAGGCTTTCAGCAACTGGTGCATATATAAGAAACCTTATCACCCTCACGTTACCCTGTGCATAGTTTAGAAAAGTGCTAGGATGAGAAGGCTCCCTGTGCTGTTGAATAAATACTTCCATCGAGGACAGATTGAACTTGATAGTTTTGCTCAAACCATGCTGTTGATGAGCAAGGCTGGCTGAGTGTTAGGTTAAAGCTCTATTTTATTTTATTTATTTATGTATTTATTTATTTTTGTGATTGTGGGTCTTGGGCAGGGTGTTGGAATGTCCTTTCCTCCTAACTTCCTTTTGTTATGGTGACTTCCCACAGGCATCTGAAACACCATTCAGAAGGCAGGAATTTGAGATCAGTTCCAAGCTGGAAGTGACTTTCATGTGACAGGCAGCACCACTCTGTGACTCTGTAACTAATTTTCCCTGCCTAGGCAGCTTTCCAAATTCCTGGGATGTGATCAATTCTCCAGACCACTTTAGGTCAGGGGCGGGGGGGGGGGGGGGGGGGGGGGGGGGGGTGGTGGGGAAAGTGGTATGCAATTCACCCAGCAGACGCAAAAACTGAGCTCCAAATTCACGTTTTTCTTACTCTTCAGGCAGCCCTTGTTTTCGTAAGGAACACACAGAGAAACATCCAAAGTTGAAAGAATTTTACGACAAATGTTAGAGCTGGAATGTAAGTGGTAAACATCCAGTTTATCTTCATTGAACAGAAGTAAAAGGGAAGGAACTAGACTGTCATCAACCGGCTTGGATGGTGTTATATCAGGAATGTTGTTTTGTGAATTTGAACACTGACTTCTACCTTTAGCTGGACTCCTAATTCACGGTGAAGCCTTTTAGCAAGCCGTCTAACTTCTCAGGAAGTCAGTTTCTCTATTTCTAAAATTAGCTGGGTTCAGCATTTCCTTCCCTATTTATGATTATTTGAGGTATTTCAAAGTGTCAAAAATCACCATTGGTGGATCTTCAACAGAATTCACAATGATCTCCCAAGTTTGTACAAAGCATAATTATTTCTCTTGTTGTTTCAATTTGGACTTGGCAGGGCAGGTTGTGATACCACAGTGTATAAATTAGGAAACTGAGGCTCTGATAACATGTGTCACGTCGTCATGACTCTTTGGCTGGTGAACTTAGTAGGTGTGAATACAACCCAGGTCTCCTGACATGTAGTTCAGTGTTCTTTTCAAGCTTGACACTTAAGATTGTTGACAGGGCAAGAAGCCATGCCTGACCATATTTGACATTGCTGTTAACGACGTAAAGTAATACAGCCATTATGAAGAACAGTATGGACCTTCCTCAAGAGACTGAAAAAAGATCATGATCCAGCAACCTCAGTTACAGGTGAAGATGTGAAGCAATTTCACGTTCAGGTTTATCCCTGCTTAAAACAGCCAAGATATGGAACTGTTCACAGTGCAGAATAACAGACGAATAGATAAAGAATGTATAGAGTATAGGCACATCAGAGTATTACTTAGCTATAGGGAAAGAATGACATCTTGTTACTTCAGCAAATGTGTGGAACTGAAGGGCATTAGGCAAGCGAGTCACAGAAGTACAGTATATCCTCTTGTGTGTGTGTGTGTGTGTGTGTGTGTGTGTGTGTGTAAGCCATAAAAGCAGACAACGAATTCATTCCAGAGATTGCCACTGCTCCCTTTGGAACTCCCATGGAGGCTGAGGTGCCCATGGCTTATATCTGAGCAGGGAGTCTAGGTCCTCTCTATGCATGGTCATTGGTTCATTCTTCAGTCTCTGCAGGGCCTCCTGGGCCCAGATGTTTTGGTGGGGTGGCCTTACTAGGTCACAGAAAAAGAGGATCCAGACAGTGCTGATGAAACCTGATAGGCTAGGGTCAGATAGAAGGGGAGAGGTCCTCCCTTATCAGGGGACTAGGAAAAGGGCATAGGGGGAGAAGAGGGAAGGAGGGTGGGACTGGGAGGAGATGAGGGAGGGGACTACAGCTGGGATACAAGTCAATCTGAAAGTAGAATAATGATTGGCCCAGACCTGAGTGAGTGGGGGCTGGGTTGGAAAGGGTGGCTGAATTTGATCAGTGTATGACATTTGATGTATGGGAAGATTTCATCGAAACCCAGGACTATGTGAAATTAATATACGCTAATAAATTGATACTGGAGAGACATCTAGGTGGAAAAGTGCTTGCCACTCAGGCCTGGGTGTATGCATTTGATCCCTATATCCACATAAAAAGCTGGGTATGGTGCTGCATAATTTTCATCCCAGCACCAGGGAGGCAAGGACAGGAGGGTCCCTGTGGCTTGTTGGCCAGCCCATCTAGTTAAATCTGCAAGATTAAGGTCTCAGTGAGAAAGACTGTCAAAAAATGCAGTGGATGGTCCCGGAGGACCAATACCTGTGGAACACACACACACACACACACACACACACACACACACACACACA
>NW_026596079.1:12886372-12908201 GCF_907164565.1 Psammomys obesus
ACACACACACACACACACACACACACACACACACACACACAGTCTTGCTGTAGCCCACTCTAGCCTGAAATTCAAGATTTTCCTGCCTGATAGCTTAGCTTCCTAAGTGTTGGGAATATTTAGATGTGTGGGAAGGGACCTGTCTGTGTTCTAAAAAAACAAAACAAAACAAAACAAAACAAAACAAAACCCAGCAAATATTTTCAAGTGAATGGTTCAACAATTTGTTCTTGAAAGGCATTGCTGGCCTTGTGGCGCTGAGTTCTGGGTTGAAAAGCAAATACTGATGCAGGTTCAGTCTTGGGCTGCAAGACGAAAGAAGGAAAAGGACGTGGCAGAAGCTCTTTCTTGCAGGCTAGCGTGGTTCTGCTCTCATACGGAAAAAGTGTAAGTGGGCAGAGCCAATATGGGTTATGAGAGATAGGCTGCCAAGGCTGATGGCATGGCCCCACAGGAGCCCCTTATTTCTGCAGGCTTTGGATTCCTCACTGTGAGAAAAGGGTGGTAAACTTTTTGAAACTGTGAGATAGTCAGCGTCTTGGCATTTTGCCAGTGAATTCTCCCACACGTCGGTAGATGGCAGTAAAGGCTTTTAGAATTGGTGGTTGGCCAGCTGGGCCCACCTACCTCCATCTTCCCACTCTGGGTCTAGAAGGCCTGAGGAGCAGGCAGCTGCTGCCTGAATGCATCCTTTTCGTCCCAGCAAGGAGCTAAAGTTAAAGGAACAGCCTGTGCACATGGAAGAAGATCAGCTTTTCCTTTCCTTGAGGATTGGGGGCAGTCCCCACCTGTTTTTGGTTTGACACACAGATGAATAAGCAGAGTGTGTGTAGCTGGGTGGTGCATAAGAGGGATGTAAGGGCAAAAGAGACACCTGGGCCATCTTTAGGACAAATCCAATGAGAGAGAGAGAGAGAGACAGAGAGAGAGAGAGAGAGAGAGAGAGAGAGAGAGAGAGAGAGAGAGAGGTTTAAAAAAATCCACAGCATTATTTCATGTTTGAAACAAACCGTGTGAGTTTGATAGAAGTTTTATGAGTTGGATTATGAAAACCGAATCTTAGGGTAGAGGTGAAGGTATTGTGTTTAGAGTCATTATGTTACAAAGTCCCTGGAAACTTTTTTTTCTGATCAACTAAAGCCTGCCAGCAGAAATGTCCTGCACTCGGATCCTTGGTAGTACTTGGCCAAATACGAATGTGAGAAGTCTTTTTTTTTTTTTTTTTTACTTCCTGTGAATCGGGCACTTAACCATGTCACTGGACACTTGAAATACAGAGCCGAAAACAGACCACTGTCCTTCCTTACACGTTGCTTTGTGTATCCTGGAAACTGTTAAATTACTTTAAAAATAACCCTTCCTACCTGCCCCGTGTAGGAGATGCTGTTGTAACCCAATTTGCAGATGAGAAAATGGAGTCACAGAGGAGGGCAGGGAGTCATGGGAAATGTACATCAACATATGCCAGATGGCACAGCAAAGAGGCAAACCTAGATTCCAGGTCAGGCTCCAGTGTTCTCTCTCCTTTCAGACAAATTACTGTAATCCTAGCACTCAGGAGGTAGAGGCAGGTGGCTCTCTATGAGTTTAAGGTCATCTGAATTTGCAGAGTTCCAGGCCTGCCAGAACCACACAGTGAGACACAGACTAGGAAACGAACAACAAAACAAAACAAAAAAACAACCAAAATTGTATTGTGATACACTTTTTATTTCCCGTGCCTCACACATTTAGCGCACAGTTTAGCCGCTCTCAGTGTACTTGACAGAGATTTTCAAACATCATCACAATTAATTTGAGAGTAGTTTTCATCCCTCCAAAAATGAGGCTATACTCATTAGAGTTTGGCAGAAGGATTTTTTTTTTTTTTCAGATTAGGGATATGGAGAGTCCTTTTTTTACCCTGTGACCAAGAGCAGGCTCGTCTCCCCCTTTAATTTTTTCTGAGTAAATTTATTTAAATAATATTAGCAACAACATATTTTATAGGTTTGTAAGAATTACATTAGCTATCTCATGGAATAATACACATGCACATAGCATAATTTTTCTCTTTTATTGAAAATAGCTTTCCTCCCCTCATACATTATGTTCTGATTACAGTTTTCCCTCCTTCTGCTCCTCCCAGTTCCTCTCCACCTCCTTTACCACCTGGGTCCACCCCCTTTCTGTCTCTCAGTAGAAAACAAACAGGGACCTAAGGACTAATAGTAAAAATAAGGTAAAACAAATACCAATACTCCAGAGTAGCACAAAGCAAACAGAGGAAAAATATTCCAAGAGAAGGCACAAGAAACAGATATACATGCAGAGACCCACTTGTTTGCATACTCAGGAATCCCACAAAAACACTAAGCTAGAAGCCTATGTAGAAATGTGTGTACATATATAGTGTATAAAGTATATATATAGCATATATGAATGTATATAGCATATATGTATGTATATAGCATCTATATCCATATATATGTGTCTATATGATATATACATATATACATATATAGAGTGTTAATATACATTAATGTATATGCAAAGGACCTGTAGGATAAAGAGAAAGAAAAATATATAAGTTAAATGAAAACAAAAGCCCTGATACTACATTATGACAAGGAACCTCCAACAACGCTATTGAGTTTGTTTTCTGGAGGCCATCTTTTTTTTTTTTCTCTCTTTTTTTTTTAATTTTATTTTTTTCTTATCAGTTACATTTTATTAACTCTGTATCCCAGCCGTGTCCCGATCCCTCATTCCCTCCCAGTCCCTCCCTCCCTCCCTCATCTCCACCATGCCCCTTGCCAAGTCCACTGATAGGGGGAACCTCCTCCCCATTCATCTGATCCTGTTTTATCAGGTATCTTCAGGACTGGCTGCAAAGCTCTCCTCTGTGGCCTAACAGGACTGCTCCTCCCTTGGGGGGTGGGGAAGCCAAAGAGCCAGTCATTGAGTTCCTGTTAGAAATAGTCCTTGTTCCCCTCACTATGGGAAACCAATTGGTTACTGAGCTACCACAGGCTACATCTGAGCAGAGGTTCTAGGTTACATTCATACATGGTCCTTGGTTGCATGTCAGTCTCAGAAAAGACCCTGTGCCCAGATATATTTGGTCCTTGTGGAGCTCCTATCCTTTCCTCATCAGACTAACTCCCCTTCTTTCTTATGATTCCCTGTACTCTGCCAAAGGTTTGGTCATGAGTCTTTGCTTTGAAAACACTGCTAATTAGAGTCTTTCAAATGCGCTCAGTAGACTCCTGTCATATGTTCAATGAGCATCCCATCTGTCTTTCTAAACGAGGATTGATAATCTTACCCCATGTCCGCTCTCTTGATTATCTTTTTTAGGTGTATAGATTTCATTATGTTTATCATCTCTTATAGGTCTATATAAGTGAGTATATACCGTGTTTGTCTTTCTCCTTCTGGGATATTTCACTCAGGATGATCTTTTCTAGATCCCACCATTTGCCTGCAAATTTCATGATTTCCTCCTTTTTGATTGCTGAGTAGTATTCCATTGTGTAAAAATACCACAATTTCTGTACCCATTCCTCCGCTGATGGACATCTGGGTTGTTTCCAGGTTCCGGCTATTACAAATAATGCTGCCATAAACATGGTTGAGCAAATATCCCTTTTGTGTACTTGAGCAAACTTTGGGTATATACCTAGCAGTGGTATAGCTGGGTCTTGAGGAAGCATTATTCCTAATTGTCTTAGAAAGCGCCAGATAGATTTCCAGAGTGGTTGTATCAGTTTACATTCCCACCAGCAGTGGAGGAGGGTTCCCCTTTCTCCACAACCTCTCCAGCATGTGTTGTCCCTTGAGTTTTTCATCTTGGCCATTCTGATGGGTGTAAGGTGATATCTCAGGGTCGTTTTGATTTGCATTTCCCTGATGGCTAATGAGGATGAGCATTTCTTTAAGTGTTTCTCTGTCTGGAGGCCATCTTATTGTGGTTTTTGATATATAAACATGTTTTTGTCTTAATTCTGGGTGTGGGATATGGACTGATTTAGATTGTCCACAGCAGCAAACTATTTGCCTCATGTGGGTTCTGAGAAGGCCTATTTGCCAGCGGCAGATAGTTTAAATTTGAGGACTCTGGAGAGGGAATAAAAGCCAGAGTGTTGAGGAGGCTCCGAGAAAGAAGAAGGCTGCTGGTGCGTCCCTGCTCCTGTTCCTCGTTACTGTTGAGATACAGTTGGATGCGAAGAAGTTGGAGATATCCTAAAACAAAGATAGGACTTGCCCCAAGGGACCTGATGACCATAACCAGCAGGACATAGCTAAAGAGAACTCCACCCCTTCTCTCCACTCACCTTTCTCTCCTACCTGGTGTTGGGGTTTTGGAAGGAAATGTGGTGGAAAAGGGAGGAAGAGGCACAAAAAACCAAGATAAAATAAAGTTTAAATGTAGCGTAACATTATCTATTGCTGGGCATGTAGCCTGCCCTTAAGAGTAGTTTGTTTCCCCAGAGACTTCCTTGGAAGTGGTTATCAATTGGAGATGACTTCTGGGTTAAAATGGGTGTGTGTGCCCACTTTTCTTTGCAGCTCTGAGACCCCATCTGGGGTAGATCCTCATTGATCCTGTGCATGCTGCCCCAGTCTCTGAGTTCATATGTGCAGCAATCCTGATGATTATGAAGGCCTTGACTCCTTGGTGCCCTCCACCCTCTCTGGTCCTTTCACTCTTCTGTTTCTTCTGCAGGGTTCCCTGAGCACGGAGGGAAGAGATTTGATAAAGGCATCCTGTTAGGGCTGAGTGTTTCAAGGTCTCTCACTGTCTGTATCATGTCTGGTTGTGGGTCTCTATATTTGTTCTCCTCTGCTGCAGGAAGAAGCTTCTCTGATAAAAGCTGAGGAAGGCACTTATTTATGAGTATAGCAGAATGTCAGTAGGAGTCATTTTATTGCTATTTTCGCTCTCAACGGTAGTATTTGGTTTTACCTTAGGTCCCTCAGTTATTTAGCCTCAGGTTCTGGGTCACCTAAGCAGTGCCAGGTATGGATTTCATTTCATGTGTGCCAGGAGTCAAATCAGATATTGGTTGATTTTCCCACAAGGTTTGTGCCACCATTGCATTAGCACATCTTGTAGGCAGAACACCACTGTAGATGACAGTGTTTATGGTTGGTGTTTTCTTTTCTCCTTTGTTAACATGCAGAGTACTTTATTGTACCAAAGACACAAGCATATAGGGGCATATTCACCAGTTCAATTTTTTTCAAGTTCAGTGAGTTGTGTAGGCATTGTCCTCATCAATGGTACCTTGCTATCAGTTTGGGGAGAGCAACATATAGTCTTGACAACAGCTTGGGGTGTTAAGGCATTCCCATGGGACCCCTTTGGCCAATAACCCGATTAATTATATGTAACCTATTCCCAGTACTAGAAGCTCCATTTTGGTAACAAGAGATGTCCAGTTGGAGCTCTGTCTCCCTGACTATCTGACAATTTCATTTAGATCACCTTCATAGATGTATATAGTTTAGGAAGCTTCTATTTTATTAGGTTTTCATACTATCCCTCAAATGGCCCTTAATTTTAGCTGTCTCTCTGTGTATTCCCTCCATGTCCCCCTCTTCCCTCCATCTTGATCTTTTCATTCCAGTCCCCCCTCCCATCCGTCTATAACTATTTATTCTAGTTCTTTTTCCTAGGGAAATCTACCTATCCCACACCCATCCCCAGGTACTATGTACCTAACCTTTGTGGTTCTATGGATTATAGCTTGATTATTATTGACTTAACAGATAATATCCATATATAAGTGGATACATACTGTATTTGCCTTTCTGGATTTGGATTACCGTACTCAGGATGATTTCTTTTTTTTTTTTTGTTCTACCCATTTACCTGTGAATTTCATTATTTCATTTTTTAAAAATTCTGAGTAATATTCCATTGTGCAAACACACTACATATTTTTAAATCTGTTCATCTGGTAGGGGATATCTAGGTTGTTTCCAGCTTCTGGCTATTATGAATAGAGTGCAATGAACATGGTTGAGAAAGTGTCTCTGTGGTAAGATGAATTACCCTTTGGGTATATACCAAAGAGTGGTATAGCTAGATCTTGAGGTAGATTGATTCCCATCTTCTTGAGGAACCACCACACTGATTTCCATAGTGGCTGTACAAGTTTTTAGTCCCGCTGGCAATGGATGAGGGTCTCCCTTATTCCACATGCTTGCCAGCATAAGCTGTCATTTTAATAATTCATCTTAGACATTCTTTTTTTTTAAATTATACTTTATTTAATTTGTATCTCCCCACTAGTTCCCTCCCTCCTCTCCTCCCCTCCTAATCCTTCCCTTCCTTCCCCTTTTCCACACACTCCCCTCCCCAAGTCCACTGGTAGGGGAGGGTTTCTTTTTCTTCCTTCTGATCCTAGTCTGTTAGATCTCATCAGGAGTGACTGCATTGTCTTCCTCTGTAGCCTGGTAATGCTGCTTCCCCCTCAGGTAGAGGTGATCAAAGAGCAGGCCAATCAGTTCGTGGATCTTAGACATTCTTAAGATGAAATCTTTAAATAGTTTTGATTTGCATTTTCCTGATGACTAAGGATGTTGAACATTTCTTTAAGTGTTTCTCAGCCATTTGATTTTTTTTTCTTTTTTGAGAACTCTCTGTTTAGATAGGTACCCTCATTTTAAAATTGGGTTGTTTTCTTGATAGGCAGAAGGATTCTTAAATATTGCAGTATTTTCTAAGTTAATGGATGATACATCGTTTCTGCCTTGCCAGAGTTCTTCTGCATTCAGGATCGTGGTACACAGATTATAATATATAGTAGAACAGACAGTGGATAATGGATCCTGACAGAGTGTGACTCTAGAGAGGGATATGTACAGATAAATGCAGAATTTTGAAGGGAGAGAGAGGGAGAGAGTGAGGGTGTAAGAGAGGCGAGAGAGAAAACAGGGAGAGAGAGAGGGGATGGTACAGGACTTAGTTTTTTCCTGCTTACAATAGAGCTGTGAATTATTGAATCAATTACTTCTGAAAATTAAAGCGATGTTCATAGTTCTCACAGAGAAGACCCTTAGAGCTAGCGTGCTGGAGGGCTGGGGGAGCTTAATCAGTCAAGGACCCCTTTTATTCCCTGGGGAGTGTAATAGAGATGCTTGGGCAAGGGCTGTAGGTCCAGCCTGGGACAAGGGACAAATTAAAACTTTGAAGGGCAGTGGTAAAGAAACCCAGTTGACTTCAGTCCTGTTCCCAAGGTCAAGTCCCTATGAGACACACACTGAGTCATTGACAAAGCCTGTCTAGAGTACGAGAGACTTGAGTTAAGACAACTATGCAGTGGTAAAATGACCAAGGGGCCCATAGCTGGGGCTTCACCTGACTGTTCTGCTCAGGGCCGCTTCAGCCTCTTGAAGTTATGCTGTTTATGGAGATCTCTAACAGCTGGCTGAAAACCCAGCTCCCAGGAGAATCATTTTGGAATGAACCTGAAGACCATATTGAAGGAGTGATGAGGAAAGTACAGCACCTTAGTAATACTAGCACCCACTGAGTGCCTTCTCAGAGCCAGGTGGTGTGCTGTGGGTGTTTTCATTCAAATCTCAAAGCCTGCCATGGTTACATCTGTACCTCTTCATTAGCGATTACAATCTGACGAGGGAAAGATGTTTGCCTCAGGCTCACTTAGCTCAGAGGCTGACATGGTTAGAAAGCTAACCAGAGTGAGTGTCTTAGCCTGTTTTGTTTGAAGCTTCCTTGGGTTTAAGATTGAAGCTCCGTACCCCAGCAACCAACCTAGCTAATATGCAATGGACTCACTTAGTGTTCCTCTGTCCTTCCTAACACAGCAGCACGTGGTTTGGGCTCCCTCTGAGCTCCAGTTGGACATGCATGTTCCTCTCTTCTTGTCCCCAGATGTGTACTCTCTCTTACAGCTCAGAGCCTTGTCCAACCAGTTCTTTCCTGGGCCCTTCAATTGCCTGCTTTCTCCTTCGATAGTTGTTCTTGGTTTAGAAGAGGCACACGAACCACAGATGGCTGCACAGATATAGGGGCCTGGGCTTTATATCTCTCTTCGTGCCCCCTCTCACTATGTCCCAGGGAAGTTCTTTCACTTCCCAGAGCATCTTCTTCCTCATCTGAGACCAGGATGTTAACCATGTTGGCTACCCAATAATGACATTTAGCTTAGTTTATGTGCAAGGTGTGAACATGGATGGTCAACCTGAAAGAGATGGCATGTGGTAGCTACCGTCACTGTTGGGTGGCTCCCCATGTTCCCTGCTTCCTTCAGGAAAGATGAATGAGTTCAGGGACTAGGATGGTCCTGGCTTAGTATGGACAGTTTGGAGACTGCTGGCTACCCGTGGATTGATTGTTTTTGTTGGCTTTTTAATTTGTATTTTGCAGGTTCAGAAATTGAGTTTTGAGGCTCAGTGGTTAAGAGCGCTTGCTGCTCTCACAGAAGACCCAAGCCCACATGGGGCAGCTCAGTACTGCCACTAACTCCAGGAGAGTTCCAGGAGATCAGACAACCTCTTTTGGCCTTTGCAGGGACCTGTACACACATAGCACACACACAAATACAAATACATCTTTAAAAAATTGAGTTTGGTAGCAGATGACAAGTTTTATGTCTAGACTGGCTTCACACTTAATAAGGAATGTGCCATCATGTATCTTCAAGTTGGCACCTAAAATGAGCCGCTGGAAAATTGGGTCACAGTATTGTTAGTAAGAATTTGTAGCACTGAATGAATCAATGAATGGGGCATCGTGCATGCCAGTCAAATGACAAGGAGTACCCTAGAATTCAAAGTGGAATCAATTTGTAACATCATTTAACACAATCAAACTGACTTCTGAAGAGCCACTGTCAACCTTTCCTACATGGTGGCTTGTGAAGAAAACACATTAAATGCTATAGACTGTAATATTTTATGTGGCTCTCATATCTTTTCATCTCTAGTTCTTACTCCTTAGCATCTCTTTGCTTGGTTATTTCCACATTAACCACTTATTATTGTGAATCTCACCTCTTGCCAGCCAAGCCCAGATATGAACCCTATTTTAGAAGTATATAAACAGGGCATTTTCCATGTTCAAACCCATCCAGTTTGGCTTTTTCTCATTATCTGTATTGTTTCATCCCATTGTGCTGCTTACCGTCTGCTATGTTGTTAGTTTTTGCTCCCAGACCTCTTCTGCAGACAAACTGAAGATTCCCCATTGGGTTGCTTTTTTATTTTACTTTTTATCTGCACTCCTTCTTTTAGTGATCCTTTCTCAGTCTTTTGCTTTGATTATTTGTATCCCACAACTCTCTAATTTGTATCTATGGTTTAGATTTCTCTCCTTACCTCATACATTCAATTGCTGACATAGTGTCTTCACTTGAAATGCCTTATGGTGCACCCTGGCCCAGGCCTTGCAGGTCCCTCCTGGCCCTCCTTTTCTCAGCTTCTGATTTCATTGGAAGCTAGTTGGATTCTGTTTCTCATCCTCACTTCTCATCTCCAGAAACATTTGCTATCAACTGTAAAATGCTGCATTTTCTTGAAACTAACATACAGATTACATCACCTTTAAATATCTCTAAATTGGGAATGTATGCCACAGGAAGTCAAGGAGGTGTAAGATACCAAACACTTAGCCATGTCTCTATCCTCCTCTGCTAACACTGGTCAAAGTTATCATTTCTCACCTTCATGGCAGCATGGTTTCTGTGTTACCTCTTGTCATCTGTGGTCTGTTTTTTTGTTTTGTTTTGTTTTTTTTTCAGCCCAGATAGGGTGAATGTTTTAAAGAAATAACTTCTCATGGCACACATAGGCAGAGCTGATAACCTTACGTGGCCTACTGGATCCTATGAGACCCAGGTGCTCTCTCTTCTGACCTCAGTGCAACTCTCTTTCTCCTGTAGGCTTTCCTCTCATGCCTCACAAATGTAGCTTCTGTTCTTGAAGCAATTCAGACTTGTTTCCATCCTTGGCCTTTCACAGCATCTGTTCTTGCTCCTACAACCCTCTACTTCCATATGTGCTTGGTTAACCTTGACCTCATTTGGGTTTGCTCAAACACCAAATGATACTTATTTTGCTTTAATTAAAATTCCAACTGGCTCCTTATCCCAGAACTTATCCCGTATTTTTCTTAGCACTTAATATCCTGTAGTATGCTTTAGGGTAAGGGTTTTGTCAGGTTTATTTACCAGCGTATTAGAAGGTCTAAGAGTAGTTATTAAAAAACATGGCTGAATGAAATCAGGGGCTTCTCACATTCATCAAAACTAGCAGAAATAAGAGTAAAAAGGCATTCATGTATGCAGCCTTGTTAGAGATACGGGTGTGATTTGAGTAACTATAACAAATATTTCCCCTTCCTTGAAAATAAGGTTCCCAAAGTTGATGCTGTTATTGAAAGTGCTGTTGAAGTAAGGGCGGTTTATGAAGAACAGAGAAGTCAGCATCTTTAGTCAGCTTAGGTAAGCCAGAAGCTTCGGCTTTCATTAATCAACCTAGTCACACAGCATCAAACTAAGTGACAACTTTCGTCTTCACCTCCTGCTTCCAGTGCTGTGATATATGGCTTGGAGAGAGAACCCACAATGATGGTGTCTTATGTCTTGGCTCTTAAAAGAAGAGTTAATCATAATGGGGGGTGGGGTGGGAATGAGCCATGAAAACCTTCATTGGTGATAACTTTGCCTAGTGACTGTTATACTGGGGAAAGATACTTATATGTTGTTACTGAGATGGTCACATGGTGTGGTTCTCTGAGAACCCAATTGGACAGTGGAGAGATGAAGGCTGTTATAAGATCATACAACGCGGTGAGATCCAGATCCCTTCTCTCTGTGTTATATTTTTCCCATTTCCTTTCTTTTCCACCCCAAAGGGCCTCCAGGTGAGAGTATGGTTCTGTGGACAGAGCTGAGAACTCAGTTTAAGAGTTTCATTTTGCCATTTCTCATAACTTTGGGCAAATAATTTTTTTTTTCGGCTTTTTCATGATTTATAATTTTTTACATCAGACTTGCTATAGTGAATAGCTTTAATTTTTATTAAGTATATATATGTATATATATATATATTCAATTATTTTTATTTACTTTTTTGAGATTATAATTATAGCATTCCACCTTTCTTTTCCCTATCTCCAAACCCTTCCATATACTGTTTCCTTGCTTTCTTTCAAATTTATGGCCTTTTTTCATTAATTGTTGTTACATGCATGTATGTATATGTGTGTATATGTTTTAGGGCAGACTGTTTGACACTGGATAATCAATAAATGGGACCTCATGAAACTGAAAGCTTCTATAAAGCAAAGGACATTGTCATCAGAACAAAACCACTGCCTACAGATTGGGAAAGGATCTTCACCAACCCTACATCTAACAGAGGGCTAATATATAAAGAACTTAAGAAGTTAAACACCAACAAGCAAGTAATCCAATTTAAAAATGGTAGTGTGAGCAGATTAGACATATGACTGTTCTGTCCATTCTCAGAGCCTCCGGTGTGTCTGAGCACACAGACCAGCAGGATGGTTGTGAGATACATAACTTTTCACTTTGGTCTCATCAATAAATAGCTGTGCAGGCATTAGGATGCATGGCTCCTTCCATTGTTGGCTGTTGGTATTTGGTCTTGGACATTCCTTTCTCTGAGATCTCCTTCTTCTCCCTCCTTACTTTCTTTCCTCCTTCTCTCCCCCCCTTTTTTTTCTTTTCTCTCTCCATCCCTCTTCCTCTTTTCAGTTTTAAGAGAAGGGTCTGCTTGCCTCTGACTCCTAAGTGTTGGGATTACCAAAATGTACTAAGCTTTTCTTTTTTGACCTATATTGCACAGCTGCAAGCCTCAGTCTTCCTTGCTCATGGGGCTTTTGTGACAGATCCAATAAGCAAAAGATGGAAGAGTGCCTTATAAAAATATTATCTGACTCGTCTCACCACAAATATGTCTTGTAAGTATATGCACCAATAAAACATGAACCTATGCTCAGCTTACTGAATTCTGAAAAACAACTTGGATCTGTGTTGGATAATCTTGGCTTTCTTCCAAATCTATTTTCTGCCCTTTGTCACCTGCTGTCCCTCAGGATGCTGAGTATAGCTGCTGTGTCATCTGGGTTTCAAGCTTTCTGACTTCTTGTTGCCTTAGAGGTCAGAGCAGGACAGAAGGGGAGAGAAGTTAGGACATTTGGTCAACTTGCTGCTGGCCTGGCAGGCCATGGTTCGACAGGGTCTCTTTTCCTTCCACCTCAGCCTATAGCTTCTGTTGAATGGTTGCTTATAATTGAACTCTCATTAGAATTTAGTAAACTTCCCTTCAGCACTCAGTGTGATGGTGGCTCCTTGCTATGACTAGTCCTTGGCTTTGCACAAAACTTTTCTTGTTCTAACTCTGCCTATAACTATGAACAATTCCTTCATGTAGCTTCCTTCTGAGTGAGCTGCTTGTTTTGTGGCAGATGTTGTGGAGCTCAGTGGTGTATCTCAGTTCATGTTTCGGTAGAGAAACAGAATGGTGGATCAATGGAATTGAATAGAAGACCCAGAAATAAACCCACACATCTATGGATACTTGATTTTTGACAAAGAAGCCAAAACCATTCAATGGAAAAAAGACAGCATCTTCAACAAATGGTGCTGGTCTAACTGAATGTCTACATGTAGAGAAATGCAAATAGATCCATATTTATCACCATGCACAAAACTAAAGTCCAAATGGATCAACATAAAGTCCAAAGACCTCAACATAAAACCAGACACACTAAATTGGTTAGAAGAAAAAAATGGGGAAGAGCCTAGAACTCATTGGTACAGGAGACAACTTTCTGAACAGAACACCAACAGCACAGGCTCTAAGAGCATCAATAAGTGGGACCTCATAAAACTGAAAAGCTTCTGTAATGCAAAGGACACTGTCTTCAGAACAAAACGAGAGCCTACAGACTGGGAAAGGATCTTTACAAACCCTATATCTGACAGAGGGCTAATATCCATATCTAATATCTAAATATCTAATATCCACATCTAATATCTAATATCCATATCATAATATCTAAAGAACTCAAGAAGTTAAAAAGCAACAAATCAAGTAATCCAATTAAAAAACAGGATACAGAGCTAAACAGAGAATTCTTTGTAGATGAATATCGAATGGCAGAGAAACACTTAAAAAAATGCTCAACATCCTTAGTCATCAGGGAGATGCAAATCAAAATGACCCTGAGATTTCACCTTACACCCATCAGATGGCTAAGATCAAAAACTCAAGTGACAATACATGCTGGAGAGGATGTGGAGAAAAGGTAACCCTCCTCCATTGCTGGTGGGAATGTTAACTTATACAACTACTCTGGAAATCAATCTGGCACTTTCTCAGACAAGTAGGTATAACACTTCCTCAAGATCCAGCTATACCACTCCTAGGCATATATACAAGATGCTCATGTACACAGTAAGGACATTCGTTCAAACATGTTCATAGCAGCTTTATTCACAATAGCCAGAACCTGGAAACAACCCAGATGTCCCTCAATAGAGGAATGGATACAGAAAATGTGGTATGTTTACACAATGGAACACTCCTCAGAACTCAAAAACAAGGAAATCATGCAACTTGCAGTCAAATAGTGAGATGTAGAAAAGATCATCCTGAGTGAGGTATCTCAGAAGCAGAAAGACACACATGGTATATACTCACTTATAAGTGGATACTAGACATATAATATAGGATAAACCTGTACAAATCTGTATATCTAATAAAGAAACAAAGCAAGAAAGAGGACCCTGGGTAGGACGATCAATCCTCACTCAAAAAGACAAACAGGATGGACATTGTAAGAAAGAGAAAACAGGAAACAGGACCGGAGCATACCACAAAGGCCTATAAAAGACTCTAGCCAGCAGTGTATCAAAGCAGATGCTGAGACTCATGGACAAACTTTGGGCAGAGTGTAGGAAATCTTATGAAAGAAGAGGGAGTAAGTAAGACCTGGAGAGAACAGGAGTTCCACAAGGAGAGCAACAGTACCAAAATATCTGGGCACAAGGGTCTTTTCTGAGACTGATACTCCAACCAAGGACCATTCATGGATATTACCTAGAACCCCTGCTCAGATGTAGCACATGGCAGTTCAGTATCCAAGTGAGTTCCCTAGTAATGGGAACAGGGACTGTCTCTGACATGAACTCTGTGGCTGGCTCTTTGACCACTTCTCCCTGAGGGGGGAACAGCCTTGCCAGTCCATAGAGGATGAGGACAATGCAGCCAGTTCTGATGAGACCTGATAAGCGAGGGTCAGATGGAAGGGGAGGAGGACCTCCTCTATCAGTGGACGTGGAGAGGGGCTTGGTAGGAGAAGAGGGAGGGAGAGTGGGATTGGGAAATAATGAGTGAGGGGGCTATAGCTGGGATACAAAGCAAATAAACTGTAAATAATATAAAAATAAAATAAAATAAAAAAATAGAGGACTTTTTTTTGTGGTTGAACTTTCAACCAGCTTAAAGTTTCTGTATATGTTGTTCAGTTCTCCCTGAGTCTGTGGGATCACAAATTTATAGACCCTGGGCTCAATGCTGTACCATGCCAAATGTCTTTTTCCTCCTCTTAAAAAGTGGTTTTTTCCTGAGGGAAACTTTCATGCAAGAATTCATCTCTCTTGGTTTTTTAAGTTACCATTTGATGAATTTTGAAAAATTTGTACATCTGCATACCCACCATGACAACTAAGAGTATACCCACCACTTTAGAAGACTTCTTGTTCCCTTCCTGCTCAATCCCTGTCTTGTCCAACCACTTATATGTCTCTATAGATTAGTCTCATCAGTGATTCCCACTAATAATGATTGTGTGGCACTTACTCTTTCATGCTTGGCTTCTCCCGCTGTGCAGACTGTTCCTTCCCAATGCAAGGCTCATAGTTCATTCCTCATTATTGCTCAGGGTTGACTTCCTTACTCACCGAAGGCCACTTGAGTTTCTGTCTATTATAAATGGAGCTTATACAATTACTCAAGCGCAAAGCTTTATGGTGTCAAACAGTTCTTCAAGGTGTTGACATCATCTTACACTTTGACCAGAAATGTGCCCGAGGTTGTAATTCACTTCCTTGCCACCAGCTAGGATTGTTCCCTTGTTAAATTCAGACACGTTAAAGGATCTATACTAGTGCCTCACTGTTATTTTAATTTAAACACAGTGCCTTTACAGGTGGATATTGGCCATTTGTAGATTTTATTTTGTGAAGTGTCAACTCAAATGCTTTGTTCATTCTCACATGGTGTTGAAATGCACCACTGAGTTACAAAGTTGTTCCAATGATGTTTTGCATTCAAGTTTATTGTCAGATGTGTGTATTGGGAGTGTTTTCTTACAGGCTTCCCATTTCATTTTCTTGCTGATGCCTTTGAAAAATAGTACTTTTAATTTAGATGAAATCTGACAAAAACACCAGCTTTTCTTGATGTTACGTTTTTCTTGTTCATTACAATCTTTTTGTAGCCTAATGGCATAAAATTTTTCTCATGAATGCTTTTCTAAGACTTTTATAATTTTAGTAGTTTAAAATTTTTTTTCTTATAAACATCTAGCTGATCTAGTACCATTTGTTCAAAAAGACTATTCTTATTATTTATTATAGTTTATTCACTTTGTAGCCTACTTGTAGCCCCTTCCTTTGTCTCCTCCCAATCCCACCCTCCATCCCTCTTCTCCTCCCAAGCCCCTCTCCAAGTCCACTGATAGGGGAGGTCCTCCTCCCTTTCCATATGACCCTAGTCTATCAGGTCTCAACTGGCTGCGTTATCTTCCTCTGGCCTGGCAAGACTACCCCCCTTCAGGGGGAGGTGATCAGATATTCTGCCACTGAGTTCATGTCAGAGACAGCCACTGCTTCCCTTACTAGGAAACCCACTTGGAAACTGAGTCTATGGGCTACATCTGAGCAGGAGTTCTAGGTCCTCTCCATTCATAGTCCTTGGTTGGGGTATCAGTCTCTGCAGGCCCCCGAGGGCTCAGTTCTTTTTGGCTCTGTTGGTTTCCTTTTGGAGGTCCAAACCCCTCCAGGTCTTTCTATCTATCCCATATTTCATAAAATCCCCTACACTCTGCCCAAACTTTGGCTATGAATGAGTCTCACCCTCTGCTTTGATGCCTTGATCAGTAGAGTCTTTTTGAGGCTCTCTGTGGTAGGCTCTTGTCCTGTTCCCTGTCTTCTCCTGCTTCTGATGTCTATTGCATTTGCCCTTCTGAATGAGGAAGGGTCTTCCTTGTTGTTTAGCTTCTTTAGGAGTATAGATTTTAGTATGTTTATCCTATATTATATGTTTAATAACCACTTATGAGTAAGTATATACTGTGTGTGTCTTTCTGCTTCTGGGTTACCACATTCAAGATGATATTTTCTAGTTCCCACCATTTGCCTGTACATTTCATGATTTCCTTGCTGAGTAGAATTCCATTGTGTTAATGCACTACAATTTCTGTATCCATTCCGTCATTGAGGGACGTCTTTGTTGTTTCTAGATTCTGGTTATTACAAATAGAGTTGCTATGAACATGGTTGAACAAATGTCCTTGTTGCATAGTAGAACATATTTTGGATATATATCTAGGAGTAGTATAGCTGGATCTTGAGGTAGAACTATTCCTAATTGTCTGAGAAAGCACCAGATTGATTTCCAAAGTGGTTGTACAAGTTTACATTCCCACTAGCAATGGAGGAGGGGTCTCTTTTTCCACATCCTCTCCATCATGTGTTGTCAGTTGAGTTTTTGCTCTTAGTCATTCTGATAGGTGAAAGGTAATATCTCAGGGTTGTTTTGATTTGTGTCTCCCTGATGACTAAGGACGTTGAACATTTCTTTAAGTGTTTCTCTGCCATTCGATATTCCTTTATTGAGAATTCTTTGTTTAGCTCTGTACCTTATTTTTTAATTGGATTGCTTGTTTTTTTGGTGTTTAACTTCTTAAGTTCTTTATATATTGTGGATATTAGCCTTCTGTCAGATAGAGGGTTGGTGAAGATCCTTATCTCAAGCTGTACTATAGAGCCACAGTACTAAAAACTCCATTGTACTGGCAGAGAAACAGTCTGGAGGATCAATGGAATTGGATAGAAGACCCAAAAATAAATCCACACACCTATGGATACCTGAATTTTGACAAAGAAGCCAAAACAATACAGTGGAAGAAAGATAGCATCTTCAACAAATGGTGCTTGTCTTACTGGATATCTACATTTAGAAAAATGAAAATAGTTCCATATTTATAATCCTGCATAAAACTAAAATCCAAGTGGTTTTATCAGCATAAAACCAGATACACTAAACCTGTTAGAAGAAAAAGTAGGGAAGAGCCTGGAACTCATTGGCACAGGAGACAACTTCCTGAATAGAACACCAACAGCACAGGCTCTTAGATCAACAATCAATAAATGGGACCTCATAAAAAGGTCTATTCTTTTGTCACTGGATTTTACAATGTATATTAGTCAAATATCAAATATCTACCTCCGGATACCCTGTCTTATTTCATTGATTTATATGTTTCTCTTTTGTTCACATTACATTGTATTATTGTAATTTTGTCATCATCCTTAATTCATGTATTGCTTATATATTTATATTAAACCTGCATGTTCTGTTTGACAATATTGCTTTTACTATCCTTGGTACTTTAACTTTCCATATAAATTTTAGACTAGTTTTGTCAGTTTGCATGACAAATAATTCCACTAGGGGAATTAAAAATAATATATTTCATAATTTCCTTGTTTTTAATTGCTGAGTAGTATTCCATTGTGTAAAAGTACCACAATTTTTGTATCCATTCCTCTGTTGATGGACATCTGGGTTGTTTCCAGGTTCTGGTTATTATGAATAAAGCTGCTACAAACATGGTTGAGCAAATGTCCTTGTTGTATACTTGAGCATCTTTTGGATATATGCCTAGGAGTGGTGTAGCTGGATCTTGAGGCAAATGGTGGGATCTAGAAAAAATCATTCTGAGTGAGGTACCCCAGAAGGAGAAAGACATACACGGCATATATCACTTATAAGTGGGTACTAAACCTATAATTTAGGATAACCATACTGAAATCTGTACATCTAAAGAAGATAAACAAGAAAGAGGACCCTGGGTAGGATGATCAACCCTCATCTAGAAAGACAAATGGGATGGACACTGGATTAGGAGAAAACAAGTAACAGGACAGGAGTCTACCACTGAGGGCCTCTGAAAGTCTCTACCTAGGAGTATATCAAAGCAGATACTGAGACTCATAACCAAACCTTCAACAGAGTACAGGGAATCATATGAAAGAAGGTGGAGTTAGTAAGACCTGGAGAGGACAGGAGCTCCACAAGGACCAAATATATCTGGTCACAGGACTCTTTTCTGAGACTGTTTCTCCAACCAAGGACCATGTATAGATATAATCTAGAACCCCTGCTCGAATGTAGCCCATGGTAGCTCAGTATCAAGTAGTTTCCCTAGTAAGGGGAACTTACTTGAATTCAATGGCTGGCTCTTTGACCCCCCCCCCCCACCTGAGGGAGGAGCACCCCTGCTAGGCCACAGAGGAGGACTTTGCAGCCAGTCCTGAAGATACCTGATAAGCTAGGGTCAGATGAAAGCGGAGGAGGTCCTCCTCTGTCAGTGAACTTAGAGAGGGGCAGGGAGAAGATCAGAGAGGGAGAGTGGGAATGGGAGGGAATGAGGGAGCAGGATACAGCTGGGATACAAAGTTAATAAACTGTAACTAATATTAAAAAACAAAAATTAAATTAAAAAAGAAAAGAAAGAAAAAGAAAAAAATATTATATTTTCTCATTTTTATGTGTAGGAGATTTTATTTTATGTGTATGAGACTTTATCCTGCGTGTATGTATGTACACCATGTGTATGCATTTCTTGTGGAGGTCAGAGGTGCCTTTTGTATTTCCCAGAACTGGAGTTATAGACCATTATAAGGTAGCATGTGTGTTTTGGGAACTGAGCTCTGTTCCTCTGCAAGAGCAGCAAGTCCCGTTAACTTTGGAGCCATCTCTCTAACCCCCTACTATGGACATTTTGGGCACAAGCCTTACCCCAGGTTGCATCTGCTCCCGTCGTCAGGCATTCTTTCCTTGTCTTAATAAACTATCTCTAGTTAAAAATGTTCTACCAAGCTAATGTGGGAATTGTCTCCTTTTGCTAACCAACTTCAAAGAAATGGCCGTCTTCATTCCATTGAACCTTTTAGACCATAAACATTAGTTGTGGACTTTTTAGCTAGTTTTTTTTTTAAATCTTTTATTTTTTTTTATTAATTACACTTTATTCATTTTGTATCCCCCCATGAGCCCCTCCCTCCTCCCCTGCCGATCCCACCCTCCCTCCCCTTTCTGCATGCATGCCACTCCCCAAGTCCACTGATAGGGGAGGTCCTCCTCTCCTTCTTTCTGATCTTAGTCTATCAGTTCTCATCAAAAGTGGCTGCATTGTCCTCTACTGTGGCCTGGTAAGGCTGCTCCCCCCTCAGGGGGAAGTGATCAACGAACAGGCCAATCAGATTATGTCAGAGGCAGTCCCTCTTCCCATTACTATGGAACCCACTTGGACACTGAACTGCCATGGGCTACACCTGTGCAGGGGTTCCAGGTCATCTCCACGAATAGTCCTTGGTTGGAGTATGAGTCTCTGGGAAGTTCCCTGTGTTCAAATTATCTTGTTCTGTTGCTCTGCTTGTGGAGTTCCCGTTCCCTCCAGCTCTTACTATTTCCCACTTCTTACATAAAATTCCATTCACTCTGCCCATCAGTTGACCATCAGGCTCAGCATCTGCTTTGACAGTCTATACTGCAGAAGCTTTCAGAGGCCCTCTGTGGCAGATTTCAAGGTTGTTTCCTGTTTTCTTCTGGCTTTCAGAGGCCCTCTGTAGCGGGTTCCGAGGTTGTTTCCTATTTTCGTTTTCTTCTGATGTACATCCTCTTTGCCTTTCAGGATGGGGATTGAACATTTTAGTTAGGGTCCTCTCTTTTGCTTAGTTTGTTTAGATGTACAGCTTTTAGTGGGTTTATTCTATATTGTATGTTTATATGAGTGAGTATATACCGTGAGTGTCTTTTTGCTTCTGGGTCAACTCACTCAGGATGATCCTTTCCAGGTCCCACCATTTACCTGCAAATTTCATGATTTCCTTATTTTTCATTGCTGAGTAATACTCCATTGTATAGATGTACCACAGTTTCTGCATCCATTCTTCAGTTGAGGGGCATCTGGGTTGTTTCCAGCTTCTGGCTATTACAAATAAAGCTTCTACAAACATGGTTGAACAAATGTCCTTGTTGTGTACTTGCACATCTTTTGGGTATATGCCTAGGAGTGGTATGGCTGGATCTTGAGGAAGCGCTATTCCTAGTTGTCTGAGAAAGCGCCAGATTGATTTCCAGAGTGGTTGTACCAGTTTACATTCCCACCAGCAGTGGAGAAGGGTTCCCCTTTCTCCACAACCTCTCCAGCATGTGTTGTCCCTTGAAATTTTCATCTTGGCCATTCTGATGGGTGTAAGGTGAAATCTCATGGTTGTTTTGATTTGCATTTCCCTAATGGCTAATGAGGTTGAGAATTTCTTTAAGTGCTTCTCTGCCATTCGATATTCCTCTGCAGAGAATTCTCTCTTTAGCTCTGTTCCTCATTTTTTAAGTGGATTACTTGTTTTGTTGTTTTTCAGCTTGTTTAGTTCTTTATATATATTGGATATGAGTCCTCTGTCAGATAAAGGATTGGTGATGATTCTTTCCCAATTTGTAGGCAGTCGCTTTGTTTTGATGACAGTGTCCTTTGCTTTACAGAAGCTTTTCAATTTCATGAGGTCCCATTTATTGATTGTTGCTCTTAGAGCCTGTGCTGTTGGTGTTCTGTTCAGGAAGTTTTCTCCTGTACCAATGAGTTCTAGGGTATTCCCCACTTTTTTTTTCTAGCTGATTTAATGTGTCTGGTTTTATGTTGAGGTCTTTGATCCACTTGGACTTCAGTTTTGTGCAGGGTGATAAGTATGGATCTATTTTCATTTTTCTACATGTAGACATCCAGTTGGACCAGCACCATTTGTTGAAGATGCTATCATTTTTCCATTGTATGGTTTTGGCATCTTTGTCAAAAATCAGGTGTCCATAAGTGTGTGGGTTTATTTCTGGGTCTTCTGTTCGTTTCTATTGATCCACTATTCTGTTTCTATGCCAGTACCATGCAGTTTTTATAACTGTTGCTCTATAGTACAGCTTGAGATCAGGGATGGAGATACCTCCAGAAGATCTTTTATTGTAGAGGATTGTTTTAGTAATTCTCGGTTTCTTGTTATTCCATACGAAGTTGAGAATTTTTCTTTCCAGGTCTGTAAAGAATTGTGTTGGCAATTTGATGGGAATTGCATTAAATCTGTAGATTGCTTTTGGTAAGATGGCCATTTTTACTATGTTAATCCTGCCAAGCCATGAGCATGGGAGATCTTTCCATCTTCTCATATCTTCCTCTAATTCTTTCCTCAGAGACTTGAAATTTTTTTCATACAAGTCTTTGACTTGCTTGGTTAGGGTTACGCCAAGGTACTTTATGTCATTTGTGGCTATTGTGAATGGTGTTGTTTCTCTAATTTCTTTCTCAGCCCTTTTGTCTTTTGTATACAGGAGTGCTACTGATTTTTTTGAGTTAATTTTATATCCGGCCACTTTGCTGAAGGTGTTTATCAGCTGTAGGAGTTCCCTGGTAGAGTTTTTGGGGTCACTCATATATACTATCATATCATCTGCAAATAGTGATAATTTGACTTCTTCCTTTCCCATCTGTATCCCCTTGATCTCCTTC
>NW_026596079.1:12913201-12937014 GCF_907164565.1 Psammomys obesus
TGGAGTTCCCGTTCCCTCCAGCTCTTACTATTTCCCACTTCTTACATAAAATTCCATTCACTCTGCCCATCAGTTGACCATCAGGCTCAGCATCTGCTTTGACAGTCTATACTGCAGAAGCTTTCAGAGGCCCTCTGTGGCAGGTTTCAAGGTTGTTTCCTGTTTTCTTCTGGCTTTCAGAGGCCCTCTGTAGCGGGTTCCGAGGTTGTTTCCTATTTTCGTTTTCTTCTGATGTACATCCTCTTTGCCTTTCAGGATGGGGATTGAACATTTTAGTTAGGGTCCTCTCCTTTGCTTAGTTTGTTTAGATGTACAGCTTTTAGTGGGTTTATTCTATATTGTATGTTTATATGAGTGAGTATATACCGTGAGTGTCTTTTTGCTTCTGGGTCAACTCACTCAGGATGATCCTTTCCAGGTCCCACCATTTACCTGCAAATTTCATGATTTCCTTATTTTTCATTGCTGAGTAATACTCCATTGTATAGATGTACCACAGTTTCTGCATCCATTCTTCAGTTGAGGGGCATCTGGGTTGTTTCCAGCTTCTGGCTATTACAAATAAAGCTTCTACAAACATGGTTGAACAAATGTCCTTGTTGTGTACTTGCACATCTTTTGGGTATATGCCTAGGAGTGGTATGGCTGGATCTTGAGGAAGCGCTATTCCTAGTTGTCTGAGAAAGCGCCAGATTGATTTCCAGAGTGGTTGTACCAGTTTACATTCCCACCAGCAGTGGAGAAGGGTTCCCCTTTCTCCACAACCTCTCCAGCATGTGTTGTCCCTTGAAATTTTCATCTTGGCCATTCTGATGGGTGTAAGGTGAAATCTCATGGTTGTTTTGATTTGCATTTCCCTAATGGCTAATGAGGTTGAGAATTTCTTTAAGTGCTTCTCTGCCATTCGATATTCCTCTGCAGAGAATTCTCTCTTTAGCTCTGTTCCTCATTTTTTAAGTGGATTACTTGTTTTGTTGTTTTTCAGCTTGTTTAGTTCTTTATATATATTGGATATGAGTCCTCTGTCAGATAAAGGATTGGTGATGATTCTTTCCCAATTTGTAGGCAGTCGCTTTGTTTTGATGACAGTGTCCTTTGCTTTACAGAAGCTTTTCAATTTCATGAGGTCCCATTTATTGATTGTTGCTCTTAGAGCCTGTGCTGTTGGTGTTCTGTTCAGGAAGTTTTCTCCTGTACCAATGAGTTCTAGGGTATTCCCCACTTTTTTTTTCTAGCTGATTTAATGTGTCTGGTTTTATGTTGAGGTCTTTGATCCACTTGGACTTCAGTTTTGTGCAGGGTGATAAGTATGGATCTATTTTCATTTTTCTACATGTAGACATCCAGTTGGACCAGCACCATTTGTTGAAGATGCTATCATTTTTCCATTGTATGGTTTTGGCATCTTTGTCAAAAATCAGGTGTCCATAAGTGTGTGGGTTTATTTCTGGGTCTTCTGTTCGTTTCTATTGATCCACTATTCTGTTTCTATGCCAGTACCATGCAGTTTTTATAACTGTTGCTCTATAGTACAGCTTGAGATCAGGGATGGAGATACCTCCAGAAGATCTTTTATTGTAGAGGATTGTTTTAGTAATTCTCGGTTTCTTGTTATTCCATACGAAGTTGAGAATTTTTCTTTCCAGGTCTGTAAAGAATTGTGTTGGCAATTTGATGGGAATTGCATTAAATCTGTAGATTGCTTTTGGTAAGATGGCCATTTTTACTATGTTAATCCTGCCAAGCCATGAGCATGGGAGATCTTTCCATCTTCTCATATCTTCCTCTAATTCTTTCCTCAGAGACTTGAAATTTTTTTCATACAAGTCTTTGACTTGCTTGGTTAGGGTTACGCCAAGGTACTTTATGTCATTTGTGGCTATTGTGAATGGTGTTGTTTCTCTAATTTCTTTCTCAGCCCTTTTGTCTTTTGTGTACAGGAGTGCTACTGATTTTTTTGAGTTAATTTTATATCCGGCCACTTTGCTGAAGGTGTTTATCAGCTGTAGGAGTTCCCTGGTAGAGTTTTTGGGGTCACTCATATATACTATCATATCATCTGCAAATAGTGATAATTTGACTTCTTCCTTTCCCATCTGTATCCCCTTGATCTCCTTCGACTGTCTTATTGCTCTAGCAAGGACTTCCAGCCCTATGTTGAAGAGATATGGAGACAGTGGGCAGCCTTGTCTTGTCCCTGATTTCAGAGGGATTGCTTTAAGTTTCTCTCCGTTCAGTTTGATGTTGGCTATAGGCTTGCTGTATATCGCCTTTACTATGTTTAGATATGTGCCTTGTATCCCTGATCTCTCCAGTACTTTAAACGTGAATGGGTGTTGGATTTTGTCAAATGCTTTTTCAGCATCTAGGGAGATTATCATGTGGTTTTTTTCTTTCAGTTTGTTAATATGGTGGATCACATTGATGGATTTCCGTATATTGAACCACCCCTGCATACCTGGGATGAAGCCTACTTGGTCATAGTGGATAATATCTTTGATGTGTTCTTGGATCCGGTTTGCAAGTATTTTGTTAAGTATTTTTGCATCAATGTTCATAAGGGAGATTGGCCTGAAATTCTCTTTCTTTGTTTAGTCTTTGTGAGGTTTAGGTACCAAGGTGATTGTGGCTTCATAGAATGAATTTGGTAATGTTCCTTCTGTTTCTATTTTGTGGAATAGTTTGAAGAGAATTGGAGTTAGCTCTTCTTTGAAGGTCTGGTAGAATTCTGCGCTGAAGCCATCTGGTCCTGGGCTTTTTTTGGATGGGAGACTTTTGATGACTGCTTCTATTTCTTTGGGGGATATAGGACTATTTAGTTGATTTACCTGGTCCTGATTCAGCTTTGGTGAGTCAAATCGATCAAGAAAATTGTCCATTTCATTTAGATTTTCAAATTTTGTGGCATATAGACTTTTGAAGTAAGTCCTAATGATTGTTTGGATTTCCTCAGTGTCTGTAGTTATGTCCCCCCTTTCATTTCTGATTTTGTTGATTTGGGTGGTGTCTCTCTGCCTTTTAGTTAGCTTGGCTAAGGGTTTGTCTATCTTGTTGATTTTCTCAAAGAACCAGCTCTTGGTTTCATTGATTCTTTGAATTGTTTTATTTGTTTCTAATTGATTGATTTCAGCCCTGTGTTTGATTATTTCCAGCCGTCTACTCCTTTTTGGTGTGTCTGCTTCTTCTTTTTCTAGGGTTTTTAAGTGGGCCATTAAGTTGCTTGAATGAGCTGTCTCGAATTTCTTCTTGAAGGCACTTAGTGCTATGAACTTTCCTCTTAGCACTGCTTTCATTGTGTCCCACAAGTTAGGGTATGTTGTGTCTTCATTTTCATTGAGTTCTAGAAAGGCTTTAATTTCTTTCTTTATTTCTTCCCTGACCCAGCTGTCATTTAGTAACAAGTTGTTCAGTTTCCATGTGTGTGTAGGCTTTTTGCTATTTCTGTTGTTGTTGAAGTCCAGCTTTATTCCATGGTGATCAGACAGGATACAAGGGATTATTTCAGTCTTCTTGTATCTGTTGAGGTGCTGAGAAGAAGGTAAATTCTTTTGTGTTTGGGTGTAAAGTTCTGTAGATGTCTGTGAGGTCCATTTGATTCATGACCTCTGTCAGAGATATTGTTTCTTTGTTTAATTTCTGTTTTGTTGACCTGTCCTTTGTTGAGAGTGGGGTGTTGAAGTCTCCCACTATTAATGTGTGGGGATCTATATGTGGTTTAAATTTTATCAATGTTTCTTTTACAAATGTGGGTGCTCTTGTATTTGGGGCATAGATGTTCAGGATTGTGATGTCTTCCTGGTGGAATTTTCCCTTGATGAGTATGAAGTGTCCTTCCTCATCTCTTTTTATTAATTTTGGTTGAAAGTCTATTTTATCAGATATTAGAAGGCTACTCCTGCTTGTTTCTTGGGTTCATTTGCTTGGAAAGTCATCTTCCAACCTTTTACCCTCAGGTAATGTCTATCTTTGTGTCTTAGGTGTGTTTCTTGTATGCAACAGATTGCTGGGTTTTGTTTACGTATCCATTCTGTTAATCTGTGTCTTTTTACTGGAGAGTTGAGTCCATTGATGTTGAGAGAGATTAATGACCAGTGGCTGTTAGATCCTTTGATTTTGATGTTGGCTGTGTTCATAAGTTTGTGTGCTTGGTTGCTTTTTGTTTTGCTGTAGTAAGGTTAATTATTTCCTGTGTTTTCTTGACAGAAGCTAATTTTCTTGGGTTGTATTTTCCCTTCCAGTGTCTTCTGTAATGCTGGATTTGTGTGTAGGTATTGTTGAAATTTGTTTTTGTCATTGAATATCTTGTTTTCTCCGTCTATGAGGACTGAGAGTTTTGCAGGGTATAGTAGCCTGGGTTGACATCTGTGTTCTCTTAGGGTCTGCATGATATCTGTCCAGGCCCTTCTGGCTTTCATAGTTTCTGTTGAAAAGTCAGGTGTGATTCTAATGGGTTTGCCGTTATATGTTACTTGGCCTTTTTCCCTTGCAGCTTTTAGTATTTTTTCTTTGTTCTGTATACTTACTGTTTTGATTATTATGTGGCGGGAGGATTTTCTTTTCTGGTCAAATTTGTTGGGTGTTCTGTAGGCCTCATGTATCCTTATTGGCTTCTCCTTTAACTTGGGGAAATTTTCTTCAATGATTTTGTTGAAAATATTTTGTGGGCCTTGGAGAAGGGAGTCTTCTTTTTCCTCTATTCCTATTATTCTTAGGTTTTGTCTTTTCATATTGTCTTGGATTTCTTGGACGGTCTGTGTCAGGAATTTTTTGGATTTAACATTTTCTTTGACAGATACATCGATTTCTTCCATTGTATCTTCTACACCTGAGATTCTTTCTTCCATTTCTTGTATTCTGTTGGTTATGCTTACCTCTGTAGTTCCTGTTTTCTTCCCTAAATTCTTCCTCTCCATTATTTCCTCCATTTGTATTTTCTTTAATTTTTCTAGTTCTATCTTCAGGTCTTGAGTTGTTTTGTTTACTTCCTTCACCTGTCTGATTGTATTTTCCTCTTTTTCTTTTAGTTCCTTCAACTCTGTCTCTTTGATTTCTTTCAGTGATTTAATTATTTCTTCTCTGAAGGCCACAAGCTGTTTGGCTGCATCTTCCCGTATTTCTTCACAGATGGCCCTAATTTGCTTGTCTTTATCTTCCTCCATTTCTTTACGGATAGCCATGATCTGTTTGGTTTTATCTTCCTCTAATTCTTTACGTATTTTATCTGTTTCCTCTATTATTCTCTTCATCAACATAGATGTAAGGTCATCTTCTTGATTTTCTATTATGCTGCATTGTTCAGGGCTGTTCGCCCCTGGATGGCTGGGTTCTGGAGATGCCATATTGCTCTGTCTTTTGTTGGTTGAGCCTTTACGCTGACCTCTACCCATTGGGCTGATTTAGGTTTTGGCTATTAGTTTCTGTGCTTCCTGGAGTCCTGAGGTAGGGAGTATCCCCTTGGCCGGAAGATGATTTTTCCTGAAGGAGTCCTTCTCTGCTTTTTGGTTATGGTCACTGAATGGCCAGTGTTTCTCCGGAGATGCCACTGCTCACCTCAGGTTTATAGCCCTGAGTAGTAGCTGTGGTCTATGTTAGGCATGGGGGGGGGGGATCTCCTCTTACCCATGAAATTTCTCAAGACAGCTGCCCCACTGCTGGGTTTCTTGTTATAAATTTAGTGTGCTGCTGCTCACTAAATTTCCATGTACAGTCCTCTTGAAGAAACTGCTGATTCCCTAGCTATGGGGTTTTCTCCCAACAGGGACACTCAGTCTGTTATCCTGGGGCGCTCAGTTCTGTCTGAGAAAGTGGGAGGTGCACTCAGCAAGTCTCTGGGCCAAAGGCTGATTGCTCTGCTCTGGACCTGGAGAATGTGCACCTAGGTTGAGTTGGCGCCTGGGGGCACTGTTCTGGTCTGGAGGCTGGGTGCCTCACTCTGGACCAGAAGCTGTGTGTCTCTGTCTGGGATGGCGGCTGTAGGCACCACTCTGGTCCAGACGCTGTGGGTGCAGCCCCCCTGAAGGATCAGGGATTCCTACAGTTTTGGCAGTCCAGCCAGGGACAACTGGCCGATCCCTGGCACAGTATCTGAGGGCTGCTGTAATGGTTCTTCGGCTCCTGCAGGTCCGAGGATGCAGCTGTGTGTCCCAGTGCCCCAGGGGAACGCAACAATGGCGGCAGAGCACAGCGCTTCTGCCTGCACTAGAGTCTGCGTGAGTCCAGGAAGTGTTTTGGTGCTGGGTGTCCTAAGCGTTAGAGCTGCTGACCCCCTCCGCTGGGGGTTTCCTCCTGCCAGAGACACGCAGTCTGGTGCCCTGTTGCCCTGTTGCCCACAGTTCTATCTGAGGCGGCGAATCACGTGCGCAGGCAGGGCTCCGTGCAGGCGCCTTTGTCCCTCCCGGCTCTGGGTCCGGGCTGGCTCCTGGGGCACCCGCGGAACCCGAGTCTTTTCCAGGGGATGTCTGGGTAACCTGGGGTCGGTCCCAATTGTTTCCTGCTCCGTGGGGTTATCTCTCGACTGGGAAATCCAGTCTATGGTGTTGTGGGCCCACAGTTCAGTCTGGGACCGTGACCAGATCGCGCTGGCGGGTAGCTCTGGGCTGGCGACCAAGCGCCTGGCGGAACGGGGATCTCTTCCGCGGTTTTGCCGGGTGAGTTAAAGCTGATCGAATCCCCCACCGTGGGGTATCCTCTCACCTGAGAAACACAACCACTTGTGTTTTATGGCCGTGAGTTCTGATTGCTGGTCACTGTGCCAATCCTGCTGTGCTGCTCCTCAGAATGAGAGTCCTCCCGGCGCTGCCATCTTGCCCCGCCTTTTAGCTAGTTTTTAATGGCAAGATTTTACCTGGTATCCAACATTTTCGCCGGGTACCTCATGTTTATGCTAGTGCAGCTGTTGTTTTAAAAATGTCACCTGCAGCTTTATTTAAAAATTTATTTCTTTATTTAAAAATAAAGAAAATTTTATTTTTAATTTTAAATATATTTGCTCTCTAGTTCTTTCCTTTCTTATGGCATGCATGCACAGTCTATGACCTCTAATAAAATGCAGAATAAAAATGATGCAGAGGCCGAGACTCATGACCAAACTTTGGGCAGAGTGCAGGGAATCTTATGAAAGAAACCTGGGTTCTTGGGAAGAGCAGTCCATGCTCTTAACCCAGGAGCTATTACTCCATTTCCCCAATAGCTGAGGCTTTTGTCTTTTTCATTTCAGTTATCTTGATGTCAAATGCATGCTAATATTAAAAAACAACAGAAACTTCATGCGATGCATTTCCTTCATCGTCTCTCATCACCCTATAGTTTCCAGTAGTTTGACATTCCTGGATCACATTACCAAAGAAGCCCTGTGCCCTAGGTCACCTTCACCTAGCTAGCAGACCCAAATCCATTATCTGAACCTTATTCTCTTTCTAACACATTGTCACCGAATATTGTACATGGTAAGACGTGACTGTTGCATGGTGATAAAATAATTTGATTGGTGACTGGTTGGCAGGATGAATGCATGTGTGAATGAATGAAAGTTGTCTTCCTCCCCCCTCCCCCATGAATGGAACAGGTCCACCTGATGAAAAAATAAAACAGCTTGGAACCTGGAAACTGGCATATTGGGAATGCTCTAGGGAAGGGGACCCAGGCATTGGGGAGTACTTGAAAAAGAAAAAGAAAAAAAAAAAAAAGAAAAGAAAGGAAGTCTGCACTATAAATTTACTTGACAGGGTTGCATCTCTGTGGCTTAGACGTTGGCCACTTCATCTTGGCATGATTCTTATATAACAGAAGGATGGAGAAATGGCCGGAAACTATTGCTTCCTATTACATAACTCTTACTATGTGCCTGACAGCATTTCTGATAGTGAGAACAGAAAGTACACCTCTTTCTTTGGGGAAAGTCTTCAAGCCTCTTGCAGGCGAGGCCTGGGCATCAGCCGTTTGGAGCGTTAGAGCACTGCCTGATTTCCCCACATAGCCTCAGGCTGCCTCTCCATCCCATGTCTCCACATTTCTCGAACAGGAAGTGTCTTGTATTCACTTTCATTACAGACATTTATTTAAAGATCTACATCTATGGTTCTTAAGGAAGGATTTCTGGATTATTGGGGGCTTTTTTTGCTAGGCCATGTTAGCTTTAGCTTTCCCACAGTTCGGCGTGATCATGATGATTCTAAGTTAAAGCGGCCTTTGAATAGTTCTGGGTTGTCTGGTTTGTGTCCATGCAAGTGCTACCTGTCAGGCACTTCTGGGCTGCTCCTGAACCCACTTGTAGGTCAGTTAGGGTTGAACTTCAGATCATGTCTGTCAATAGTTCTCATTGTTGGGGTTACTCTCTTTGTCCAGGTGGATGTTTGTCAATGTTCAGCAGTTGCTCTGTATCCACACATGAAACCAAACGCAGGCTGGGATCCTCTGTTGTCATTCTTCCTATGAACAAGCCCCCGAAACTCCCTGTGGGTCAGTTACTGTCAAAATCTCTCTAGAACCGGATCACTTCTTAGCCTCCTTTTGCTATGTCCTCATGCAAAGCACCTTTCTGTTTTCTCTCCATTTGCTGTGTATCTCCGATGTCCCCCCGCCATGCAGTTGCTCGGGTTAATGTGGTCAAATGTGTTAAGTGAAACTTACCCTGTGCTTTTAGACCCTCTTAGTGCATTCTGCTGCACCGAGAAGAGCCACCCTCTTCTTGGTGCCCTTCAAGCCACATGCAATCTGAACTGGCCTTGTACTATTCTTGTTCCAGACAAGGCATTTCGTTCCTTACATACACCACACCTTGGTCATTTTGTTCAAATTCTTCTAACTACTTGAACAGGCATTTTCTCAGCATTCTGCATGGCCAGCTCATTAATGTTCAGGTTCTATTTCATGTATCATCTCCTCCCTTATCTTATCTAAAGCTACTTTTTATTCTTTCTTTACTCCATCACACTCCTTTATTTCATTCATAGTCCTTGCAGTTATTTCCGTATTTCTGTTTACTTATTTCCATGTTTATTGTCTTATCTGCCGGGTTGACAAATCACTGTGGGTCAAATCAAGCATACCTGTAAATCAAGTTTTGCTGGCATATAGCCTGGTCCATCTGTGTGTAAAGTATCAGCCCCTGCTTCAGCTGTCCAAAGGTGATGCTGAGTGGCTGTGGCAAAGAGTGTCTGGACTGCAAGCCTCATCTAGTTTCTACCTAGTTCTCCACAAGAGTGTTTGCCAACCCTTGCTCCGTCCTCCTGTACTTACCACAAGTCTGGTTAACTAATGTTTTCCACGCACCTACTATAGTTTCAGGCTCATGATGGTGCCCAACTAATTAGTCAAATGAATTTAATGAGTGAGTGGACAAAGGGCATGACTGGCTTTGACTCTGGGTGTGGTATCTTTGAGCCTGTGCTTCTGGTAGGTTAAAGGGGTCTAGTGCCATGCATGTAATCCTACGCCTTCCTGCATTTATACTTCTGAGAATGAGAAGATGAGTGGGTTGAAAGGGATAGTTTACAGGTCCTGCAGCTATCCTGATCATCATTCCAGATCTGTCACCTAGTGTCTCTCTAGCCTTGGAAAACATACTCAGTTTTCTCCGCCTTCTCTTCATTCTGAAAATGCAGAAGCTGGTAGTCATTACTTATGGTTCTCATGAACATTTTAGAGATAGTACCAGTTGATTTTTATATACCAGTTAGGGTGTGGAATGTTAAGCAAGCCATATTTAGCTTCCTGTCCCCCCAAAAAAATTTGAAGAAAAATATTAGAATGAAATTCAGAGCAAACACTGTCATTTTGGTAATTTAATTTAATTCAATCAAATTGACATTTATTAAATACTTGTCATGTTCTGTGTACTCCGTGATGTTCCAGGAATGTAGAGAGTATGTAAGAAGAGATTAAAGTGCATTACAATTCTCAGGAAGCCAGTAAGCACATGACAGTGTGCTGTGTGCTGTGGAGTGCAGAGACAAACAAGATATAGCTAGCCTGGTACCTTCCTAGCTTCCAGAGAAGATCAGCTTACCAGCTACACCTAACAGAAAGATTTGAAGAACCAGAGGCAAGCAGATATCATAGAATACTAAACCTTAATCTTAGGCTTTGGTAGAGATACCTGCAGTTCTGCCAACCTCATTGTCTTCATGTAATCTCTAGTCACAGCTGATTTTATTTCACACATATAAAATGCACATATCACCTATTTTGGCATGCCAAATACTCAGTTTTCCTATGTTGGTAGATAAAATGGAGTAAATGAAAAGAATTAGAGAAATGTCTAATTTTACTGTAGCATTCATTTTTTTAAATAATTTTTCTTTTTATGTGTATGGCTGCTTTGCAAGCATGTAAATCTTTTCCTGGCACACACCCAAGAAGGCCAGAAAAGGGAGTCAGACTCCCCAGAACTGGAGGTGCAGATGGCTGTGAGCTGCCATGTGGGTGCTCAGAACTGAACCTGGGTCCTCTGGAAGAGCCGTCAGTGCTCTTAACCACTGTTTCATCTTTCCAGGCCTGACAATAGCTTTTTATGTAGAAGAGGAAAGAATATCATCAACATATATGAATTCAAGGAAGACTTCATATATTTTTTTTGACAATGTACAGGTACTTTATTGCTCACATCTCACAAAAAAACACACCTCCTGTCATTTTCTTTCACAGCTTTGACAGTATTTATATATGCCAAAACCTAGCACTAAGTATCGTATAATGTCAGTAAAGAAAAAAACAAAAGCAAAAATTTGGAGAGTGACCGAGCCAGGCTTTTGTCTTCTGCAGCAATAACGAAGGGCCTCCCACACTGAGCAGGACTTGATTTGACGTCGTCGTAGTGCACTTCTATCACAAAAAAGGTTTCTTGCCTCAAGTCAGGGTAGATTGGTATCAAGTGGGGCCTCCCCTTCTCTGGGAGGAGGGAGGGGGGAATGGGAAGAAGGGGTGTGGGGTTAGGACTGGGAGGAAAGGATGGAAGGGGTGGGAATCAGGATGTAAAGTAATTAAATAAATGAATGGGAAAAAAGAACCCTTGCTTGAATGAAAAAAAAAAAAAAAAGGTCTCTTGCCTAAAGCAAACTAACTTGTGTTTGCTGAGCCAGTGGCATTAACTTGTGCATGAAACAGATTTCTGCTTGCCATTTCTTCTAGAAAATTCCAAGTAATAACAAGGTTGAAGGAGAAACTTTGCCTTGGATGGATGCAGGTCCCTTTGAGCTGCTATACTTACATAAGTGCTTTCAGGTACTATAGTTTCACAGCCTAGTTTGCTTTTGTCATATTTATGGATTTCAGCTGTGTTCATGGTTTTCAGAGGAGCATATGGTACAGTATTCCACCAACAGGATAAGGCCACTGAATGTGCTATCTGCAGAAGAGCTCATGTAATAGGAACTAATGCATAGGACTACCACAAGGAAATATGACAAAACCTCTCTGAAAAAGATGCCAATCGGGGCAGAGCTGTGCTCGGAGAACAGACAGCAGAACATGGTTATGAAAACCACACATGGGTTGTTAATATGAGGAAGGTTTCCCAGCAGTAAATATAAAAAAAAAAGTCTAGGCCAATCCTCATTTTCAAAACTTGCATATTGAATACTATCTTATTCAAGTAATTCCTTCAAAAAAGCATGTATGTTCTAATGGGATTAGTTTACCAGTCAATTAAGGTAATTTAAATTGCCTTGAAAATTTGTTTTTCATAGAAAGAAGAGATATGTTTCTTAAATAAACAGCACTATGTAAAACATTAATAATAAAAAGGGAGAGAATTGAATGGAGACTGGCAAATGGTTATCCCAAGCAGGCGCATGCCTGCCACCTGTGAGCTTAGATTCATTTGAAATAGATGTTGGATTCAGAATTCTGAAACTAAGTTTCTATTGCTTGAGCTCTAATAAACTATAAGTTTCTGTAGCTTCAACTAGTATTCAGAATGAATATACTGACTGCCTCTATCTTGGAAGTGCTGTTCCAACTGACCCCCTTGGTGGTAAGTCTGGCTCCTTATTCCTCCCCAGCCTTCCCCCTGGCCTCCATGTCCACCTGACCTCCTCACCTACCTCTTCCCCCACAACCACTGCCTTGATCACCACAGTGCCCACCATCTTGGTTTCTATTGTCCTGCTGGTATCCATCACCCTGGTATCTACTTCCTGTATTTGAAGATGTTTGGAAAGCTGCATAGCCACTGCTGTGGCCACCATGATAGCCACTGGCCTGGAAACCCGAATATCGATAACCACCATCCTTGTATCCACCTCCACTTCCACTCCCTCCATCTGTCTAGCCTCCTTGATGCTTATTTCCTCTTCCACTTCCTCGGACACCGTGGCCACCACATCCACCTCTCCCTCCTTCTTCATGACCATCTCATCCTCTATATGAAGAACATTCGAAACCACTTCTCCCTCCCCCTCAGCCTCTTGTTTGCTGCTGGGAGACACCTTGTCTTTTCTGCCATGGTGGTATCTCTTGGGGTGGAGGTTCAACATCATTGGTTCTACCACCTCTGTCTGGCACCTTGTCCAGGAATACCTTATTGATGGCACAGGCAGTCTTTTCTATCATGGACCCACTGCTTGTCCTTAAAAGCTTTGACACGTCTTGCCTGACAGCCAAAAGATGAACAATGGAAATGTTACCTTCAGGAGACAAGACTGAATGCTTTGGCTGGCAAACCTCAGCTAATTTTTCTGTCTGACTCTTAGCTCTGTCAGACCAGCCAAGGACTGGACAGTGACTCCAAATATTTGATTAGCAGCTTCCTTTGAACTTTGTATTCATTGGCTATGACTTGGTTAATGGCTTCTCTCTTTTCCCAGTGGGCTGGTCCCATCTGCTTCTTCAACAACAGCTTTCCCACATGATTATGTGAAATTTTTGCTAATGTTTCCTTTAATTTTTTTTCAAGCCCACTGAAGAATTGGGACATAGTTATATTGGCTGGAGTTTGGACATTCCTAGAGCAATTCATTTGCCTTTCAACTCTTGAAAGACCTCGTTACCGCCTCCTTGGTGAGTTTTTTTTTTTTTTTTTTTGAGGAGCATTTGGCAGCTTCTAGTTCTGAGATGAGGTATGTGAGCAAAGGAGGCAGTTCTTCTGAACAAGAAGGCACTTGATTACATCCCCAGATGTAAGAGAAGGATATGGGGAGTTCATCTCCCCAAGTAGTCCACTCACCTCAAGCTGGAATTCTTCAGCTTCACTTGGACTGTTAGTTGTTTGCACGTTTTCTTCTAGTTTACAGAGGACTCTTAATTTAGATATCAGCCAAGCACAGAGTTTGGTAAACTCGGGGAAGTGACTCCAGCAGAGACTGCCTGTGATGGTGAACCAAAATCCAACAATGGGTCCCTGTAACCTAGATCTTCCAATGACTCCAAGATGTCAGTCTTCAGGAGGTCACACTTCATGCTACTGTGGTATTTAAATTTCTGACACTTCAGGCTGCCATCTTGCCAGCAATGGGTACACTTGCATATGCTGGACTTCATTTTTTTAAATTAAATTATTATTTTTTAATATTAGTTACAGTTTATTAACTTTGTATCCCAGCTGTATCCCACTCCCTCATTCCCTCCCATTCCCACCCTCTCTCCCTCATCTTCTCCCTACCCCTTTTCAAGTCCATTGATAGGGGAGGACCTCCTCCCCTTTCATCTGACCCTAGCTTATAAGGCATCTTCAGGACTGGCTGCAAAGTCCTCCTCTGTGGCCTAGCGGGCTGCTCCTCCCTTGGGGGTGGGGGGAGGGTCAAAGAGCCAACCATTGAATTCATGTCAGAAATAGTCCCTGTTCCCCTTACTAGGGTACCCACTTGGATGCTGAGCTACAGTGGGCTACATCCGAGCAGGAGTTCTAGGTTATATCCATACATAGTCCTTGGTTGGAGAAACAGTCTCATAAAAGAGTCTTGTGCCCAGATATATTTGGTCCTTGTGGAGCTCCTGTCCTCTCCAGGTCTTACTAACTCCCCCTTCTTCCATATGATTCCCTGTATTCTGCCGAAGGTTTGGTTATGACTTCATATTTTTTGTGGGCATTTTGCTTTGTTGTTTTTTTCTTACTGTTTTTGGTTGTTTAATTTTGATTTTCATTCTTTTTTTGATAGTGTGATAGAGAAAGAACAGAAGTTGGGTGAGTAAAAGGTGGGGAGTATCTACAAGGGGTTGGTGGAGCAGAAAGAATAGAATTCTCAATAGAGGAATATCGAATAGCAGAGAAACACTTAAAGAAATCAGTCATTAGTCATGGGGGAAATGCAAATCAAAACAACCCTGAGATTTCACCTTACACCCATCAGAATGGCTAAGATCAGAAACTCAAGTGACAGCACATGCTAGAGAGGATGTGGAGAAAGAGGAACCCTCCTCCACTGCTGGTGGGAATGTAAACTTGTACAACCACACTGGAAATCAATCTGGTGCTTTTTCAGACAAGTAGGAATAGTGCTTCCTCAAGATCCAGCTATACAATTCCTAGGCATATATCCAAAAGAGGCTCAAGTACACAATAAGGACATCTGCTTAACCATGTTTGTAGCAGCTTTATTCGTAGTAGCCAGAAGCTTGAAACAACCAAGATGCCCCTCAACTGAGGAATGGATACAGAAAGTATGGTACATTTACAATGGAATACTACTCTGCAATAAAAAACAAGGAGCAGAAAGACACACATAGTATATACTCACTCATATAGACATATAATATAGGATAACCCTACTAAAATCTGTACACCTAAAGAAACTAATCAAGAGGGAGGACTCTGGCTAAAATGCTCAATCCACATCCAGAAAGACAAGGAAGGATGGACATCAGAAGAAGGAGAAAACAGGGAACATGTTAGGACCCTGTCACAGAGGGCCGCTGAAAGGCTCTGCCCTGCAGAATATCAATCCAGATGCTGAGACTTATGTCCAAACTTTGAAGCAGAATGCATGGAATCTTATGTAAGAAGTGGGAAATAGTAAGATCTAGAGAGGACAGGAGCTCCACAAGGAGAGCAACAGAACCAAAAAATCTGAGCACAGGGGTCTTCCTTGAGACTGATACTCCAACCAAGTAGCATGCATGGAGATAACCTAGAACCCCTGCACAGATGTAGCCCATGGCAGTTCAGTGTCCAAGTGGGTTCCATAGTAATGGGAACAGGGGCTGTCTCTGACATAAACTGATTGGCCTGCTCTTTGATCACCTCCCCCTGAGGGGGAAGCAGCATTACCAGGCCACAGAGGAAGACAATGCAGCCACTCCTGATGAGACCTAACAGACTAGGATCAGAAGGAAGGAAAAGAAATCCTCCCCTACCAGTGGACTTGGGGAGGGGCATACGTCGAGAAGGTGGAGGAAGGGAAGGATTGGGAGGTGAGGAGGGAGGGAACTAGAAGGGGGATACAAAGTAAATAAAGTGTAATTAATAAAAAAATAAAAAAATTAAAATTGAAAAATAATAAAAGATTAAATATTGAAAGATTGGCTATGAATGTTAGTGTGGATAGTGATTAGCGACACACAATTCAATTAGGCAGGCTTGTCTCCAGGTTTCATGTTTCAACTGAAGTAGGAAGGAATCTCTTTATTCTATCTCTTTGTCAACATATCATATGTTTTTTTTTTTTTTTGAGGCAGGGTTTCATGTATCCCAGATTTGCTTCCTCTTGCTGTGTACTTTAAGATGACCTGAAGTTTATGATCCTTCTGCCTCCATCCTCCCAGTACCACACCCAGTTGATACAGTACTGGGATTTTCACATGCTAGGCAAGCAATCTAACCCAGAGAAACACACTCCCATCCCACCTCAAATAAGGTATAGATAGGGGGCTGGGTCTCTACAACATAGAGATAAATAATACATATGCTAAAATAAGCAATTTAAGCTTGAGTTGCTGTATTGCTCTAAGTTCACTCAGTGTTGTATTGATTTTCCATGAATAAGAAATTAAAACATATAAGCTAAGTAGCTCACATCTTCCAACTGCTCAGTGAGCACACACTGTTTATGAGATACTAACTGTTGCTCATTTAAGCAAAAGAGCCTATAGCTGTGTGGGGAAGAAGTATTGATAGGTGAAATTTTTTAAAGCCTACAGTTTACTTTTGTATTGGAGAGTCTGTGTGCTTACTGTAATTTCTAGATTGAAATTTCAGGTCTACCCAACAGTTTGTTGGCCACATGCGAATTATCCAGTGCCTCAGGTTCTTCTTTAGATATGGAAATGACAGTGTCGGACTCTTAGTGTGGTTGAGAGGCTTACACAGCAACGTGAAGCTTTGCAAACATCAGTTGATCAATAAGCATTACCCAGACAGAAGAAGGGCTCGTGCAGAGTGGATGGAAATCCAACATGGACTGCTTAAATGTGGATTTGTGCTTTCTAGAAGGAGACTTCCTAAACATTTCACTGGCTACCTTAGAAGACTGTTGTCATTGTGTGTATTGGATTGATTTACTCACTCTTGCTGCTCCTCTCCCATCATGGGTTTTGAAGTGAGTTCAACATAATTCTGAGTTTTGCCTAATGGCAGGCATCTATAGCACCAATGGTGGTTATTTACAAAGTTAAATGTCATTATGTCATTCACAACCCATTAATGGAGTCAGGTGAGTCTATACTGCCTTAGATGAGGGAGGCTCCAGGGAGTTACTGAGTCTTTTCACCTACCAACTAAGAGAAACTGAAGAAGAACATAGAGGTATTTTCTTGGCTTCAGTTACAGCCTAGGATGCCAGTGACTGTCACACACCCAACTACCTGTAATCTATTTGTTGCAAGCATTGATTATTCATTCATATCAGATCATGCCTACTCCCTACAGATTCAAATTCTCTCCCTTTTTACACCTCTCAACACACACACACACACTCTCTCTCTCTGTCTCTCTCACCTTGGAGTCCATTTCATTTGCTCTGGCTGTTTTGTGTTAAGAGACCTGCCCTGGAGTATGGTTAACACACCCATTGTTAGATGGAGAAATGGAGAAAACCTATTTTCCATTTCCTTGCAAGTATCAATTGCAAATAGCTTTTTGGTTCGGGGTGGGATTTTTTTTTGTGTTCAGTCCCTGTTCCCATTACTAGGGAACCCACTTGGAGACTGAACTGCCATGGGCTACATCTGTGCAGGGGTTCTAGGTTATCTCCATGCATGGTCAGTCCTTGGTTGGAGTATCAGTCTCAGAAAAGACCCCTTGGGCCAGATTTTTTGGTTCTGTTGCTGTTCTTGCTACCACTGTCTCTTAAAATTTTTCTGTCTCCTCCTCTGTTCAGATCCTTGAGCCTCGAGGGGAGGGGTCTGATAAAGATATCTCATTTAGGGCTGAGTGCTCCAAGGTCCCTCACTCTCTGCACATTATTCAGTTGTAGGTCTCTGTGTTCATTACCATCTACTGCAAGAAGAAGCATCTCTTGTAAGGGTTGAGCGATGCACTGATCTATAAGCATAGCAATATATCAACTGATGTTAATTTAATATCTCCTATGTTGAATTCATTATTTTTCTGCTCGATTCAATTCAATCCCACTCAGCCTCCTTCAGATCAAGTTAAGTCATCAGTTAATAAAAATGTAACCTTGCAAATTTAATGATTTCCTTGTTTTTAATTGCTGAGTAGTAGTTCATTGTGTAAATGTACCACACGTTCTATATCCATTCCTCCGTTGAGGGACATCTAGGTTGTTTCCAGATTCTGGTTATTATGAATAAAGCTGCTACTAACATGGTTGAGCAAATGTCTATATTGAATGGTGGGGCAAAATTGGGTATGTGCCTAGGAGTGGTATAACTCTATCTTGAGGTAGCACTATTCCTAATTTACTGACAAAGTGCCAGATTGATTTCCAAGGTGTTGTATAAGTTTACACTCCACCAGCAATGGAGGAGTGTTCTCTTTTCTCCATATTCTCTCCAGCATGTATTGTCACTTGAGTTTTTGATCTTAGCCCTTCTGATGGGTGTAAGGTGAAATCTCAGGGTTGTTTTGATTTGCATTTACCTGATGACTAAGAATGTTGAACATTTATTTAAGTGTTTCTCTGCCATTTGATATTCCTCTATTGAGAATTCTCTGTTTAGCTCTGTACCCCATTTTTAATTGGATTACTTGATTTGTTGCTGTTTAACTTCTTGAGTTCTTTAGATATTCTGGATATTAGCCCTCTGTCAGAGATAGGGTTGGTGAAGATTCTTTCCCAGTCTGTAGGCTGTCGTGTTGTTCTGATGACTGTGTCCTTTGCTTTACAGAAGCTTTTCAGTTTCATGAGGTCCCATTTATTGATTGTTGCTCTTAGAGCCTGTGCTATTGGTGTTCTGTTCAGGAAGTTGTCTCCTGTGACAGGCAGGGCTGTTAATTGCCAAGCCACCTCTTCATTCCTCACTGTCTGAGAACAATGTGCATGTGCAAGCAAGTCCCCACAGAGGACAGAGGGCTTCAGGTCTTCTGGAACTGGAGTTACTGGAGGTTATGAGCTCGTGATGCGAGTACTCAGGACTGAACTCTGGTTCTCTGCAAGAGCAGTAAGTGTTCAGACTGCTGAGCCATCTTTTCAGACCCTGGGACTGACTTAAACTTTGTGTGTGTGTGTGTGTGTGTGTGTGTGTGTGTGTGTGTGTGTGTGTGCATGCACATATGCCCGCTTACGAAAGCACAGAGAGGCCAGATGAGGATGCAAGATGTACTGTTCTCTATCTATCTGTCTGTCTCCCTACCTTCCTGCCTATCTCTTTGCTGTATTCCTTTGAAACAGGGTTAATTCTTGAACATGAATTTATAATTTTTAACTGGGATGGAAGCCAGGAAAGCATAGAAATCATTTTTTTAATTTTATTTTTTATTTTTTAATTTTTTATTTAGCTTTTATTAATTACACTTTCTTCATTTTGTATCCCCCCATAAGCCCCTCCCACCTCCCCTCCCAGTCTCACCCTCCCCCCCTTTCTGCATGCATACCCCTCCCCAAGTCCACTGATAGGGTAGGTCCTCCTCTCCTTCTTTCTGATCTTAGTCTATCAGTTCTCATCAGAAGTGTCTGCATTGTCAGGGTTCTAGGTTATCTCCATGAATAGTCCTTGGTTGGAGTATGAGTCTCTGGGAAGTTCCCTGTGTTCAAATTTTCTTATCCTTTTGTTTTTCTAATCCTTCCATTGCTAGGGTTGCTGGAACATGGGAGACCACTCCTGGCTTGTTACTTGGCTGCTGGGATCTGAACTCAGGGCCCCATGCTATTTAAGTAACAAACACTCTAAACACCAAACTATCTCTCCAATCTTTGGTTCTTCTTCTGCCAACCAGCCTCATCTTTTCAGTTTGGAGTTCCAACTGGTAGAGGCATTTGGCACTGGAGTTTCATTTTTGATCATTGAAAAGCACTAACTTGCTTAGACTTTTACTGATAAAATACTGAAGAGAGCTTTGATTGGCCCAGTGTAGGTCACCTGTCCCCAGTGTTCAATTAATAAAAGCACAGAATTTCCCTGATTGTACAATTACTTTGCAGATTCCTGCCAGCATTCACAGAACTCTTTGAAATGCAGAAGCAGAGGGATTCTTAGCTAAGTTCTGGTCTATGAGTTGCTTACATGGTTCAAAAATTCACATCTACTCCAGAAAGTTGAGAAAAACATTTCAAAGAATAGAGAAGTCCAGTATCTGGAAGTGACTGGAAAGGTGGTTTAAAATCTTTCTTTTGTTTCGGAGTAGTGTAGGTTATTAGGAAAGTGTTAAGATGATAGAGGACATTCCTGTTTATCCCTTATGCAACTTCCTTTGTTGTTTGCATCCTGGATACTCAAGGTACATTTGTCAAAGTAAGAAGTTAAAAATAGCACAGGATCATTAATTAATGAGACTATTTGGCACTCGACAAATGCCATTCTTCTGTTTCAGGATCCAACCTTACTGAGCTTGCTAGTTTCCTTCGTCTCCTAACAGCCTCTCACCAGACTTTCCTTCATTTTAATAACCATGTCAGATTTGAGAAGTTTTAGTTAGGTGTTCTGTAGAATGCTCCTTAGTGTTGTCTTAGTGTTGTCTCATGATTAGACTGGTGTTAGGTGTGTAAAGGCAGAATCCTCAGAGGTGGCCTGCCTTTCGAGTTGTTTTGGAAGGGGTACATTGAGTCACTGTCACTTTTGGTTGTTAGTTTTCCATCCTAACTTAATTACACTCACCCCAATCAAATCTTATTCATTGGAAATAAACAACTAAACCCAGCATGCTTTTAGGAGTGAGGGTACTTAAGCTCCACCTACTAAAGTGGAGTACCTGTCTACATAAGCAAAGGTCCTTTGACGTATAAACTTTTCTTGACCAGTAGAGTATGTGTTCCCCTGTAATCTGCTGTTTTCCTTTAAAAAACACACTTTTTATTCTTCTTAAACTTCACATCATGCACCCCAACCCTACTCACTTATCTCCTCATCTCTTCATATCCACTCTCTGTTCTTGCAACCTCACCTGAAAAATAAAACAAAAAATAAAATGAAATCATTTTAAAGAAGGAAACACACACACACACACACACACACACACACACACAAACAAACAAACAAACAAAATATCTCTCCATGGAAGCTGAGTGTGTCACAGGATGTCACACAGTTTACCCTTTTGCCCAAACAGCTTTACTTGCAAGTGTGCATTGCAATGAGTCATTGGTCTGGTTCAAGGCCTCTGGCTTCTGCTACGCTCTTAATACTGGATCTTCACCAGGACTCCTCTCAGATGTCCTACTTTTTCCCTGTATTATGGAGATCCTTTAGCTTTGAATATGCAGGCCCAACCCCTTCATGTACTCTAAAAGTTCAAAGATGGGATGAATGTTGGATAAACCAATTCAAAGCCCTGGATCTGGGTCTGGGTGGAAGCTGAGTTGGTCAGCCCACCAGCTCTCCCACTTTGCCCCAGCAAAAGGCCCAGATGAGAGGTGGGGCCAGCTCTCCCAAGTATGGTAGCCATTGAGGGACAGGGCCAGTACAGCATAGTGCTTAGACATCAGCATGGCACCAGGCAACAGCCCAGACCAGGGACATCTGCATGTGATAACAGAGGCCTTAGATACCAACACAGACACTGGTTGTGATAGGATTAGGAACCCAGACATGCCATCCTCCTGCTGCCACCCAGTGTAGCATGGGCCTGGATGTCAGCATGGACTCAGATGGCAGGGAAAGCCACTCACATCACTATGTTCCTGGTGGCAGCATGACCCTCAGGTATCTGCATGGTGTCAGGTGGCAGCCCAGACCACAAACATCCACATGCCCTTGGTGGTCACTCAGGCCACTGACACTGACACAGACCCCAGCAGCAGCAGGACCATAGACCCAGACATAGCCCAAGGTGGTAGCCCAGGACATCACGATGCCCTAAGCTGGTAACACAGTCCACTCAGCTCAGCTTGGCCTCCAGGGCAGTCTCAGGCAGCAGCCAAGAGCACTGAAATCCAGGTGACCTTTGGTGGCAACATGGGCCACAGACATTAACACAGACCCTGGCTACAGTAAGGCCATGGGCTCAGACATGGCCCTGGAGGCAATCTGGTCATGGGTATCACAATGGCCTCATGTGGTTGTGCAGGCTCCTCACATCTACCTGTTCCTCACCTCCATCATGTCTCCAGTCCCACTACCTCTCTCCACAGAGCATGAACTGCTCGACACCCTGTACTCTGTCTTTCCCATCTCTCCAGCACGTATTTGCTCATTGTAGTGGCACCTGCTGCTTGGGTGTCTTTCTTTCCACCACCCTGGGCTTCAGCTTTCTCTCTCTGGCTCTACTGTTTTCCATTTAACAGTATCACCAAAATGGGGTTTCTATATTCTTCAGCAGCATGCCTTTTAATTATGATTCAGTATTGGCTATCTGGGTCTATCACTATACAACTCATTTGTCAGTTTTCCTATTTATGCTGCTCTTAGTTATTTTTTTTTTCCAGGATGTTATTAAAAATCACTGTTGTTTTCCTTCTAGCTCAATCCTTGAACAGGTAATTTACCAAGGTAAGAATCTATGAAAACAGATATTAAAACACTTATGTATTTGACTACTTGGGCTATATATTGTCTAGTTGTCCACTAGAGATGCTCTGTCACCATTATCTTTTACCTTAGGCAATTTCCTCCTGATCATCCCTGCTGGGAGTCTGGCAGGGAGGATAAGGTGTACAATTCTGGGTGGGGCCACCTTACTAAGGGAGGTGTGGGAGAGGGGAGTTTAAGAGGAGGGATAAGCCCTGCTAACAAACTAAACAAATCATTTATTCCTGCCAAGAGCAGTATGTACCCACTTACTGAGGAACATAGCTACACCATTTAGGTATTTATTTTTGAAAGTCTTAATGAAACATATGGCAAACTGGGCATGAAAGCACATACCCTAATCCCAGTACTTTACAGGCAGAGGCAGGTGAATCACTAAGTTTTGGGCGAGCCAAGTCTACATGAGACATTAAAAAAGGAAAAACAAAAACAAAACAACAACTATTTCTTTTGCAGATTATCTGTACTCTAATATTCTGTTCCAAGAGTCCCGGAAATCTTGTTGAGCAGCTATTATCTTGCTTTGAATGACAATCACTTCCAAATGTGATTTATTCATTAATTAAAAAAATATGATATGGGGGAGGGCTGGAGAGATGGCTTAGTGGATAAGAGCATTTGTTGCTTAGCATGAAGACCATTTAACAAACTTGGTGTGCTCTGCTGTGTGCCTATAACCACCAGCAATAAAGAGGTGGAGGCAGAGACAGGAGGATCACTGAGCCTTGTTGGCCGACAGCCTAGATACGGGTTCATGGAGATACCCTGGTCTCAAAGAAAGAAAGCCAAGAGTGACAGGACACCCCATGTTCTTCTCTGTCTTCTGTACCCATGTGCACCAGTATAACACACACACACACACACACACACACACATGTTCATGGAAACATGGAAAAACAGTACAGAAATTTACACAGCAAAAGTTGAGATCTATTTTCTGGACCTGTCCCCTTCCAGAGACTCCCATCATTGCCAGTGTGCTCCAGATCCAGCATCGTTCACCAGGACTATTTGAACAGAGAGAAAGCAGACACTGTGGCTCTAGACCAGTTGCAGTGTGGCTACTGTGGCTCCAGAGCTGAATTTAAGTTTTACTTAATTTAAATGGTAGTAGGCCCATGTGGTGACAGCCACCACACTGGGCACCGCAGCTGTGTGTTTGAAACCATTGTTATAGCTCGTGCACTGAACTCTGCCTGTGAGGTGCACAGGAGGAAATGTATGTCTCGGTGAGATGCAGGGCCAGATCTTTCTGCCCTGCCCTTCTAGACATACCAACACTACAAAGGTCGCTTGTGCATGCACTCCTCAAAGAAATTGTGTGACTCAGGGCAAGCTTTCATCTGGAATGTGAGCAGGTGTCCTAGGGTTATGAGTGCTTTGGCTTCAGCATCAGGGTGTACGTGTAGGGCTGAGAGCTACGCAGAGGCAAGAGTTACATGTTTCTCTTCTTGGAACCATTTTGCTTCTGTAGCTATTTTAGAAACTGACTTTTGTAGCTCTGTAGACTTGCATTATGATCATAATAATTTCACTTTAAAAATACATCATCTCATTTTTTTGAGACTGAAGTCAAGCAAAATACACATGAATATCACACACATACCTTATACATGCTACACACTCATAGAGGCACACCCATCCATATATTCGTACTCACCCACATACATGCCTACCCACATGCATATATGTGAAAATACATACCCACACATATATACAATCTACCTCCACAAATACTCCACACACACGCACACACACACACACACACACACACACACACACACACACACACACAC
>NW_026596079.1:12937024-12947264 GCF_907164565.1 Psammomys obesus
CACACACACACACACACACACACACACACACACACACACACACACACGAGGATAATACCTGTATCTCTTTGAGCATGAATTAAACAGCATATGTTAAAGTTCATGACCTTCTAGTTCTTTGCCATGAGGCTAGTGTTGATAGAGCTTGAAGGAGAAGTCACCAGACATGGGCCCTGATCCCAGATTTCCCACAGTACCATGTAAAGCTTGTCTGAGTAAACGCTTGGTGATTTGCTTTACTCTAGGATGGCCCCAGAGGCACAGTCTAAACACTCAGCGTGAGGGTACATTATCTTCACAAATTCACCTCTCTAGGCTCTTGATTCTTTAGAAACTTAAGTGCATTCTTTGACAAGTGCATATATGCACACAACACATTTTGAACTTCTTCACCTCCTCTTACCCACTTGCAGCTCCTGATGATCCCTCACCTCCCAACAAGTCACCAATTCCCATTGTTCTCATCATTCAGCTGAAACTTCCTCCTCTTGGACAACACTCACCTTGATAACTTTTGCTCCTGTCAAAATGCAAACACAACCAACAACAAAACACCTCCTGTAGAAGCAGGTGCTGGCAGGTGTTCTGTTGACAGAGAAAAACCAATGCCAAGTGGAAACAAGGGAGAAAACAGGCAGGGAAAGTAAGTGTCCTAGCCTGGTTAACAATTGATCACATCCCATCCCATGTCAGGCGTATTTCCTTCAATAACAGGGCAAGAGAAATCCTGGTGAGGAAAACTGAGGCTTGGAGAGGCCGAGTGACCCTCGGAGGGCCACACAGACAGCATGTGGTGGAGTTTCTGCTCCACTGGCAGAACACAATGCTAGCCTCCAGATTCCTAGGTGACTGCCTCCATTCCCAAGTTGTCAAGAATGGTGAAATCAGCTTGCTGGTGAGTACCTGTGCCCCAAGCAAACCCCATGGGTGACTTGAGAAGGACAAAGGGCTTAGATCCTTTCTTTTCTGTAGCCTTTTCTCTCGCTGACACCAAGCACATATCAACCCAGTGTCCTGAGCTGACATTCTCATGCATGTGAAGCAAGAGGGGAGCGGTTCTCTCAGCAGGCACAGGGAAGTATATTAATTTCACAGAAGGGCTCTCAGCAACCTGGAGGGGCCTCCCCTTGAATCATTTAATCTTATCTTTTGTCTGAGCTGAGAAAGGGCATTTTTTCCTCCTTTAAATATCATCTCCCCTCCTTTTCCCTTTTAATCAGACTCTTTGTTGCAGGAGATCAGACCAGGAGGGGAGAAGGCAGTGGCCCACCAAGCTTGGGAAATGATAAAGAGAAGTGCCTAGCAGGAGGTGACCCAGCCTGGGGAACCCCTCAACCCTGAGGCCTAATCCCCTGTAATGACCTGTGTTAAGAGTCCTTGTGACGAGATGAAAGCAGGTTGAGCTTTGAGAGGCCATGCCTGTCTCACCCACTGTTTAGGGGAGCATGAGTTGCTGTCTAATGACTAGGTAAGAAAAGGACACATTTTAGCTTTAGAACAACTGCCTGTCAGAAAGCAAGATTGAGGAGAAGCAGGAGGAGGAGAAGAAGGGGGAGGGGGCTGAGGAGGAGTCAACAGTGGTGGTGCCTGTGGGGATCCAGGAGTTTCAGGTTAGCCCAGCTCCCCACCTCTTTGGGGTAGCATTTGCTTCCAACCTCCTCCTTTGCAGGAAGTCACATATACCGACACTTAGACCTCGAAACCACTTGTGTGATCTAGAGACAGGATCAGAAATGAGCAGTGTACAGAACAAATTGAAAAGTGACAAAATCAAAAAAGAGTGGCCATTTCAAGACAGTCACTTAGGTCCATGCATTGCCACACAGAAGGGGACTGAAAACCACACTTAACCTGCACAGAGGCGTGGTTCCTTCAGATTCTAGTGAGGATTTGGAGCAAACACCTCAAGCCCAGTACAGAGGATGGATACACAAATGAATCTCAGTAATCATCCAGCTCCAGTCTTTGTTAGGTGAAATCTGTGAATCCCAGAGAAGGGCAGTGATTTGGGGGCAGTTGTATAGCAATGCCAACAGCATAGCTCAGCTGAAAACACTACACTCCTGCTATTCAAATCAAATCCGTCAGAAGAGGGTTGCAACCAAAGCCCCTCTTTCTTTCAGAAGCTGGATCTGTAGGATGTGTAGACTGGGCGACTCATGCACTCATGTGATCACTTGGAAGAATGATCACACCTTCGCTTTGGAATACTGCGATCCTGTTTGTAGATGGTGTTTTCTTAAGAGTAGAGATGAAAAACCATCATTTTAAACCCAAGACCTGACATGCTGTATTGCTGTGCTTGTGAGGGGTAGTCTGGAGACTGGTTCTGTCTCTGGAAAAGATAATGCGTGTGAAGAAAGCTTTAATGATGGCAGGAAGAAGCTGTCTGTTGTGAAGCTTGGGGCCACCAAAGTGTGTGTGTGTGTGTGTGTGTGTGTGTGTGTGTGTGAGTGTGTATGTGTGAGTGTGTGTGCACATGCACATGTGTTTGTGAGTGTACACGAGAAGGTCAGAGGTGTTAACTTAGGATGTTATTCTCAAGCACCATTCTCCATTTTTTGGGAAAAGGGTCTCCCACTGACTTGGAACTTGCAAAGCAGCTCCAGGCCACACAAATTTCTCACAAAATCGGAAACCAAAATATACAAGCAAAGGATCAGTAAGAAATAAAATGCCCAAACAAAGCAGCACAAAATGAAAGGTCTATAAAAATACCATGAGTTTGTTTTGCATTGGCCATCTACTCCTGGGGATGCTCCCCTCCCCGGGAATGAGGTGAACGTCCACTGGAGAAGAAGACTAATTTTTCCTTTGTAAGCAAGTGTCAAATTGCAGATAGCTTCTTGGTTAGAGGTGTGAGTCTGTGTCCACTTACCCCATGCTTTTCTGTGCCATATGACCTATAATGTGGAATAAGTTCAAGCTAGAAATTCCCAAGAGAATAATGTATTTTCCAAGTTTTTTATTTTTTGTTTTTTGGTGATTGGTTTTATGTTAAACCTTTTACTTATATTATCTCAGCGGATTTCACCAATGTCTCATTTATCACCTTCACTAGAAAAATAAAGAAATGGAGGCATACAGAAGTTGATTTACTTAAGCTATACTTGGAAAGTGGTAAAACCAGAATTTGGTTAAGGGGTCTCCGACTCCAGAGGGCCAGCTCTTCACCACTGTGGTCTTCCCACTGCAGCTAATTGCTACCTTCAGTTTCAGATGTGAACACAGAGGTGCAAACAGATGAAATTATTTGATTAAGCCACATGGCTAGTGAATGGCAGAGCCAACACTGGATCTTGGGTCTTATTGGTTTCAAAGTGTTTATTCTTTTCATTGTACAAGGACTCTTACCTGCTATGGAACTATAGGCAGCCTGTTGCATAAGGTATCTTATTTCAGCCAGTTCATTTACCCTGTGTTCATATCTCACAGAGTTAAAGTAACTTTCTGAGGATATACAGCAATTTGTATGGGAGCCTCCATTCCCACCCTTCCCCCTCATATTGGCCAGTAGCCTGACAAGAATTATTTTCTACTTTTCCTCTTGGTAAATCCTACTCATCAGTCAGATCTCAACCCAAATGTTGCTTCCTTTGGGAGGGACTGTCTCAGATTCTCCAAATTGGCTTAATGTCCTTCTGTCAAGATTTATAATTTTCTTTTTTTACTTTTAAATGATGATCTATTTGTGTGATTATTATTATTAATGTCTGTTTTCTCTCAGTTGTCCGTACTCTGAGGCCAGATCCCATGTCAGTGGTATTCATTAGCTGCCTGAACAAGTGCTTAGAGTATAGTGCAGACTCTAAAATGATAGTTATTAGTCATAGTAAATTCATACGCATGCATTTATAAATGATAACTGCATATACATATATAGTGCATATATTATGTATAGCATAGGCATTACATCCAGCGACTTCCTTCTGATTAATGCATCAATCACAGGATGTCAATTAGCAGCATGATTTCTTGCAGCTCTCTGCTTACTTATTCTTGGCAGACATTGCCAATCAATCAGCATGCTCTCTTCTGTTGAGACCCTAGGGAACCTCAAAAGCCTTCTCAAGGCAATGCTCTAGGCAATGGACTTGGCCTAACAAATGAAACGTGGACATCCCAAATGAGAAAACTCTCTAACATATTATGTAGGAATATAGTTTTCTGAAATTAAAATCATCTGAGGAACTAACATGAAACTGGTGCTTGGTGCCCAGAGTCTCTGGTTAACCATGGTTCTGATACTGTAACAACCATGGGCTAAACAAAGGATGTCTGTCTGTCTACGTTGATCACTTCCTATCCGATTGTCACCTTCCTTGTGCCACACAAGGCCTGTCTACTTGTTCTTATATGTGATGTGGAACTACTCTACCCAGGCAGAATGGGCAGAGAGGACACAGAAATAATAATAGGATTGAACTCGGTTGCCTAGGAGCTCTCACACAACAAAGAAGACAGGCAGTCAAAAAGAACTCTTGAAAGAGACAGACTGTTGTGAATTAACTTGTGGACTTGTGGAATTACAAACAGGGGCATTGTGTCAGGGGGAGGAATCAACTCTGCTTGTGAAGATCTGGAAAGTCTTGGTAGATGATGCTGGAATCGAACTAAGTCTCAAGCAACTGCTGGCTGAAGGTTGAAATTGAATTAATCTCAAGCAACCACGATATTCAAATCGTGGAGGACTGGATGGTAAAGTGATGGGGAGCCCATGCAGTGAGGAAAAGGCTTTTCAGTTTGCATTCAGGAAAGAAACATTGGTAACAGGGAGGAAGATGCTCTGGAAAAAGATGATCAAGATGAGAGGTTTGATGTTAGTCTGTGGATTCGGGATTTTGGGGATGTATTAGTTACTTTTATGTTGCTGTGATAAAATAACATGACCCAAAGCAATTTGGGAAAGAGTTTATTTTGACATACAGGTCCAGAGAGCTAGATGTCTGGTGTGAGGGTGAGGAAGTGAGGGGTCATGTTTCACCAGTACACAGGAAGCAGAGAGAAGCTATAACCTCTTAAAGCCCATCTCCAGGATTTACTTCCTTCGTTAAGTCTTCACCTCCTAAAGGTTTCATAACCTCCTCAAACAGCGCCACAGACTGGGAACCAAGTCCTATAATATGGGGCCTACTGGGGACATTCTCATTTGAACCACAACAAAAGGTTAAATGGTTTGAATGTGAATCAATAGTAGAGTAGAATTTAGCAACGTAGAATGAGCATTGAATGTGCCCTACAAGGGAAACCTATGAAAACTGTGGACCTGCTATGTGCTCCTTGGAAAACCACTATTTATTATATTCCTAATCTGGCCCAGAACATCTGATAAATATTTTACATATAGCTTCTCACCAGTCCTCATAACAGTTATAATGAGTGTTCCCTTGGTTATTTCCATTTTATGGAGGAGGATACTGAACATGGAATGATTGAATCACTTTCCCAAGGTTACAAGCCAATAAGGGACAGGATCAGATACAGAAACACATGTTTAACCCTAACACACAGCTCTGGAGCTGTTATGTTCGTGGCTTAGTTACTAGTCTATTTCGGTGATTCTCAACCAGTGTGATGTTATCTTCCCCATCCAGGGAGGAGCTTAGAAAATTCCTGTAGATAGTTTTGATAGGACATGTGTGTTGCTACTGATATTTAGTAGGTAGAATCTCGAAATACTGCTTAATTAATGTCTTACAGTATACAGGGCAGTGTCTACTTTGATCATTTCAATACAAAAAAATTATCTGTTTCAAAATGGCAATAGCACTGAACTGAAAAACCTTTGTACTATCTCATGGTTTGGCTCAGAGCCTGGCACAGGACAGACTTAATCTACATGTTTGCTGATTGAAATAAAACTATCAAATGTGTGTCCATATGCATATACTCTTACGAACTGAAACACACAGGAGTAAAGGTCTTTACAAATATCTCAACTGAAATCCTGACATTTTTCCCGACCACAGAAATATCAGTGTGTGTCTTCTTTGTTTCCTGCCATCTGTAGCTTTAGGGTGTTTCCTCTCATGTATTCTTCTCCACATCTTATCTCTTGTAATTACACTATCTCCTGGCTTGGCCATCATCCCATGGGTAGGAATTTTATGTTAAATCCTCCAGTTGCTGTACTGACTTAGAAAGATTTGGGGTGTTTGAGTGTTTTCCTTTCTTCTTGCTACCCCATCCTGTTGGGATTACATTGCATCATCTCCATGCTTTTGCAGCATGATTACATGGTATGGGCTGGCAGTGGGCTCAGCATGTACTTTGGACAATGAGCTGCTTTGCTCTGGCCCACCAAAGAGAACTCCCTGAACAATCAGATCCATGTCAAAGCCTGCTGAATGAAGTGGTTGTGGTTGAGAGCCTGGGTTCCTGGCCAGAAGATTATATATCTCTGAACTTGGATATGGGGGCTCAGAAAGTCCTATCCCCTGCTGTAAACAGAATGGATTTGGTAAATCTGACCCGATTACATTACCTTATATCAGATTCCCAGCTGACAGCTGTTGCTGAGCCTCCTCATGCCCTCAGCCCCTGTTAAGTTCTTAGGTTTTTAAATTAAAAAATAAAATTAATGATAGCTTCTTAAAAGCTTTTCTCATTTTCCCAATTTCTAAATCCCTCATTTTTAACTCATAATTGCCCTTGGCACAGCTGCCATTAAAAAAGGAAAGAGCAACACCTTCTAGCAGGGTCTATTTTAGCAAGAAAGACATCTTTAGGAACGAGCTGAGGAAGGGGTTCTCACCTGGATCTACCTCATGATGAAAAACAAATTGTCTTTTTCCGTGAACCTGCGGGCCTTGTGTTTGATTCTCCATACTTCCGAGAACAACCCAAAGAGAGTAGAGCATCCTGAAAATATGCTCATACTTGGATCTTCATTTCCCTTTGACTTTCCACATCTTTGCCTTAAATTAGCCTCTGGCTTGCTAAGGCAAGTGTGGTCATCAGATAAAGTTGAGGATAACCTGGGACCTGCTCCCACCCTTGTTCCAGATAGGATCTTACTTCGTTATGAAGGATGCAGTAGAGTGCTTGACAGTGTATTCACAGTAGTGTAAACAATAAGAAAACAAAGAGTTCAGAGACCAAGTCTCAGTCTCAAGGTTATCATCAAATACAGCCACTCACCCCAGGCCCCTATTTTTTTTCCCAACTTCATACTAATTTTCATCTTTTGCTTCTAACAGGCAGTTCTTGACTTACTACAGTTTGATGTGACTTTTCAACTTGCTAAGTATGAGGAATTTACAGTGCATTTAGAAGGAAACACACTTCTTTTGAATTTTGATCTACTCTTGGGCTAGTAACCTAACATATACTACTTTGTTCTTCCCTCTCTCCATTCTTCCCTCTCCCGCTTCTTCCTTTTTTCCCCTTTTCTTTTTTTTTATACAGTGCTGGAGCTTGGCTGTGTGCATGCCAGCTAACTGCTTTACCATTGAGCTGTAAGCCCAATCCTATTAAATTCGTTTGGAATCCTTAACAGTGTCTTCATCTTGTCAAGGAGTTGCAGGCATAAAGCAGGAACATACATTGATAAGGATTTATATTTCTTTCCTTTTTCTGTTTTGTTTTACACTTATTTCTTATTATTTTTGTCTAAAAGAATATTTTTTCTTCATGAGAATGGAACATGGAAGACGTGGGGTGTGGTGTCACACTTTAAGGCATTAAATTCTAGCACATTTTGGATACAGCTGTTTAACTTGTGATATAAATTACTCTGTAGTTTTTAAATACATATGCAGCCTATATAATTTTTTTATCATTAATCAAGTACATTACCCCGAAAATGAATATAGCGAATGAAGAGCTATTATCTTTTCAAACAAAATGACATATTTTGAGCACTTTTTGCTAATGATGCTCTCAGCGTCCTAGTTCATTACCATCAGTTTGTAATGATAGACACACACAAAAAACTGCTATTGTCATCTAATGTAACAAAAGAAAACATTTATTCAGCAGGTCCAGTTAGTGAATATGCAGTGCGCATTCTATACACACACACACACACACACACACACACACACACACACACACACACATGCACGCACACACATGCACACACAGGCACACATTTTGATCTTCCCTAGCAAAGTACCCTGGATTCCACTGGAACTTCTTCTTATGGAGAGAAGAGCGAGCTATCCCTTTGCCCCCAGAGGCTCTTGTGTTTCGTGGAGGGTGCCTCAGCAGCTGTGGGACATCTCCCACAGAGCCAGGCATAGAGATTGCCAATGCTCCACACATAATGGGCCTATTTGTAGATGAAGTTTCAGTTTGCATCTCGCATCCGTTCTGTAAAAAGCAGGGCTTTGCATCGCCTGTTAATTCTTCCTCGCTCCACTTCCATGTTCATCATACAAAATCCGAGTTTGTAACAATACCGAAAAATCTCTGTTCACAAGATCCTATACTTTCATAAATTTCCATTACAACACAATTTTCTGCTTTCCCATAAATAGGACAAACTCTACGAATTTAGCTGACTGTGAAGCTCTATGGCTTTTGCTGCCTAACTATCCTGTAAATTCATTCAATCCAGTTTTCTCTTCCACAGTTTGAATTCTTCCAACTTTATTTCTTTTTGCACTGTTGCAATAAAGGGAGGTGTTCGAAGGCACGATTTGGCTTCTCTATGCATACAACTTGCATTTAATCCTAATAACGTCTTTGGAGGTAAGGCCTATGGCATCTGAAGCATCATCCAAGGACAATGCATGGTCCGGATCTACTTATAAGTAGCTGATGGGCATTTTAGGCCTCATGTGGGCCCACTAACACAGTTAGGAGAGTGGGGAATATCTCTGATATGGACTATGTTGCCTGCGTTTTGATCACTTCCCCCCATTAGGACTGCCCAACAGGCCACAGGGGAGGAAGACAAAGTCCTCATGTGAATAGATGAGCTGGGGTGTCTGGGTGGGTGGGGGCTCCCCTATTCTCCCCTACTCTTGAGAATAGGGGAAAGGGGTGCAGGAAGGAGGGTGAGACTGGAAAGAGGGGAGGGAGAGGCCTATGACTGGGATATAAATTGAATTAATTAATAAAAAAATGAAAAGAAATAACATCTTTGGAGGTAGAAAACACTTGCATATTCATCTTCAAATAGAAACCAAGCCACCAAGAATTTAAAATTTAATTCTGCACATAAGTTGTTTCATAGGTTTTAACCCTGGCTGTGACACTCTGAGAGCCCTTGTTTGAGGTCACCACTGTTGCTGCTGCTTCAGCATATGTGCTGATGCCCTTGTACTTGTTCTTGACTTTAGAAGAAGCCTTTCATCCTGTAGCTTGCTCGTAGTTAGTCTATATGCAACACACACCTGATACCGAACAGCTTTGCAGTGTAGCACTGAAAAATCACACCCAAGGTGTTGGGCAGGCTGAGCAAGCAATCTTCCACCACTTTTAGATCTCTGGAATTAGTTTATATATTAGTTTATACATATACAAGTTCATATCCTCTGACCTCTTTCTTTCTATTTCCTCCTCCTTTCTATGCCCAAAGGGTAGATTTTTATGTGTTCTTATATTAACAGTAAAATACTAGCTATAAAAGATGACTTTGCTTGACTACTGTAATCATTTCACCTTGTATATGCATACCAAAAACAGCATGTTGTGTACCTTAAATGCGTGCAATAAAATGTTTGTTCTGATTGTATCACCTTGGTCTCAGTAGCTTTGTCTGCTTTAAGTATACATTCCCACTTTCTTTCCCGTGAGTATCAACTCTTCCTTCGTTATTTTCAAACGAGGACATACCCATCCTCTAACCTCATAACCTGTGGTTATTCTTGCCCTGTGTACTCTTGGTGCCTCTGCTATCTGACTATGTAGTGGCTATGTCATGCTCTGCTTTCCCACAGACCTTCAAGCAAGCCCTTCCACTTGGATTGTTCAAGTAACTTTCCTCCTCATCCCAGGTTCCCAGCTCATACTGCTCTCACTTGATCTGGGGTATCAATTGTTCTTTTCTCTTTTTTCATTTAGACCTCCTTCATCTTTCTTTCCTATATGCCTTGTGGATTTCTTTCTCTATGCAATTTGGGAATCCACCGCCATTTTCCAATTTATAAACTCTTCTGTAGTTAAGGAAAATTATGGCTTAAACAAATGCTGTTTTGGATTCCTGTCAAATCTCACCCTTAAACTCCTTGCTAGCCTTCATTTTGGTGTGTGTGTGTGTGTGTGTGTGTGTGTGTGTGTGTGTGTGTGTGTG
>NW_026596079.1:12947274-13008288 GCF_907164565.1 Psammomys obesus
TGTGTGTGTGTGTGTGTGTGTGTGTGTGTGTGTGTGTGTGTGTGTGTAGGTATGAATGCCCATGTATACATGTAAGGTCAGGGGAAGGTGTCAGGTGACCTTCTCTGCTACCTCTGCCTTAATCTCTTGAGACAGGGTATCTCACTGAACCTGGAGCTAGCTCACCAGTTAGCTCCAGTCTCTGCTACCTCAGCATCGGAGGTAAGGTGTGTGTGGCCATTGCTGGCATTTTACATGGGCACTTGGGATTAGAACTCAGATCCCTGTGCTGTGACAGCAAGCATTCTTACCCACTGATGCCTCTCTCCAGCCCCACTTTTAAATTCTTATATAGATTAGACTTCTTGATGTCTCTTCTGGATATGTATCCCAGGCTTAAATTAAACATGTTTAAAATGGTGTCCATTATCTTCTCTTGTAGGCTAACAACTGTTGGCAAACTTTCACTGTTAATTGATGTTTTATCTACTGAGGTACCTGTACCACAAAACTGAAGGTCTCTTCTAGAATTTCTCCTTTATTCATCAGCTCCTTAGGTCCTGTCCTGTCAGTCTTTAACATGTTCTTAGTTTCCTCTATCCCTATTATTTTTGATCTGGTTCTGACACATATCATCACTCATATGAAATATTGCTAAAGCCATCCAGGTGATGTACCTTTTGTCTCATTCTCCATATTCCTGTTACTAGGAAATACCAAGTCAAGGGGTCCATGTCGTATGATCAATATATCTAAGGGTCAGGCACTGCAGTGCACTGGCACTGACCTTGACAAGCTCTTGGTGTCTTGGGGGTGTAAAGTCTCCTGACCTGCTGTGAGCTGCTGTAATGAACCCCAGATTAGCTATGCTGTGGGAGACAATGGAAGAAAAAGCAGCAGTGTCTGTAGCCTGCCCTTTTCAACAGCTACTTTCAGAATTTAGGACACTATGAGTTAGTTAGGTGTAATTCAAATTTTTTTCTCACATATTTTTAAAACCAACATATTCATTTGATATTGATATTGATGATAGTGGATCTGTAAACAAAATCCATAACTTCGTAATAGGACACACTTTCTCTTTGGGAGCCCATTCCCTGTGTGTGCAGCATTGGTTGGATTATAACTCATATGTCTTGCTCTGCCAAGTGCACTCATGCAAGGACAAGTGATTTTTTTTAATTTTTTACAGGAAATTGATTTATTCATTCATTCATTTGTTTGTTTATTGAGTCAGGGTCTCAGTATGTAGCTCTGTCTATCCGAGGCCTCACTATGTAGGTCAGGCTGGTCTCAAACTCATGCCTGCCCCTGCCTCCTAAGAGCTGGGATTAAAAGCCTTTGCAGCTATACCCAGCTGGGTCTTTAATCCATAAACATGGTCCATAAAGAAACTGGGAACGTTTCTGACTTTTTTAAAATTTTTTATTTAACTTTTATTAATTACACTTTATTAATTTTGTATCCCCCATAAGCCCCTCCCTCCTCCCCTCCCACCCCACCCCCTTCCCTTTCTGCATGCATACCTCTCCCCAAATCCACTGATAGAGGAGGTCCTCCTCTCCTTCTTTCTGATTCTAGTCTATCCGATCTCATCAGGAGTGGCTGCATTGTCATCTTCTGTGGCCTGGTAAGGCTGCTCACCCTTAAGGGGGAGGTGATCAAAGAGCAGGCCAATCAGATTATGTCAGAGGCAGTCCCTCTTCCCATTACTATGGAACTCACTTGGACACTGAACTGCCATGGGCTACATCTGTGCAGGGATTCTAGGTTATCTCCATGCCTGTTACTTGGTTGGAGTATGAGTCTCTGGGAAGTTCCCTGTGTTCAAATTTTCTTGTTCTGTTGCTCTCCTTGTGGAGTTCCTGTCCTTTCCAGTGCTATTTAAAATGGAAAAAGGAGCTTGCTGGAGAGTAAAGAGACTTACTTTTAAGAGTGATGACCTGGGTTTGATCCCTGAAACTTATATTGTAATGTATGCATGAACACACACACACACACACACACACACACACACACACACACACACAGTAAATAAATAAAGTATAAACAGTGAGGAAAACCCTGTAATGGTTACTATTAATTATCAGTGTAACAGACTCTGTAGTCTCTTAGAGGACAGGTGTCCAGGCACACTTTTCAGGGTTATCTAGAGTAGGCTAGGTTCTTGGCAAGTCTGTGAGGAATTCTCTTGGTTAGCTTAACTGAGGTAGGAAGACCTAGGTAATTTCATGGCTGAGGTCTTGGACTCCATAAGAAGGAGGAAGCATGCTGAGTACTAGTATTAATTACCCTCTACTTCTTCTTCTTCTTCTTCTTTTTTTTTTTTTAGCGAACTGGACAAATTTAATTAAAAGTATTCCAGAGCACAAAAGCTTTAGGTACTGTATGAATTAAGTGTTCTCCTTTCTCCACAACCCTCCTCCACTGCTGGTGGGAATGTAAACTTGTACAACCACTCTAGAAAGCAATCTGGTGCTTTCTCAGACAACTAGGAATAGCGCTTCCTCAAGATCCAGCCATACCACTCCTAGGCATATACCCAAAAGAGTCTCAAGTACACAATAAGGACATTTGCTCAATCATGTTTGTAGCAGCCTTATTTGTAATAGCCAGAAGCTGGAAACAGCCCAGATGCCCCTCAGTGGAGGAATGGATGCACAAATTGTGGTGTATCTACACAATGGAATATTACTCAGCAATAAAAAAACAAGGAAATCATGAAATTTGCAGGTAAATGGTGGGATCTGGAAAAGATCATCCTGACTGAGCTATCCCAGAAGGAGAAAGATACACACGATAAATACTCATTCATATAGATATATAATATATGATAAACCTACTAAGAAACTGTACACCTAAAGAAACTAAGCAAGAGGGAAGACTCTTGTTAAAATGCTCAATTCCTATGCAGAAAGGCAAAGAGGATGGACATCAGAAGAAGGAAAAAAGAGGGAACAATTTGGGAGCCTGACACAGAGGACCTCTGAAAGGCTCTGCCCTGCAGACTATCAATGCAGATGCTGAGACTTATGGGCAACCTTTGGGCAGAGTGCATGGAATCTTATGAAAGAAGTGAGAAACAGTAAGATCTGGAGAGAACAGGAACTCCACAAGGAGAGCAACAGAACCAAAAAATCTGAGCACAGGGGTCTTTCCTGAGACTGATACTCCAACCAAGGACTATGCATGGAGATAACCTAAGACCCCCTGCATAGATGTAGCCCATGGCAGTTCAGTATCCAAGTGGGTTCCATTGTAATAGGAACAGGGACTGTCTCTGACATGAACTGATTGGCCTGCTCTTTAATTAACTCCCCTTGAGGGGGAAGCAGCATTACCAGGCCACAGAGGAAGACCTAACAGACTGGGATCAGAAGGAAGGAAAAGAAGACCTCCCCTATCAGTGGACTTGGGGAGGGGCATGCATGCAGAGGGTGGATAAAGGGAGGGATTGGGATGGGAGGAGGGAGGGAACCACAAGGGGGATACAAAATGAATAAAGTGTAATTAATAAAGAAAAAAAGAATTAAGTGTTTCCATATTGAAATAGTGTCTCACTTTGTTTTAGCTAATAATTCTTCACCATGTTTGACTAGATTGAAGAGTATTTTTTTTTTGTAAAGTCTAGCAAGCTAAAAGTATATGATGGATCATGCAGGTCTGTTGTACAATGTCAATTTCAATGTGTTTTCATTAGTTAATTAATCAACATTTCTTCACATTTCATAGGATATCATTTCTTATCATCGCTCAGTAAGTAAAACTACTTAAAAGTTTTACATTAAGTAAAAAATAAAATAGCAAGAAGTCTTCAGAATTCTTGTGTCCAAGTTTATATAAATCAAAACAGACATCTTAATATGTGCCTTGAAAACTGTAGACAGTAATCCATATTTCAAGACAAAACATTTGTCATATTGTGATCTAAAAATTATATTAACATTAAATTTTGACTTACACAGTAGAGAAGGAATTCTAGTTCTTTTTACATAAGACAAAATCCAGAAAGGATCCAAATAAGGCAACCTTGAAATAGTGTTCTCTATTGATAATAAAAATATTTCTGGCCAGTTGGTGGTGTCACAGGCCTCTAACCCCAGTACTCAGGAGGCAGAGGCAGGCAGACCTCTGAGTCTGAGTCCAGACTGCTCCACAGAATGAGCTCCAGGACAGCCAGGGCTACACAGAGAAACTCTGTCTCAAAAAACAATTTTTTTCTTTCTCGTTATTTAAGGTACATATTTGAGATTTTGTTTTAATCTATGATTAATGGTATAAATTAATAATGAAACATATTATAGTATTTTGGTATGATCAGAGTACAATGTCAATGAAACAAAAATCCTCAGTTCTTTTGTTGTTTGTTTTGTCTTTTGAGACAGGGTCTATTTGCCCTCACAGTCCTGGAACTCACTGTGTAGACCAGGCTGGCCTTGAACTCACAAAAATCTGTGTGACTCTTTCTCCCAAGTGCTTGGATCAAAGGCATGCACTCTCATACCTTGCTAAATTCTCAATTCTTTTTTTTTTTTTATTTTAATCACCGGTTACCCTCTACTTCTTGACTGAGGATGTTACCTGCTACAGTGACCTTCCTGCCACTGTGACCTTCCTGCCCTGATGGACTATAACTGTGGTTCAGAACAAGACATTTCTCCTTCATTTCTCCTTCTTGCTTCTGTCAGGCATTTTGTCATAGCCACAGGTAAAGTTAGTAATACAGGCTCCCTGAAAACCCTGGTGGCACCTGGATACAGTGGATTAGTAGACTGCAGGTCTTTCATAACTCCTGTCCTGATTTATATTCTGTTTCGAAGCCTGGATCTCCAGTCCCCGGCCTTTTGTCTATTGTATGAAGCACTTAAATATCATGCCAATAAGTCCTCCATACTAGTCCTCCTGTCATGGCTTTTCCTTTCTTTCTTCCTTCTCTTCTTCCTCCTGTTCTTTTGCTATGTTTATTAATATGGATTTTAGTTTCTGCAACCACAGAACCCCATCAGGAGCAGATGAATGAAAATGAAAAGCCTTTGTGTGTGAGAGATGGGAAAACTGGTACCTTGCCCCAGATCATACAGTGAGTCAGCGATAGAACATGGACCCAAAGGATCTTCCATCACTCATTGTCTAATGTTCTTTATAGCAGAGTAGTTCGTGATACATCACTAGCTCCTCATCCCTTCCTGTGAACACTTGCTTTCACCACTTATTTTCCTGTGTAATTTTGGGATGGGGATTTAGTCTTTCAGACTCAGTTCTCCTAATTGTAAAATGAGGGTGATACCAGCACTTAAACTGTGGTTTGTTTAGATGGTGCTATTTAATATTGCAATATGGTGTTTTGCTAGAGAGAAAGAGATGTTAGTAACCCCTTTACTTATTATTTTCTGTTATTATGTCTATACTTACTGGGCATTAAGGAATGTTGTTTTAAGTTGCTTACAGTTTCCAGTACAGTCACAGAATACTGTATTTGTATCAGCTAAATTTTTCTATAGTCAAGAAAGTTTTATTTTGATATCCAGTGTGCCTCATCAACAGTTATTGGGAAGGATGTTCATGGCTTGGTAGTTGATACGTTTATTCTCTTTTTTTGGTATGAAAAAAAAAATCATTAAGAAGACTGTTACTTTCTTTCTTTTTTTCTGACCAATGGGAAGGACATCAAAGTCCAGTGTTTGACAAGAGGACCAGTTGTTTCCATTCAAGGGCACATTATGAATTGTTCGTTTTCGAAAGGGGGGGAACAATTCATTACATTTTGTTTATGTAGCACCTCCTGAGGGCCTGCTTCTAAGTGGTTCACAAAAGTCTTGTTCTCACTGGGACACACTTGTCCTCCAGGGTTCCCAGGGACTGAAGATTCTGTGTGCAAATAAAATAAACTCAGCCTGAAGGCCAGTAATTTAGATTAATAAAGAGCTATGTTTATATAACTGTGTTAACAGAATTCTACATGGCAAGTCAAATCCAATTTTCTCAGGCTATACAACCATTTCTAAGCAGGACTTGGCCAAGAATGTCTAGTTTGTGAGTGCACAAAAACAAGGAGTGAAGTTTTTTTTTTTCATAGTCTTTAGAGCCTTTTCTTGTGGCTCTAGTTTCTCAGGAGATCATGGTGCAATTGAAGCAGCTTGAGTCTGAAGATTCTGTATGTGCAGGGATCCAGTGATGTTCCTGCATACATCTGTGCTGGCTAGTTTTATGTCAGCTTGATACAAGCTAGGGTCATTTGGGATCCTCAGTTGAAAAAAAAAATGCCCCTACTAGGTTGCCCTGTGGTGCATTTTCTTGATTGACGATTGACATGGAAGGGCCCAGTGTTCCCCACCCCCTGGCGCTATAAAAGCAAGCAGGCTTAGCATGTGGAGGGGAGCAAGCCAGTACTCCTTTATGCTTTTACTGCAGTCTTTGCCTCCAGGTTCCTGCCCTGACTTCCTTCAGCGATGAACTGTGATCTGGATCTGTAAATGGAATAAATAAACCCTTTCCTACCCAAGTTGCTTCTGGTCATGGTGTTTTATCATAAAAAATAGAAACCCTATCTAAGACAACATCTATCCATTCATGCATTCATTAATAGATGTATCCTGGCCTGCATGGGCTGACCTAGGCCCTCTGCATATATGTTAAAGTTGTGTAGCTTGGTCTTCTTGTGGACACCTAACAGTGGGAGCAGAGGCTGTCTCTGACTCTTTTGCCTGTTTTGGAGACCCTTTTCCTCATTCTGGGTTGCTTTGTCCAGCCTTAGGAGGAGGAGAAGTCCTTAAGGCTTACTGCAAGGTAAACCTTACTGAGAGGTTTTTATGTTCGTTCTCTTACTGCACCATGCACTACACTGAACTGAAATTTGTGTGTTTACATGCATTTGTTTGTGTGTGTGTGTGTGTGTGTGTGTGTGTGTGTGTGTGTATACATTGATACAAATGAGGAAATGAGGGCACTGAGAAGTTATGGAATTGCTTACAACATCTGGAAGTAGGAATCGTAGCCTCTTGTCTTGCTATGGTCTCATGGTGCCTCTCTTTCGGGAACATAGAGGGTCGAAGCTGTCACCTACTCCTAACGCCAGTCAGTGAGAACTATCCTGGCTTTATTCCCCTTTTCTTCCAGAGTTTTAATGAGAAGGGTCAGAAAGGAAAACCACAGCACCAACATAAATAGCAGAGGAAGGACTAGGGTCGTATAAGGGTCTTGGGAGTGTGTGGTGGTACGAAGATAACATTTTCAACGTGTGGGGGCGGGGAGGGAGGGGCCGGGAGCCTGGGAAACACAGGCCTCCCGAAGACTGCCTTTCCCATTGACATTTCTGGGTTGGTTGTGGGCCAGCTTTCCTCTCTTCATTAAGGCCTGCCTCAGCAATGGCAAACTCGCGTGCTCTTCTCAGAGCTCTTTGCAGACTCCTTGGGAAGTCGTTCTGTTCTCTGTCTGTGGCTCTGCTCCTTGTTCTCATTATTTCCATCCCTTTTCTGTACACATGCTGCACTTGAAAGTGACTGCCGTCTTGTCATCCTCGGTGACCCCAGATCTAGACCGCCAGCCTGTGTCTGACCCTGGAACACCATCTGTCCTGCTCACCAAGTGTGCCCAATACCTCAGTCTGACTCTCTCCAGGGAAGCTACATACTCCAGCACTCCGGGATAACAGCAACATTTTGCACACAGCATCTTTTTCCAGTCCAACTCAAGTCACCAATGAAGTTATTCATTGTCTTCTCTCACGGTCTCTTTTGTTTTTAAGTATTTAACTGAGTAGCTAATGTTCTACGTGCTGGTTTGCAAGCATAGAAACGAGGTTCTAATCTTCGGGTGCCTCCCAGCCCACGGTGATATGTTGTGTATATGTTTTTGGGCTAGGCACCAGGCCCTGAAGAGAACACCTTAATTCTGTGGAATTGATGTTATGAGGGATTGTGACCACAAGTTGAGAACTGTTGTGCTAGATTTTGAACATAAGATGTCTCCTCCCCAGACATGTTCGCATACTTGGGCCTTCACAGGCCAGGGGTTAGGGAAGTCATGAAACCTTTAGCACACAGGCCCGAGCTGGTAGATGTACACTGTAAAAGGCAAGCCTTTAGAGTAATAGCCCAGCCCGATTTCAGCCTGCCATCTTTGCTTCCCAGTCAGTGCCAAGCTGTCACTGCAAGTTCTTCCACCATGAACCAACCACTCCAGTGACCATGTTTCCCCACCACAATCAGCTAAAGCTTGAGCTGTAAGACGCTTCTTTCTTAAGCCACTTCTGTCAGGTACTCTGTCACAGAGACGAATAAAACAACACAGGAGTATTTTATTCTTATGTAGTTTCTCATTCTCACTCTCTTCCACTGAAATAGTGCCAAAAGCACCAAATGTTTAAAGTCCGTTCGATACTAAGGTAATGCTAGAGGTAGTAGTTAATAAGGGATGATGTAAGTGTAGTAGCAATTAGCAGGTAATTGTTTCCTACTTGTCCATACCTTTACCTCTAAATGCGTTAATTCATTCAAGCAACATTTAACAAACATCTGTTTTGTGTCACTAGATGCCAAGTGGCCATATGGTGTGCAGTCACTCAATTTCTTTGGGCCCCATGCTGGAGCCTCTCCCTGGTCCAAACAGTACTGATCTGTCCACCCTGTCACTAATTGCCAAGGAGCAATTTTTCACTGGTCACAAGTGACTAAATGAGGGAAAGTGCTCATAAATTTGTGTATATGTCTAGTGTTTGGTTACTTTTTCTGGCCGTGGTGATGAGCGATCTTACCTACACAGCAGGTGATGGGTCACAGTCAGAAGGATTTCAATTCTTGGTCCTTGCCTTTGTTGACCATGAGGCACTGGAGAGGCAGAACATCATGGCGGCAGAAGCACACTGAAGAGAGAGCTGTTGAGACCCAAACAGAGTACACCCCAGTGACTGGCTTTCCCCTTCCCAAAGTTTCTAGCCCCTTCCAAAACACACCATCATCTAAGGACGCAGTGTGTAACATTTATGACAGATGTTAACATCAAAGCCCTAATGACTCCCCCACTTTGAGCGAATCCTGAAGATGAGCAGGAAAGCATCTTTGGGTTGTCACTCTAAAAGGCAGGGCCAGCAAGATGGCTCAGTGGTCAAGGATGCTTGCCACTAAACCTGAAAGAAGATCTAAGTAAAGACCCTGGAATACAGATGGCAGAAGGAGAGAACTGACACCTGCAAATTATCCTCTGAAATGCACATGTATCCCACACACATATATACACTGAGTAAACAAAGAAATGTAAAAATTAAAAGGGCTGAGAGATATGTGAGGAACACAATGCACAATAAACAAAGAAATGCTGAGCTATGGTTGAGAAATCAACATCATGCAAAGAGAAACCTGCACGAGCAAATGATTTTCCCTAAAGGCAGTGGAGAAGGCTTCAAGGAAGTAATATTGGGATTGAAACATGAGGACATAAAAGATGATGAAATTTGCGTGGGGAAAAAGCATGGCAAGAGCCTCTGAGCAAGAAGAAGGGCTCATCAGAGGCTGGTGTTTAAGGGGATTGGGAGAAAGACCATGTTATCCATATGTCTCCTCTGGGAAACACTCTGACCACCATTCACACTTCTTCCATATACCTCAGTTTCTCCTCTATCCAGGAGGTTATCAAAGTCTCCCAGATAACGTGTAGAGGGCTGGAGTTTGGAAAAGGTCTTCATCCTTCATCCAATGCCCCAGTGTTTTCAGGACCCACCCTTTTCAATTTCAGGTTTGTTCAAAGCTGAAGCATGTATCTGGGTAAAGATCCAAGCATTACCTCATCTAATATCACCAAGTGACATTTCATTCCAACTCTTCAGAACCCTTTGACTGTCTCAGTGAAGAGAATCTTAAGCCCACAAACACAAGTGTGCTGTTTCTATATTTTGCATGATTAAAGAAACAGGCTCCTGAGGAACAAGGCAGAGTTTTCAGCCGTCTCTGATAGTGCTGTGTGTTGGTCTGGATGACACTAATCTGTTCGTATCCAGGGGACGTAGCTCCCCCACAGGCTCTATCTGTCTGTAGCCATCATCAATAAAGCCCTTTAAGCAAATCTGTGCATTTGGGGGCCGGCTGGCAAGGCACGTGCCATGGAGCACCCCCGTCCCGATAATCAAACTCTTGTAAGCTGTGTTGAATGAGATTCTTTCTCCGGGGACTAGTATATGTTTGTTTGTTGGCACGGTCCTAATGACTTAAAGAAAATGCCGGAAACCAGTCCCCTACTCTTCTCTGAAAGGAACATTGGCCCTTTGTTCAAGCCATGCATTTGCAGAATGGCTTCTAAGTAAGTCCTTGGAATTCCTCATGGTTTATGTGTCTTTGTAAGCTCCCGGTATTGAAGAAGCAAGGGTTTTCTTTTGCTTTTTTCCCCCTCTTTCCCCAATGAATTCAACATTGTATTGAACACACCCTGACTCAATTTGATAAAACCAACAACTTACAAAGCCAACTTGGGTGGAAAAAGTAGAAACATGAGTAGAATTTGATATTGTTGTAGGCTGCTTGGCTTTAAAAGGTTAGGAATTTGGTTATTTAGTCTGCAGCCCCATTTCCACCAGTTTTTCTTACATTCTCTTTGTTCAGGAATAGTATCGTGTTTGTCACAGTAACTTCGAAATCACTGAGAGCTATGATGTTTAAAAATATTTTACATGGCACCTACACACAGTCTACATTTTGATTTTTTTTTTTCCTAAATAAGCCCATTGGCCAAATTTGAGGGTTGCTTAGAAAGATGGAGTTTATGGAGAACTGTCTGACTCTCAAACTCAGCTCTTTCCTTGTCTTTCTGAACTTCCCTTTCCCTCTACACAAAGTGTGAATCATAAGGCAATTGGTACTTTGTGATTGTGATGGGAATTCAGTAAAAATGTTTATATGTGTATATTTGTGTGTGCATGCCCACTTGTTTGTATATGTTCCATGTGCATGCAGGTATCCATAGTGGCCAGAGGGGGTATCAGAACTGTTGGAACTGGAGTTATAGCTGGTTACCAGCTGATTGGTATAGGTTCTGGGACTCCAAACCTAGTGTTCTGTAAGAGCAGCAGTTGCTCTTGACCATTGCACCTTTCTTTAGTCCCCGTATCATACTTTTAAAAGTGGCCTGTTCCTGGCTTGCAGATAACCTCTGTTTATGTCTGAGTCCTTCTTTTCTTATGATGACACTAGGTATGCTAGATTGAGAACTCTCCTACTGATTATTATTATTATTATTATTATTATTATTATTATTATTATTATTTTTAGTTTAGTTACCTCTTTAACATCCTCTCTAAATACACTTACATTCTGGAGTTCTAGGAAAAGGACTTAGGGATACGAGTATGGTTGGGGTGGGAGAAGGGTAGGTCCTGGATGGTGCTAGTAAAAGCCCAAACAATTCTGTACACCAAAATCAATGTGCAGTTCAGTAAATCATTGCCCTTTCTTCAAACTTCTGAGAGGGTGGCATGCAAGGGCTATTTAGTTCTCCCTGGTTTTGATTTGGCTTAAGTTATATCCTCACTCCCACGGCCCTGATTAGATGGAAAGTCCTTTGAGAGCATGTGATATTGAATCTCAGTTGCCGCCTTGATCAGATCTAGAGTCACCTGGGAGATGTACCTCTACATTCTTACCGGGTTTTCTTGATTAAGTTAGTAGAGGTGTGAAGATCTGCCCACTGTTGGTAGGATCATTCCCCAGACTGATTGATATTAGAAAGTAAGAATGGACTATAAAATGTGGACAACTGGTGAGTATAAAAAAGGTATAACTCTTATGCTGTTGCTTAATCATATGCTTTCCAGAGAACAGGGTTGTGGCAGAGATTGATAGAACCTAGAAGTGAATTCCCCCTTTCACATTTGTAGTATGCAAAGAGGTAGCTATCCTGCTGGGATCTGTATTTTCCTACCTGCTTTGTATTTACAGGGTTCATGAAGCTTGTTTGTCAATGTGGAGGGTGCAAAGAATGGATCATGTCTCCTCCTGGCCAATGCTGTGTGTATGTGTGTGTGTGTGTGTGTGTGTGTGTGTAGGTCAGAGGACAGCTGTTGACTATTACTCCCCAGGCAATGTTCATCTTTTGTTCTGAGATCATGTCTCTTACTGGCACAGAAATCACCAAGTAGGCCAGACTGTTCAGGTAGCAAGCTCTAGGAATCTACTTTTCTTTGCTTCCCCAACTCTGGCTTCTTTGGTTTTCTTTTTTAAACTCTCATTCCAGGAATTGAACAGATGTCTTTGTGTTTGTAAGGCATGGGTTTTACTAACTGATCTGTTTCAGAAACAGGCTCTTTTAAAAAGCCACTCCTTTCCTTATTCTCTAGCTGAAGGACAGATGGATGTTAAAGGCCTAAACATTGGCAAAACCACAAGGCAGAAGAAGCACAGGTCTTTGAATCACCATGTGGAGGAAAGACACCATTATTTATTATAATATAAAAATTCACACTGCAAATTCTTGGGATCTGCCATTTTGGAGCAGAGAGTGTTCTTCTAAGGAACACGGGAAGGCACACTATTTACTAAAAGGGCCACAGCATGCAGCTGACCATGAGCTGCGTATTTGATGGAGCAGCAGGCAGTGGTGGGGTCTGTAGTGGACTGGAGAGTGCCTGTCCTGCATAAGGAGGGAGCTCTAGTCTCCTATTCTTGATCATTGCCTTATATATAGGCTCAGGATACTTAGGGTTCCAAATTTAAAATCCTTTATGTTTTAAATCTGTCAGATAAAACATATCAATGTGAATGGTCCCTAAAACTTACAGCCAGATTGCAATCTTTGTGTTGACCAAACTGTCAACTGTCAACTAGACCTCTCTTTACTTCTCTTGTCATCACCAATCTTTGCATATGAGGAATCTGTGTGGATATCTGGAACAAGACACTCTTAGGAAGCATGAAGTTTTTATTATATGTCAAATGAGAGTTGACAATGACTACTTCAGGCCACCAGGGTGCTTGGTGAGATAGTGTCTCATATGTTGCTGAGCCTTCTGCCAGGACTTTGACAGCAGCAGCTGCAACAGAGCCCATGTAGACCCCAATATCAGTCCCTTTTCCTTTGCTTTGTTTCATTTAATTGTTCTGATACCGCTGGTGGTATTGTTGCCAACCCCATATTGCCAGGGAAAAGCAGACACTGAGACCTGGCTTACTGAAATCATGTGGTTCTTGAACCTTTCCTCCTGTGCCTGGGATACTGTCCTGGCCCACTTACATTGTGCAGTGAAGGCCATGTTGACCATTTTAGAGATGCTTAGGTGCCAAAAGGTATGGCTTGAAGGGCCAGGGTTTGTTCACCTGGATGTATCAGGATCAAAACCACTTCCATTTTCTTCTAGAGGTTTATAAGATGCTGGGTGTGGGGAGGAGAGACTTGAGGCTGGAAAGAGAACTCAGTCATTTCTTCCTTTTATTCTCTTAGATGACGGAGGTATAGCACCCAGTGTGCAGGCATGGTGGAAATGCATTTCTACTTTGTGGCTTATACATGAATAAGATGTCTTTTCAGGGGGGTTGAGGGTGGGATGGGCTCTAGGCATCCCTGAAGCTGTCAGTAACCCTGGATAAAGCAGTACTGTAATTTTACAGCTAAGTGGATATGTGAAAATCACTTGCCCGTTTGGGTACTGTTTCCTCCACTGCAGAATGAGCCAGAACAATACTTACAAGGGAGGTAAAGGTGTTGTTGTTGTTGTTGTTGTTAGGGATGTGATTACTAACCCAGTGGGCCAGGGTTTCTGAAAGCACTTTGCAGGGGGGTTTGAATGTGTGCCCACACATCAAGGGAAAAAAAATAGTTGGCCATCTGCCAGCTCACCCATGATTCTTTCCCCAAGCTACCAGGCTGAGGATGCAGATCCATTTCTGATGCCCAGAGGCCGGCTCTGCAAAGAGAAGCAGAACAACATCCTCTATTCATGGCCTGGCCGGCTGGCTTGCCCACGAGGGCTTTGGACTCAGAGAGCTATTGAAAGTAAGCCACAAAGACTCGCTCTCTCCCCCGCAGCCTGGAGTGAAGACAAGAGGCACCCGCCACAAGAAGAGGGTTGTTTGCATGATCCGGCAGCCGGCAAGTTCTGTCAAAGCAGCTGTAGGAGAGAAGTCATGAAAACACCCAGGAAAATCAAGCACGGTGGTACGGTCAGGAGATAGAAGATAAGGAGACCGCAGAGGCACAGTGGGCCCTTCACTGGATGCTGGCAGACACGCTTCGGCCATTGTCTAGAGTCGCAGAGCCTTGAGGATGGGGCCTTTCTTACTTTGCTTCTTTAAGAGAGGATTTATGTCAGAGGGAAGAGCATGGGTGTTGTATAAACAGTGGCTGCCAAATGCAAAACCTTTGGTGTTGAAAATAGTGAAGTCAGGATTCAAATCTATCCTTTTGTCTCCGTGGCAGAGGAGATAATGTCGGGGTCCTTCCCTTTCTGTACCCCTGGGGGTCTTTGCCGTTATCATTTTTACAAAGTCAAAGTGGCTGTCTCCATGTCATGTGTTGTGGCTTGTCCCTGGATGATCCCTAACTTCATTATTGCTCATCACTTCCCACGTTCTCCTGGCATAGCTACAGGCCTCTCAGACTCAACATATGCAAAATGAATTTTGGTCCTTTTTTTTTAGATTTTTGTAATTTATTTTTAACATAATTTTTTATTTATTACAGTTTATTCACTTTGTAGCCCATCTGTAGCTCCACCCTCATCTCCTCCCATTCCCACCCTCTCTGCCTCTCTCATCTCTTCCCATGACCCTTCCCCAGTCCACTGATAGGGGAGGACTTCCTCCCCTTCCCTCTGACCCTAGCCTATCAGGTCTTATCAGAACTGGCTGCATTGTCTTCCTCTGTGGTCTGGTAAGGCTGTCCTCTGCTCAGGGGGAGGTGATTAAAGAGCCAGTCACTGAGTTCATGTCAGAGACAGCTCCTGTTCCCCTTACTAGGGAACCCACTTGGACACTGAGCTGCCATGAGCTAAATCTGTGCAGGGGTTCTAGGTTATCTCCATGAATGGTCCTTGGTTGGAGTATTAGTCTCAGAAAAGACCCGTGGGCCCAGATTTTTTTGGTTCTGTTGTTCTCCTTGTGGAGGTCCAGACCCTTCCAGGTCTTTCTATCTCCCCCTTCTTTCATAAGATTCCCTGCACTCTGCCCAAAGTTTGGCTATAAGTTTCAGCATCTACTTTAATACCCTACTGGGTAGAGTCTGTCAGAGGCCTTCTGTGATGGGCTACTGTCTTGTTCTTTGGTACTTTTGACCCCTGTGATCTGCATTGGAAGTGTTTCTAGGTAGAGAATGAAGGGAGGCTATTCATAGTTGTCTTAGTTGGGGTTCTATTGCTGTGAAGAGACACTATGACTATGGCAACTCTTATAAAGAAAAACATTTAATTGGGGCTGGCTTACAGTTCAGAGGTTTAGTCCATTATAGTCCCAGCAGGAAACACGATGACATGCAGGCAGACATGGCCCTGGAGTAGAAGCTGAGAGTTCTACATCTGGATCTGCAGGCAACAAGAAAAGAATGACATACTGGGTGTAGTTTGCACTTCTGGGACCTCAAAGGCCATGCCCTAGTGACACACCTCCTCCAAAAAGCTACACCTCCAAACAGTACTGTTCCCTATCGTCTAGCATTCAAATACAAGAGTCTCTGAGGGCCAACTGTCCATCACAATGGTATTGAAAAGAGAAGAAAACTGGTCAGAGATTCTTCTTGAATCTGTACACCAAACCACAGTTACGTACATACCTAATAGTCCATATCAAAGGATTAGGGACAGAGTGGCTGATGACAGTTGCAGATGGAGAAAGGAGTGGCTTGTTTTCAGTATTAGAGAAGGTGATGATCCTTTCTCTACTTAGCTCTTTCTTTGCTTCTGAGAGGATGCTGAGAGGGATTCTGATGGAAGTGCATTTGTGTGGAGGTGATGGGAACTAAATCAGGTGAATCCCACTGTTTCACTGCAAGCATTTTCCTCCTCCTTTCATTCCATTCTCCCTCTCCTCTCTTTTCCAGTACTGCCCAGGCTGGCCTCCACTGCCTGCATCCAAGTGATCTTCCTGTTTCAGCCTCCCAAGTAGCCATACTGAGAAGCATGAACCATCTTACCCAGAAGAGTAGTTAACAGAGGGAGGTAATATACCCATCATTGTAAACCCATGCAGGACCTATTAACTGGTAAGAAAGCCCTTGGCGCTGGAAGTCTGAAGCCAGAAGTGATATGGGGGAATCTATGGCCAATCTACAGCCTGGGATTGCAATGTTGATTTCATTATTCTTTATAGAAAAAAAATGTTTTTTTTTTAAAAAAAACAAGGGGATAAAAAGACATTGTAAGTTCCAAACCAACTTGGGTAAGCTGCTCCCCCACCTATACTCCCAAATCAGGCTCAGGAAGTCTGGATTTTCCATGCACAGGAAGCAAGAATCATTGAAGATGATGCCAGTGTTGGTTATCAGCTGGGATATCTCATTTTCCCCCATATCACTTCTGGCTTCAGACTTCCAGCGCCAAGGGCTGACCCTGTTCAGAAAGTCTTTTCTTGTGTCCATAAGTTCAAGTACATTCCCTACTTTCTCCTCTATTGGGTTTAGAGTAACAGGTCTGATGGTGAGGTCATTGATCCATTTGAGCTGAGCCCTTTTTCTTTAGAAGTGGGAGAAAAGCTTCCTTTAAGGGTGTTGTCTCCTGGTAAGTCTGCTTTAGTGGATGGTCACATACCTAAGACTATAGAGACAGCACCGATAGGACCCAACAGGCTTAAAAAATAACACAAAAATAATCAAAATTGCAACATATGTAATTCTTAAAGAATTTCTGACATGACTAAAACGCTCAATCCCCATCCCAAAAGGCAAAGAGGATGGACATCAGAAGAAGAAGAAAACAGGAAACAACCTAGGAACCTGCCACAGAGGGCCTCTGAAAGGCTCTGCCCTGCAGACTGTTATGACCAACTGTTGGGCAGAGTGCATGGAATCTTATGTAAGAAGTGAGAAATAGTAAGAGCTGGAGAGGACAGGAACCACACAAGGAGAGCAACAGAACCAGAAAATTTGAACACGGGGTCTTCCCAGAGACTCATACTACAACCAAGTACCGTGCATGGAGATAACCTAGAACCCCTGCACAGATGTAGCTCATGGCAGTTTAGTGTCCAAGTGGGTTCCACAGTAATTGGAAGAGGGATTGCCTCTGACATAATCTGATTGGCCTGCTCTTTGATCACCTCCCCCTGAGTGGGGAGCAGCCTTACCAGGCCACAGAAGATGACAATGCAGCCACTCCTGATGTGATCTGATAGACTAAGATCAGAAGGAAGGAGAGGAGGACCTTCCTTATCAGTGGACTTGGGGAGGGGCATGTGTAAAGAAGGGGAAGGGAGGGTGGGACTGGGAGGGGAGGAGGGAGGGGTTTATGGGGGGTACAAAGTGAATAAAATGTAATTAATAAAAAAAAGAACAGTTACATGTTAAAAAAAAAGAATTTCTGACATGAACTCAATGGCTGGCTCTCTGACCTCCACCCCCACCCCTCCACGAGGGAGGAGCAGCCCTGCTAGGCCACAGAGGTAGACATTGTAGCCAGTCCTGAAGAAACCTGATAAACTAGGGTCAGATGGAAGGAGAGGAGACCTCCCCTATCTGTGGACTTGGAAAGGGGCATAGGAGGAGATGAGGGAGGGAGGGTGGGATTGGGAAGGAATGAGGGAATGGGCTACAGCTGGGATATAATGTTAATAAACTGTAACTAATATTTAAAAAATAAAATTAAATTAAAAAAGAATTAATAAAAACATAAATAAAAAATAATAAACAAAAATAAAACAATTATCAAATAATTATAGAATAAAAAACAAATATTAAAAGCTGAAAAAATTTGATTTTGACCCATGTGTCTGTGGCAGGCACACTCTCAGAAGGGGCCTGTTGACCCTATGATCTGACAGTTGTTTCAACCCTCCTTTCTGTAGGATGAACTGACTTGCCACAAAATTCAATGCCACAAATTCATGGGGTCGTTCTCCCGAAATCGTGTTATATAAAGACTGTGGTTTCTGTCTTTAGTGCTCTTTCCTGCTGGCTGCCCTTCTTTCTAGGCCCTTCCCAGGGGGATCTCTGTTCCCAGTTTATCAGGAAGGTGAAGGGGCAGAAGGTGGCACTGGCGAAGAGAGGTACCCCAGCTGACAACCAACACCACATCATCTTGGATGAGAATCTTTCCTCCTGTAGGTTGTGGTCCAGTTGGCAACTGACTGCATAGACAAGAAATATGTAGCATTATTCACATGTGCCTGTTAAAATAGATTACATGTATCTTTTAAAGGAAAAGTCCTATCTATTTAAAAAAATCAGCACCATTAACTTGAGCCAAATTACGGGTTTCAGTTTCAAAAATGGTTACAAGCACTTTGATATTATACCCACTCCTACCCAGTATCTACCTTACTCATGTCCTCCTCCTTGTCCTCTTCATTTGCAGTAACAGTCACTATTCTATTTTCATGTCATCTTTATTTTCTTTCTGTAGATTCCACAGAAGAGATAACGCATGTAATGTTTCTGAGTGTCTCATTTTGCATAACATGATGCTTGCCAGTTCCTTCCATTTTCCTGGGAAGGACATGATTTTTTTCTTCTTTATAGAAGACTGAACTCTTTGTAGTGGGCAAAAGATAGCCTCAAATGATCTCGCTCAGGGCCTACAATGTTCACTGAAACTCTAACCAGCCAATTAACCTTGTAGAACTTGGACACAGGTGAGGCTTTTCCTGGTCATTTCAGTTCACATATTTTTTTGAGTCTTTTAGTGTATTCTCAGGAGTGCTACAGCTGGATTTTGTGACAGTTTCTATTTTTAGCCTCCATACTGATTTTCCTAGTGGCTGTACTTTCATTCTCACCAAGAGTGAATAGTGTTCCCCTTCCCCATATCCTTACCAGAATTTGTGGGTTTTGTTTTCTTGGTGACCATTCTGACTGGAGAGATGTATTCTCAGTGTACTGTAGTTTGTATTTCCCTGATGACTAAACCTACTGAACATTTGCTCATGAAATTATTGACCATTTCTTTTGGGAAGTATAGTTCAATGAATGTGCCTACTAGTTGACTGAATTGTTTATTCTTTGAATTTTACATTTCTTGAATTCTTCCTATCTCCTGGATACTAGTCTGCTGGATGAATTTGCTGCAAAGGTTCTTTCTGTTATGCAGGCTGTCTCTTCATTTTATTATTTGTTTCCTTTGTTGTGCCTTTTAATTTAATACAATCCCACTTGACACTTCGTGCTATCGTTTCCTGTTCTACTCAGAGAATCTTTGCCTTGCCACTATCTTGAAGAGTTTCTTCTATGTTTTTATGTAGTATTTTTAACGTTTTACAATATCTGTCTACTTTAGTTATCGTAACTCCAGGACAGCAATTGGTGGGGCTTGAAATACAGACTGAAATAAAAATCTTTGTTGTAAATCAAGAAATGTTAACTTTTGAAGGGTAGGGGAGCACAGTCATTTTAAGGCTGAAATTGCACTCTGCATTCTATATTTTCTGTTACGCTTAGTACACAGGTTTTGCTGTTTACATTTAATATAGAAGGATAGGAAATTTCAAAGATGCTAGATGACCTGCCCAGGGTCCCAGAACACTGGGTATCTCAACCGATAAACCTTGTTCCGTCCAATCACAAGCTTCCAGCTTTTCGCCACATTGCTTCAAATCCTATTAGGAAGCATCTTTTTTTACTCTTTGTAAGGCAATATCAGAACTTCATTGTTTCTACTCCAGCTCTTTTGACTGTGCAGGTTTCTCTTTTTAACACTGACTCTGTGTTCATCCGGGTGATGGTGAGCCCCTGAGGCAGGAGGTAGAGCGAGTTCACTTCTGCGCTCATGAGGTCTAGGAAAGCTACTTACAAATTTCTTCTCCTCTCTTCTCCTGAATGCTTTTTGAAAAATAAATAATTGCAGCCTGATCCCGCCTCTTCCTTTCTGATTCTCATTGCATTCTTTTTGGATTAAGGGTGTCCAGTTTCTTTCGGAGGAACAAATTTGGCCATCTGAGTGTATAGAGTGTAAGCCCATTCAGCAAACTCCTCAATGAGAGTTTCATGGGATATATTCTCACCTCACTGGGCTTTTTCACTCTGAGTCTTTCATCCACACACTCAGGTGAAAAAAAAATGGGGAAATGATGGTGAGAAAAGAGCTTTAGGAGCTTTAGAGGAAAGAGAAAATCCAAAAGAATCCATCCCCACATTTGATTGTTATATGGTTCAACAAAGCCACAGGACCAGTTAACAAGAGAGCAAACAGTGCTTTCCCTGATTAGTGATATGGGCTAAAAAGAGGAACATATATTAGGAGAATTTCCCAGTTTATTTAGCTATTCATAGTCTCATAAATAATGAATCAACATGCATTCATTTACTGAATTGTTCAAGTGCCTTTATTAGAAGTTCCATCTTTAAAATAAACAGAACAATTTGATAGAGCGATCAAAATTCGTTAAAAACATTTTCATTTAACAGAAAACACAGATGCCTTTTTTTTTAGACTTTCAAACATATGTTTATATTTAGTCATTTATTCCTCTGTTGATTCAAGGCCAACCTTGCTTACGTATTGACATTATTTTTCTTGTAAAAATGAACACAGAACAACACCCATGTCTATTTCTAGTTCCATTTTCTTTAAATGGATCAGCAGCTTAAAGGTAATTTTGAAGTAATTTTGTTTTCATATTTCTTTTAACATTTTTTCTCTTATTTTTAATAATTGTTTTGCTTACAATTAATTTGATAAAGAATTACTATAGCTAATTTCCTTTAGGGTAAGTTTGAGCAAGAGGATGAATTTTCATTATATTTAATGTTACTTCTGACAGTGCCTGGAGGATCGGAAATCAGAGGCTGAATGGTCCAGATACCTAGAGTAGAACCAAACAATACAGGCAAAAAAAAAAAAAAGTCAATGAAATGATTCCTGATGATATTTTGCTATACTCATAGATTGGTGTTTAGCCCAATTGTTATCAGAGAGAGAGAGGCTTCACCCAGCAACTGATGGGAGCTGATGCACAGACCCACAGCCAAACATTAGGTGGAATTCCAGAGGAAATCCTGCTGAAGAGGGAGAGAGGGAGAGGAAGTATTATAGAAGCCAGAGGGGACAAAGAGACCACAAAAAAAGTCACAGAATCAATGAACCTGAACTCACAAGGGCTCACTGAGATTGAACCTACAATCAGGGAGCCTATATGAGTCTAACCTAAGCCTCTGAATAGCTACAGTTGTGTAACTTGGTGTTCCCTAACAAAGGGAGTGGGGGCTATTTCAGATGCTTTGCCTGCTTTTGGAACCCTTGCCCTCCTACTGGGTTACTTCATCCAGCCATAATATGAGGGGAGGTGTCTAATGTTATTGAAACTTGGTATGCCATGTTTGATTGATATCCATGAGAGGCATGTTCTTTTCTGAAAGGAAATAAATGGAAGAGGAGAGAGGGGGTGGGGTGACAGTGGAGGGGAAACTGCAGTTGGAATGTAACATATAAGAGAACAAATTAAAAAAAATTTAAATGGTCATACACAAGGATAGTATCTATCAAACTCAGACAGGTTCTCTCTCTATATCCCTGGCTCTCCTAGAATTTGCTATGTAGAACGGGCTTGCCTCAAACTCATGAAGATCCATCTGCCTCTGGCTCCTGAGTGCTGGGATTAGGCACTCAGGATTAGGCACTGGGATTAGGTAGGCATGCCCTACCAGGCTGGGCTAGCTCTATCCCTTTCTGAGAATTGGCTACTGTGGTAGACAGTCTATCAGCGTAAAATTAGAGATCTGATTACAGTTTTCAAGGGATCACTTTGGACACTAAAAAACGAATTAGTATCAGACTGATGGACTCTAACTTAATGGAACCTCTGACCTGGATAAAGCTTGAGGTTCAAAGGACTAAACAGATACTAAGAAAAAAAAAATCAAGATGTGAAAACAAAAAAACAGGAATTTATATAACTCTTGTTACCTATAGCCTGAAAAAAATAACCATGAAGATTAAGAAAATGATAGCACCCATCTGTATAATAAAATGCAATAAATAAATAAATAAAATAAATAAATAAAATAAATAAATAAATAAATAAATAAATAAATAAAATAAAAGTTAATATCAAAATATATTAACTTTCTCTGTGTGCACTGTTTGTATATGTGTTTATTCCAGTGTATATGTGTGTAAATACTGAGACCAGAGGAGGACTGGCATTCTCCTCTATCACTTTCCATATAGTTCCTTTGAAACTTGATCTTTCATTGATCTCTAAGCTGGCTGCCAGTAAGCTTCTTTGATCCCCTGTCTCTGTTCCTGCTCCTTTCTCTGTTGTTGATTTTTTAAAAAATTATCAATTTTAATAGGGTTTCCTTAATGACTCTACCTCCCTTCTCCACCCCCTTAATATCTCCTTAATATCTTTCAACCCCTGACCCTAGGGAAGTGAGGAAGATTAGTGGGCAGATGGAGAGTAGAACTCTTTATACTTAGTTCATGCTGGTTGGGCTCACAGCGTTCTTAGGGAAAATACCAATCTCAGTCGTCAGGATATCCAGCAGAACCAGCAGCCTTCTTCTTTCTCTGTCTCCTCGAAGGCTCTTTCCTCTCTCTGAGCTCTGGTATTTATACCCTCTCAGAGTCCTCAGAATTAAACTATCTCCAGCTGGCAAAGATCACACTCCTCTCTGAGCCGAAAGGGGCTGTTATCAGCTGTGAATAAATAAAGGCAGTCCCATATTCCACATCTGATATTAAAACAAAAACTTGTTCATATAACATAGCTGGTTTTTTGAAGAAACCCAAACTTCTATTATACTTCCCATTGCTAGGGTTACAGGGGTAAGGCTTGCTAAACACAGGTTCTTATGTGTGTGCTAGAGATTTGAACTCAGATCTTCTCACTTACATAGAAGACCCTCTTACCTCCTGAGCCATCTTTCCAGCCCAAAGGTATATCTTCTTAATGGAAAGATATGCATTATATAGTATTTAGTAACAAAGTATGTCATAAAACATGTTTGAGAATTTCATAAAATGAAGTTGGAGAAAGATCAGATATTTGTATACATACATACATACATACATACATACATACATACATACATGTAGAATGTAAACGCTCAAGGTGGTTATCTGATTTGAAAGCCATTACTTAATTTTTCTGCCACATTTTTGGCCTTATTTATTTTATAACATATTTTTAGAATAAGCACATAATGATTTTATATTAGGTCAGTAAGAAAACAACAATAACTTTTTTTTTTTTTAATTCTTAAAGGAGTCAGACAGCAGCAAGATCAATAATAGTTCAGAAGGAAGGATTCCCAGTGCCCTTCAGGGAGGACAGGATCTCTTGGAAAATTAGCTTTAAATAACAAAATGAGCCTTGAATAGCGAGGCTGAGGAAAGTGGTAGCAGCAGGAGGAGGAAATGCTCCGTGAGCGGTTGTCCTTGGAGTGATGACACGAGTTATCTCTTAATTCTAAGTGTGGCCAGGTAGATGTGTTGGGTACCCTTAACACTCCACCTAACAGAGCAGGGTGACATAACTCTGATAGCTTAGATGACTCTGCAAGTCAAGTCATAAATCTGGAAGACAAGACTGATGTGCTTACTGGAAATTGCTGGCTTTTCCTGCTGGAAGAGCTCACAGTTTGCTCGCTGTCATTCATATGCTGAGATATTGTTTACACATGGTCTGAGCAGTCACTGGACTAGGAATTCGTAGGGCAGAGGCCTCTCTAGCACCGTAGACATGTAAGAGCTGAGTAGTGTTAACCTCATAGAGAGTTTGGAAAGACTCAAAGGAGACAATAGGCTTGACTGGACTTTGTAAACTGTGGAATCATGTCAAAGAGTTTTCAGGTCTGAAGACTTTGTCTTAGTGGACACCTTTCAAGCCAGAAAAACTTGATTTTTGGAACTATCAATGGCACTCCTGTAAGATAGAGACTCAAGTGTAGAAATTTCTGAAAAGTAGCAGGAAAGAACAGAGCATTTATTCATCTGATGCTTATTCACATCCAAGTGGAGGAGATTAAAGAATCTGCAACTCAGGAGAGACAGTCAGACTTGAGATTTGCATCTAAGTGTAGGTGCTATCAAGCCACATGCTTAACTGAGATGGTTGAAGTGGTGAGTCTTGAGAGAGGAAAGAAGAGAATGCAGAAATGAGCTCCAGGGAACTTTGCCGTTTAAAGTTATGCTGAGAGTCTTCCATGTGGTTGAAGTTCTAGGAATGACTCCAAAGGTAAACAGCAAGTGAAGAACTATTTATTCAAGAAGACACAAACTCTGCCATAAGTGTAGAGAGCCTGCACATGCTGAAGCAAGGCCCCCACACTCTCTTATCTCTCCTCTGCACTACCCAGAGCCAGTGTCCCTGTACCTCTTTGCTCTAAGAGGACTGTTTTCCTCTCTCTCTCTCTCTCTCTCTCTCTCTCTCTCTCTCTCGTGTGTGTGTGTGTGTGTGTGTGTGATGCAGGCCGGGGTGGGTACGGCGTTAACAGTTCTCATTCTGTTCTTGGATACCTGTTGCTGAGGCCAAGTCAAAGGGAAGTGCTTCTGAGAGCCGGGGCAGCATCGTTTAGGAAACATGGTTTCAGTTTTCCTTTACTCCAGCCCTGGAATATAGTTTGCATGCTGAGAGGGCCAAGCCAAAGAGGTTAGGGGCTGCTACACTCTCCCCACCTCTTACCAGCCTCTGAGGCAAAAGTATTGCTCAGAGCATACCATTGCTTTGCAACTGGCATCCATGATTGGCTGAGAAATTTTGAACAGGGGCACACTGGCCCATGCAACAGAGGACTCCATTCTCTGTCAAGGGTGTATGTGTGTGTGTGAGGGTAGTTATAGACGTTCATAAACTTAAAAACCCAACATAGCTGAAAATCAGTAAGTCAGGTAAATTTAGTAATTGAAGTCACCAAGCATTATCGCTTAATGACTTGGAGCACTGGAATCAGCTGTTCATCTTCCCTGGCCAGCAGAACTGCGGTTTGCCATTCACTAACATTGCCCAGGCCTGGAGGAGTAGTATCCCACACCCGCTTCACACTTACTGCGTGTGTTAGTGCAGCATATAATTCAACATATAAGTCTACTGAAAGTGTATGCATCAGTCCCACTATAAAGCAAAAATAAAATATTAGTAGAACCTCTGTAAGCTGGGCACTGTTTGCTCTTCATTTGAAACAATACACAGATGAGTTCTAGGCTATCTTAAAAAAATTAACTCAGAGTGGATATAAAGCATGGGCGATGGGAGTTACAGATCTAAAACTCTGAGTAGAAAAGGCAGCGAAGTCTTAACACTGACTTGTGACTCAGTCTCGACTTCTTCGTTTTGATGCCGCGAGCCTGAGCAGCACAGGAAAAATGGGAAAGGGGCTCTGTGTCTGCAGCATACACCTTATCCTGGACTGGAGAGGAGTGCCGGTGGGTACATCGACGGCCCTTGAGGACATCATGCTGGGCGTAACAAGCCAGCCGCAAAAGAACATATTCCGGTGGTTAAACATAAACACGGGACCCAGAGGACCCAAGTGTCTGTCAGGAAGCTGTGAGAGGAGGAAGGACGCTTATTGTTTGATGGCCCCAGAGCTTGAGTTTTGTGAAACAAAGAGTCCTGAAAATCCAGTTGTGATGGTTGTCATGCGATAGGACACATGTAGTACTACTAAGCTGTGCACTTAAGAATGCTTAGCGTGACAGTCTTTATATTATGCATATTTCTCCATGATAAAAAACTGGAGGAAGCCTACAACATTTTACATGTCTCTGTGCTGCAAAGAACACTGCAGAAGTTTTTTCCTTCTTTCATATACTTTTATCTGGGCTCCTACCGGAAGGCTCCATCCTCATTCAGGGTGGGTCTTTCTGTTTTAAATAATCTGATCAACTTCTTCCCTTTGAGGACTGGCCAGTGCCTTGGTTTTGGTTGACTCCAGATCCAGTCAGGGTGACAACAAAGGTTAGCCATTCATAGGATAAAGCTGTTAGTGAGCTTATGGGCCATCTCAAGAGTGGGTTTGCTGTAGAATCCAGTTTGGCTCAGCCTTCCTAATGCTATAGCCCTTCAATAGTCTCTTATGATGTAGTGACCCTCCAACATTAAATTATTCTTGTTCCTACTTCATAACTATAATTTTATACTATTTTGAATAATAATGTAAACATCTAATAGTCAGGATCTTTGATAATGCAATCCCTGTGCAAGAGTTGTTTGACCTCCAAACCCCCAAAGGGTTGGATCGCACAGTTGAGAGCTGCTGGCTAAGCCTGTGCTGTGTTTTCTGTCCATGGCCCACTGATCCTCTGCACTGTTTTGAGGCTGCCAGCAAGATGACCATCACTAGATGTTGTTTCTTAAACCAGGATTAGAACTGTGAGTCCAATCTCTCTTTTTCTGTTATTCACCAAATGGCTAGAATTATGTTATTAACAACAGAAAGATCATTAAAAAGCATAATGACTCATGAAATTACTAAAGAATAAGTTTTGAAAAATGTTCAAAATGCTAGGGTAGAGTAGATGCTCTTTTGAATTTTTTTTCTGCAGATAAAGAAGGGGCAGATATTTGAGAGAAAGGTGTGCATGGATTTTCATGTCTAAATGCTTTGGCTTCCTCAGTTAAGTAGTGTGCTGACCTGATGGATCCTAGGAGAGCGATAGTCATTGCCCTCAGATGTATAACCAGCAGGGAGCCTACCAGATAGTTATAAGCCCATGGCCACACAGAAGATCTTGATTAAAATCTGTGGGTCACAAAACAAAAGGGACTGGATGTGGGGAACGCGGGGCCTGTTGGGAGGAGGAGGAAAATATGAATGAAAGAGAGAGATGAGAGAAGGTAGCCAGTGAGTAAATGGAATGCACTGTTTTTATGGATGTGATTGGCAAAGGAGAGATTTATCAAGAAAACGAAAAAAAAAAAAAAGTATGTGTTAAGTGTCAACATAGAAATGCACATTGCTGTGGGAGTTCAGGGTAAAGCCGGGGCCTTTGCGACAGTTTCCTAGAAGAGATGACAGCTGAGGCTGTGTTTAAGGTTCAGTGAGAGTTATCACCAAGGAAGTGTGAAAGCAGCCTGAGCCATGGTGCGAGGTAGAGAGCTTCCTGATGTTTGTGGGGGGATTAAACGAATGTTGGTGTTGACAAGCTAAAAAGGACAGGAGCAGACTGTAGTCTCACATACCAAATATACACCCTAGTTTTAACCCGGAAGTAATGTGAGACAATCAGGTCTTCTTAAGTAGAGAGAGCAAACAAACAGCTCTTAGAGCTGAGAAGGATGGGCCAGGAAGGGGCTAAGGTGAGCAGGGTCAGAGTAAAGCTATCTTTGTTTGGGGTATTTGTAGGATGCTCTCAACTAGGTCATTAGTTGGCTCTGAGTCAACCAAGAACAACCAGAGAGACTTTTCAACTTGGAGATTGCAAGGGTGGGGTGATGCCTCGGTAAGTGATGGTAAATTTGACAGGAATTAGAAGTGTAGAGGATGGGCAAGTGTGAGAGATATGTCAGAGGCTCTTGTGATGTATCATACTAGAGATGCCAAGTAGACAATCAAATATAGGAGTTAGGAGATGAGGAGAAAGATTAGAGTTGGAAATGTGGATCTGGAGAAACCAGCAAATAGCTATATGATGAGAGCAAGGGTCTGGGAAGATGGCTCAGCAGATGACATGCTTACTGCACAAAGATGGGGACCTGAGTTCAGACCCATAGCACCCCCACAGAAAAGCACTGCGGAGGTCAGTGTATACCTATAACCTTAGCAGTTGGGAGAACAGTGTATCCCTGCAACCTTAGCACTGTGGAGTTCAGGCACAGACAGATGCCTAGAGCTCACGAGTCTAAGTGGTTGCTGAGGTATTAGTGAAAAGACTTTGTTTTAAAAAAATACGTGGAGAGTGATAGAGGAGGTTATGTAACATTACCTCTGGTCTCCAGGTGCATCCACGTAAAGACACCCACCCTCACCATACCAGGAAGTAAAATTAACTGTTGATGGTAGATTATGTCACCCAAGCATAGTGTCAGTGGAAAGAAGAAAAGGCAAGAACCTAATTTAAGTATTGAGAAAGTGAAAGGAGGAGAAAAGAGCCTGTGAATACGAATGAAAGGATCGATGAGCAAAATGTGAAGATCAAAGGAGGGAAAAAGAATTTCAGTTCAGTCAGTGGCCAGTCCACAGTCTGGTGCTCTGGAGTCCAGTTGAAATGGGACTGGAAGGCGGCCACTGTCTTACTGGCATTGTAACAACTGGAGATTATGGTCAAACAGTGCAAGTGGAGTCATGGGAAAAAGGGAGATTGTAGTGGTCTGGCCACTGAATGGGAAGTGAGAGGCACAGACAAGAAGTGAAGGGTGCATTTCCCCAGCACATTCGAGAAGAAAAATAGAGTAGAAGCAGATGTTTTTTGGAGGGACTGTCAGAATTGCAGTGCTTTAGAATGCACTTAATAATTTTTACAGGCTCACAGGGAATAGAAAATAAAATGTAATGCCCAGAAAGAACAGAGATCTTGAAGACAGGTAAGGGAGGGTGCTTCTGAAGACAGGCACTCATTCCCTAGACTAGGCTGCCCAAGCAGGCTGATGTTTTAATCTTCAGAACCTATGAATTTATGGGCAAAAAGGGCATTGAAGATACGGTTAAATTAAGAATCTTATTCTGGATTATCTGAGTCTTAAATGTCACTGCAAGTTTCCTTACAAAAGGAATGAATAAAGAGACTTGATATATAATTGAACTAGAAGGTAATGTATCAATGAAACAAGGGCCTGTAGTGATGCAACCATCAGCCAAGGAAAGCTGGAAACCACCAGAGACCAGAAGCAAAGAACTGATTTTCTCCCAGATCCTCCTAAGGGCGCACCTTTGCTGGTGCTGGCTTTTAGCTTCATATGATTCATCTTGAGCTTATTTACTTAAGAAAGACATTGTGTGTGTGTCTTTGTGTCTGTGTAATTGCAGATGCTCATGCCTGTGTACAAGTGTGGAAGCCTGGAGAGGTGTCGAAGGTTCTCTGTCGCTCTCCACCTATTGTTTGAGGCAGGATCTCTTCCTGAACCCGTCTAAGGGATCTTCCCATCTCTGCTCTCTTTGGAGCAGGAGTTATGGGCGTGCTTGGGATGCCCAGCTTGTTACATGTGCACACGGATCCAGACTCTGGTTCTCACAGTTGCACAGCAAGTGCTCTTAACCACTCATGCATCTCTCCAGCTCCCTCGTTTTGGATTTCTGACCACCAGGATTGTAATAGAGTAATTTGTGCCATTTTAAGTTACCAAATTACATGGCAGCAATAGAAATTAATACATCTTCTGACAGGGAGAGGAAGAATATATAGTTAATCTTAGGTCTGGGTAGGTGAGAATTGAATATGCACATGCCTAATGTTTTGGATTAGGAAGCTAGGGTGTGTTTTAGGATGATGGAGGATGAAACGAAAGTAAACAGTGAAGGTCTTAGAAGTAGTAGAGGCTGCTAGACCAGCAGGAGAAAGAATTGGACCCTGAGCTTGATTACCAAAGATAGAGTGCACTGAACAGAATTCCCCTCCAAGAAGCAGAGGTTCTGGGTCACTTCGCAGCTCTAAGGGTTTCTTTAGAGGTGCTCAGTCACACCCAATGAAAGGGCAAAGGAGTCAGGTATGAGGTTTTGCCAAGTGATGGGAATAGGGCAGTGACTCCCTAGACTCCATTTTTTTCATGAGAGGCATAGGTAGTATGAAGAATTTGTTTGCAGGGAAGGAGGGATTGGCTCCTTCCAGGGCTTCTGGGTAAGGCTTAACTGAAAGAAGGAGAACGAATAATGAGCAGAGTAGCCGAAGTGAGGTTCTAGACCAGTGGTTCATTACCTGTGGGTCATGACCCCCTTGGCAAACATCTATCTCCAAAAAATATTTACACTATGATTCATAACAGCAGAAAATTTATAGCAGTAGCAACAAAAATTTTATGGTCAGTACACAAGGAACTGTATTAAAGGGTTGCAGTATTAGGAAGGTTGAGAACCACTGTTCTAGACAAAAACGGTAGGTTGGATAACAGTGTCTGATGGTGTGAATTGGCAGGGCTGAGTAAGCAGGAGCAGCTGCAGTCTGGAAGGGTTGATGCCTTGGGGGGGGGTAGGCAGGAGACACATAGGAGGCAGCTGAGATTTGTAGCAAGCCCTGTGGTTGTAGGTGGTTACCTGGGGTTGGGCTTTGGGATGGACATGGAGGAGTAAGTAATCATGAACTCCAGGGGGTGGGCTGAAGCAATGATGCTGATGCTCTGTTTGGCTGGAGAAATTTGATGATGGGACTCTAGGCACCCTACAGCCCAGTGTGGTGCCTACTCTGCCATAAAGTTCCAAGTTGACCCACAGGGCCCACTTGGGTGGGTGGAACTCATGTTAGATCTTTGTCCACTGGGATCTCATCGCCAAATGCTTTAGGTGTCTTTGGTCCCACTGTGGTCTACATTTTTCACTTCTGAATAACCACAGAGCTCATTTGGGCTACTTTAGGGCACTTGGAGTTTTGTGTGTGTTGCGTGCTGAAAGTAGAAGCAGCTACGTCCATTTTGTTTGCCTGGTGAATTCACCTTTCCAAACCCGGGACAGCTGCCACCTACTCCAGCAGACTCCTCCATGTTCCCAGTTCCCTTTCCCCTGCTCTCCAGGGAAAGGCTCCCTCCTGCCTCAGTAGACTCACGCTTTGCAGTCGATACGCAATCTCTGTCCATCTTTTCTCCCCTCCCACCCTAGGCACTGAGCTCATCATTCCTTCATTTCCTCTGTATCCCCAGAACTGAGAAAATCCACAAGCTGGAAGAAATGCTTGTGTGGGGGATTTTTAAGAAAAGAAACAGTTCTGAGCAGAGGGGTTATAATGATATACTGATAGCATGGATAATTCCTGCCTTTGCAGCTTTTTTTTTTTTTCAACACATCTATACCCTTTTCTAGAAGCAAGTGTTCAATTAGCTCATTGTTCACAGCAAGAGAACAACAGCATAACAAAACATGGCCCGGTTTGTTCTTTCCAAAGCCAGCCCTAGCTGACTGCTAGAAAATTTCAGTTTCTGAGTAGATTGCCTCTGTGTTCTCACACTACACACAGGCTAACCCAAACACTTATTCTTACTTGCTCACTGATTTTGCTATCAGGGTGCTATGTCCCCCTTTTCACTTCACCTCACTCTCCTGGATTCTGTCACCTGTTTTCCTGGGCGTGAAAACCCTGGCGTTTGGAGTGGGACCTAAACTCTCTGTGAACCTCGTGTCAAATCACATGGTTTCAGACAACCCAGAGGCCGTTTGAAATTACAGTTGGAATCCATGGAAAATAAATGACATGAGCAGCTGAGAACCCCACCCCCATGGTCTACAACAACCCTCCCCTGTTTTTTTTTTTTTAATGCCACCTCCTCAGAACAAAATTTGGTAGCGGGGTGTAGGAAACCCGAGCTTTACACAAGAGTGAGGTGTTGATTTGGACACTGCTCAAGGATGGCAGCTGCTCCAAAGGGTGGGGGTGGGGCTGGAGGCCCCGAGGCCATCTCTGAAGTCTCCAGAGAAAGCTGCTGTTGGAGGGTCCTTGGGGGCTACCCCCTTCTGTTTTGCACAATCTATCTTTAGAGAACTGCAAGTTCATTTCTCAGAAGGGCCTCAGGGCTGAGATGACTTCTAAACGGACAAACCACTTCCTGCAATCTTTAACTGAATTGAGGCTGGGGGGCGGGTGTGACCATCGCAGGGGGGCTCCATTCACATTTGTCCAACCCTCTTGTCTTTCCACAGACCACTTCTGGCTTGGATTCAAGAGAGATGGGGCCAAAAATGGGCCCTGGAGTATCAAATAGGAGGTCACAAGTTAGAATTTTAAGCTTATGTCCAGGAGTTTACAATCCAGAGAGAGTGAAAGATGGGCAAGAGTCCTGTCCAGTACGTCTCGTGACACCTAGACATGTAGGATGAAATGAAAGACAATGTGGGATAGTCCTTGCCTGCTCCTGTGGGTCCTCCTGTCCTCCAACAGGGTATGGTGTCAGGAAGCTGTCTCAGGAATTAGCACAAAGCTGACGGCTTTATGTCTCCTTCTAGTATTGATACCAAATGGGTGGTCATTAATGAAGATCTCCAGAGAAAACTTAAGCAGTTGACTCCACAGAAAGACAGTTGCTTACACCAGTTTATCCAACTCTTGTTTCTAATACTTTGTAAGTACCAGGAGGACACAGATGAGTGTCACTTCTCTGTGCCCCAGTAACTGACTGACAGCAGGAAGCATCCTAGAAGATGGCGATGAGGATTTCAAAAGACGATGGTCAAGCAATTCTCATTTCAGGGCTAGGATGGCCATACCTGCAGTTCATGTCATTTTTCATTCCCTCAAAAAACAAAAAAAAGATCCAGATGACAGGCCTTAGCACTGTGTGTACCTTATCTAGGAGGTCAGTGGTGCTAGTGTTGGGCTTCATGGAGTCTCAGGACGGAAGGGACAGTGCCGCCCTGGGACCTGTCTCTGTCTCCGAAGTGAGGTGTTTCCTCCTTTCATTTGAGCTGCTCTATCTCACACAGTTTTGTCTGTCTGTTCCTCCTGCACATCCGATGAAATGTGAGTTTCATGAAAAAACACATACCTATGTACACTAGGCATCTGTCCTGATACTGCATGGGACATGCTTTTGCTATGCAATTATTTTTGCTTTATTTAAAATTCAAGGGCTGGCAAGATGGTTCAGCAGGTAGAGACACTTGCTGCCAAGCCTAATGACGTGCGTTCTAAACCCAGCTTCTATATGGGTGGCACAGCTCAAACATACTCATATATATACATATATATATATATATATGTGTGTGTGTGTACATATACATACATATATATATAAATATGTACATTATATGTACACACACATATACCATGCAAAGTAAATAAATAAATGTAGGGGAAAAAAAAGAAACTCAAGTTCAACCAAGAAACCTCTCCAAGAGAAGATACTTCATATGCTGTACTCCATGAAAATAGCCTTGGGTTAGGGAACCCTCATATTTATTCTGCGTTCTGACATTATCTCTCTTAGGAGAGTCAACACTCCTTTCTAAGCCTCAATGGTATCATTTTGAAAAAAATGCACAACAGTTCTTTCTCTGTGTGACAGACACACAGAAACTCGGCAATCACTTCATTTGGGTGAGTTACAAGTTCACATCAATGGTTTTGGTTAACACTGGCCAATCATTCATACTGACCGGCGGAGCTGGGAGGATTGGTGAGATGTGACCCTTACCTGGAGCTATATCTTCTTTGGGATTGTACAACAGTTTGACTTTGACAGACAAAGACTTTGACAGACAGCTGGAAAATGAGTGTGTTCTGTGGAACTATGGAATGCATAGGCCCAGGAGAGAGCCCACCAGGCTATCTATGCAGGAGGAGTTTCAGGGACTCCAAAGACAGTTTCTTATGCTGGGGCTTGAGAAAAAAAATGTAATGACATGCCCTTACATTCTGTGAAATGGAATCTCTGTTCCTTTTTCCGTAGCCTAAAATTAAATTTTTTAACTATGTCACTGTCTCCTGACCTCTGCTTGGTGGACACTGCCATTGCCCTCGGGCTACTCATCTGAGCCCTTCTGTGCTAGATTCCTATTTTATGGAGAAGGTTGGGTTGTGGAGGGTCTCCGCCCAGGCCAGGGATCTGGAAAGTGGTGAAATGAGAATGAGACTGGGGGCTCCTAACTTCCCACGAGCTAACAGAGCCACCCAACTTCGCAGTCTAGAAAGACAGCTGTAGCCTGGAAGAGCAGAAAGGATTTTTAAAGCATAAACTGCCAGTAGGAGAGCAGCTGGATGCTGTCCTGGGGGCCCAGGTTGCAGCCTAAGGTCAGCACTCTGCAGACCTGCTTCCTGCAGCGTGGGAGGTGGAGGCAGACATTGGTGGCCTTTCTTGTGTAATGAGGGGTTATCTGATCACGTTGCTTATTTGATCACAAAGCTTTCTGATGTTTCACTTTAAGCCAGAACCTTGGAAATAGATCCAATTGTAAACCTGATGATTCCCGGGCATCTAATGCTGATGGTAAAAAGGCCGGAATTGCCCCATCAAGGACATTTCCACACACAACTCAAAAGAAGGGTTGTCAGCTGACATGTGGAAGGGGCTGCTACCCAGAAAGCTCCCAGGGTTTTCAGAGACAGGTGCTTGGCACCCATCTGGATGGCTGCTAATGTAATGACCATGGCTTTTGTCTGTGTCTTATCCTCATATTCCCTCTTTTTTTTTTTTTTGATACATCTACATGCATTATAGTTACAAAACCACACACACAACATCAGTATCTGCAACGTCCACATACAATTTGGAGAAATAAATTTTTGACTGTAGGAACACAATTCCATGAATTGTGCATATAATTTTCCACTAGTATTTGCAAGGAATCTGTTTACTAGATCTCCTATTCATTAACTCCTGGATTGGATCATTCAACAAACTCCTTCTTCAGACCTATTATGTGTTCAACTCTGTGCTAAGTGCTGGAGGGCGGGAACTAGGGAATGTGTGGAGTTCTATAATTAATTTTTAAAGGTTTATTGATATTAATTTTTTGTGTGTTTATGTGGCTATGTGCATGTGAATGCAGGGATAGAAAAGGCTTGTGGATCCTCTAGAGCTGAAGTTACAGGAGGCAGTTGTGAGCCACCTGACTTGGGTGCTTGGAACTGAACTTAGGTCATCCTCAAGATCAGTATCTGCTCTTAACCACTGCTTCGTCTCTCCAGTGTCCAGTAAATAGTGCTAAAACCAACACATCAGAATATATGAGGGATGTGAAAGACCCAAGACAGAGCCCTGGTTTATAATTGGGCTCTGAGTTACCAGCTTTGTGTCCTTGGAAGTTTACTTAACCTGCTGAACATCAGTTTCCTCGGTTGTAACCTGTGGGTCCTGACAGCTGTCTTACTAGGTTTCGGTGACAAGCTGTGACCAGTTGCATGTAGCATTGCACACACTTTGCAGGTCATAGTTTTGACGCGCGGACATTTGCTGTCTTGCTCAAGGTCATGACATTAGTGAACAGTAGACCTGAGGCTGTGTATTGTGAACTTTCAGGATGCCAAAGCCCACCACAACAGACTTAGGTTCTTTCAGGTTGCATCCAGCTATTGCAAAGCATTGAGTCCATGCAAACTCCCTGCCACCAGTTTGATATGAAACAGTCTCTGGATTTTAGGGATGTGTGAGGCTGAAGGCACCATCGTCTTCCTCCTATGAAATGCCGGGTCTTTAAGTGTTCCGCTTTGCTCTTCCTGACTTTTCCTTTCCTCTCAGCAATTCAGCTTTTGGAACTATACTCTCTTGATGTTGAAGGAATGACTATTTCAGTCACCATTTGCTCTAAAAGATGGCCCTCAGGCAAGCAGAGGACCCCAGGAAGATGAGGACGTGAAAGTTCATTGTTCCCCCTTCCCCAATACCAGAGCCCGTCTTTGAGAAGAGTAATGTGCTTGTATTCATAAGCTCTCATATTAATTCCTGTCAGACCTTAACATTTTCAGTTGGTGTGCACATAGCGACACTAAGTCCTTGGACCAACAGGCACAGTGACAGTGCCATTTTCTGGTCTATTTTTTATGATTGATATTTGGGTCCATCTTTCTATGATGGACAAAAGCTCTCATTTTGGTAGCTGTCCCAGGCCAACTAGGAAAAAACAAAATCTGTTTTTTCAGTTGTCACTTGAGTGTCTAGCAGGAAGAGCACAACTTTTAAGAACCAGTATTTGGTTATATATTCAGTAGATAAACACACTCTTACATGTCAATATAGTAAAATATCCTGGCCAAAGCTGAGGATCCTTCACAGTTCCTCTGAGGAGATGGCTGCTCAGTTGGTACGTGTCCTTCCAGGGCTTTGTATCTAAATGCTCCTATTCGTTGCTCGCCAAGCCAGCGGCTCTTCTATCTCACTGGGCATAGATGTAAACCATTGCTGCAGGATCCAAGTTGCTCATGACCTAGAAGCTTTCATTCAGACATGACAGTCATTTCCATTTGTCTATGAGGGAAGAACTGCTAATGCATGAGACCCAAAGGACGGCCTTAGGCAGGTAGTAGCTCAACAGGAAATTGAATGATGTCTATAGACTTACAAAGAAACACATTGTTGGATTGCTCTGTATACAGTTCCCATTTCCCAGTCCAGTCCACTAGGAGATACAGTGTATAGCCCATGCTGTTATGTGTGAGAAAGGATTTAGAAGGGATCCCTTGAGGATGCTGCATTTTAAAGGAGAGTCTTTCTGACCTTGGATAAACAACTTCACCATATACCATCTTACATGGCCGCTTTTAAATCAAGCCGTTAGCGGGCACAAGGGTGGCAGTTCTGCCACGCTGTCGAGACTGTTGAAGGGATGAGGCGAGATAATGCAGGTGAAATCTTAAGTGCTGGCTTAAGGGCGGCGGTGGCAGAGTGTTTGAAAAATGTGTGCTCTGGGAGCAGAAGGCTTGATTTCAAACATCTTGAAGCTGAACTGTATTTAAGGTGAATCAAACAATTCCAGATCTTGGCAGAAGGGGGCGCTCGTGCACTTTCTTTAGATCGTTCTAACCAGCTAACAAGCGGAAACAACATTTTGTCTCCATTTTCTAATTTAGTCCTTGGGTCCATTTGGGTGTGGAGAACAACATTATGTCCATCCACTGGGATTGTCCACTCCGTGAATTCCAAAATGACAAGAGTCTGATTCAGGCTGATATTATCTCTGTTTGGCCTAAGACAGATATGCGCTGATCACACGACCTAAATTTCACACAAAGAGACCACGGCAGCCAAGGGTACAAACACCACGAGGGACCAAACCAGGACCAAACCATGCCACCTGGTTTAGGCATGATCGATGAATGGTGACATGATGTGCAGCAGCAGCAGAGGAGATGTTCTGCCGGCCTGTCAAGAATGGGAATGAGGCATGGACTGTGGGTCCTAAGAGATACATTTTAAAGCCCTACCTAATGTGGATGGGTCGTTGCGGGAAGCCATCAGTAAAGAAATGGGTCCATTTGGTATCATCTCCATCCTGTTGTGGACACTGGAATCCCTGAAGCTAGATGAGAAAGGTGTGAGATGCATAAGGCATAGGGTTTCCAGAAACTGAGTTCGGCTGCTCACGCTGGTATGCTTTGTGCTGGTTAGTCCGTGGGGGTTAGCGGTTTCTGCTTCATACCCCCTTTTGTTACTACTGTTCTGAACTTTTTATTCTGACAATATGAAACTGAAAGAATCATATAAGGAATTCTCCTGATGCAAGTGACCAAGTTTGCTTATATATATAATATAAATACATTTTAAACATAATGTCAAATGTTTTAATTAATAATATATATATTTTCAATTACTGGGTTGCAGCCAATTACACTATCAAAGCATAAAACCGTTCCTTTAATCTGTGGATTTTGTGGTGTTTCACCAATATCCCAATCACTTGTTACAGGGCAAAAGGAAGGGCTGACTCCCACATTGAATTTGAGTCCCTTTGGCCTCCTTAAGCTTGAAGAACTTCCTGTCTTTTGGGCAGTAGTACATCGGAAGGGTACAGGTTGAGGTGTGTTACAGACTGTTCCTCCATCCACGTTTCCCCAATGTCTCCTCGTGATTAGATTCAGCTCCTGCATTTCCAGCCCTGTAGCCAAAGGGCTATTCTGGCTTTTCATGTATTACTGTTGATATGCAGAATGCCAGTTTCCCTCATTACTGGTGATGAGAGCTTTTTGCTTAAGGTAGCTTCTGCTGGGCTTCTCTGCTGTAGAGTTTCTGATTTTCTCCCTGCAGCTCATTGTTGCCTTTTGGAAGACACTTTCCAAAGCAGACTTCTGCTTCTCTTTGCTCATCAAGATACTGGTTTTCCTCATATTGATGATTGAGCACATATATGAGCTGGTAGTCAGGGTTTGAAATTGTGCCTTTCAGTCTGAAAGACTGGTCGAATTTTTCATATTTGTGCCGTGTACCAGATAACATGGAAGGTATCACGTCCTCCTGTTACAAACAAGGAGAAACTGAGGCTCTGAAAAGGTACCTCTTTACCACACACTCCTTTAGTGTGATCGGAATTTGATTTTGTGAGCTCCCGCAAGGCATGGCAGGTAATTAAGTTGCATTTAGATCTTCTAAACACTCAGCCTCATAGATGCTAAATTCTGTTCTTTTATGTGAATGAATGCATGAATGAGCAAATGAGTACAAAAGCAGCTTGGTCGAATAAATTACTCCCTTCCTTCCTTCCGGGTCTAGGGAGCTCTATTCATGCCCTATCATTGCAATGTCTAATGCTGGTGCTTCCCCGGGGAAAGGTACTTATTACACACTGAGTTGGAGAACCCTGCTGAGGAGGGTGGGGAATGAGCAAATAACTGAACATTCTGGGTGTTCATGTATCCTACAGGACAGTGGGGACATCGGCCAAGTCAAAAGGGAACAGAGAATGGTAGTTTCATGTCCCGAAGCCAATTCTTTCTAACAGGCCCTGTCGGAGAAAGCCAAAGATCCAGTCATCACTTCAGCTCTAGTTTGATGTCTGAGTGTCACTGGTAGGGCTAGGGTAGAGGTTTCCTGTAGATTCTCATGGAACCCATATGGGACTTCTGACTTTCCCTCAAGCTCTGGTGTGTCTCAGGGTCTGATCTCCACTTAAGCTCCTGGTTTCAGCTCGGTTTGAGATACCGGGGGAACGACCAAGGTAAATCAAACACTGTTCTGAGGTGTTGCCAAACACGTGAGCCCAGGGTGCTCTGAAGGTTTTACTGTCCTCCAGGCTGTGCTAACAGGAGGGGCTACCCTGGGCTAACCATGGGCCATTTCCATGAGACTTTTAATTCTGGGCTTATGCTTCTTTGCAAGTGGCTGTGATATGACTGAGTACTAGCCACTTGGAACTGTTCTCGTGGAAAACAGGTTGGTTTCAGTACTGGAATATCTCTGAACAGCTTTCTATTTCCAGAATTCAATGGCCAGTGATTTCGTGTGTGTGTGTGTGTGTGTGTGTGTGTGTGTGTGTGTGTGTGTGTGGTCAAGTCAGTATATTAGTTTCATCTGTTGGAATTCAGGGTGAGAGACACAGCTGTCTTGGTAGTTCTCCTGCTAGTCTGCTCACCTTCTCTTCCCTCGAACTTTCAGGCTTTTTAGAACCATATCCCTTCTCTTTCAGGAGCTGAAGGATCTTGCTCAAAATGAACCCACAGCCTTGGAAAAGTCCCCCTAAAAAAGTGCTCCATGTCTTTGTGTTTAAAAGAGGAAATTTACCCCATAAGGCAGTGTGGGTGGCCTGGTCACAGAACTGGGGTGTATGACCACCAGCTTAGAGGGGCTGTTTGGAGGGTATAGAGTATACTCTTCTAGTGGTCTTTGGAATCTCTTTGCTTACAAGAAAAAACAGAGAGAGGAAAGCGAAGGGGACTAGTTTAAAATAAAAACACTTCTTTCCCAGGGCAAACCCGTCAAAATTGTACACTCAAGTCCTTCTGACTTCGTAGAGCGATTCCTGTCGTGTTTCCTCTTCTCCCCTACACACTCTTCTAGACCATTGAGGGTAGCGTTAACCTGTAGGTTGTCTGGCTATACCCGGAAGCGTCAGGGGGCCTCCAGCACGGACAGCTGCTAATTGCACATGGTAGTTCTCTGCTCCCTCTCCACAGCGGGCCCTGGGATGGATGGTCTGGTCATCATTCTGCTTAGAGAACAGCAATGGCTACTGCTTTCGAACTCAGAAAGCCAGGTCCCCACAGTCCCGGGTGAAGCCACCCCCCTCCATGCGCATCATCTTTGTTTTTTCTTGCCCACAGCGTATTCCCTACCCTGGCGCAAGGAAGCCTCTCCTGCCTCCAGCCTGAATAGGGACCTCCAGATGTCGTCCTCATTCACTCTGCTCAGGCGCCCTTTCTGTGGAGCCTGCCCCTGTACTCTTGTCTAAAATGGCCACCTGGTTCCTTTCCCACCATCCTCCAATGCCTGTCACCCTGCCCCCTCTGTCTTTTAAAAAAGTTTCTCTTAGCACCCTCTAATACTGCATAAACTTATTTTATTTCCGTTTACTCTCCTGCTGCACTAAAATATAAATCCATTGGCAAGCCTCCTTCATTTTGTTTATTGAGGTTTTTGCAAACACCTAGAAGGAAAGACAGCCTATAAACATTTGGTGAGTGGATGGATGGGTACCATTTCCTGCTCTAAGAGCTGTGGGGGGTGGGGTGGGGCAGGAGCTCTGCAACTGAAGAGAGCCTACTGTGTTTCTGAGAAAGCCAGAGGCCGATTCACCTTTTCATGGGAAGCTGCCCTCCACAGGAAGGAGGTTATGCAAGTGTGAAGCTTTTCCTAATCAGTTGTACCCTAGACTGGTGAAGAAACCCGACTGCTCAGAATAGTGTCTCCTACCTAAGTTTCCCCAGCCTCCTGTTCCAGGAATGACCAGCCGCAGCAGTCGCAGAGAAACCAACGGAAAAACAAGTTTCCTCCAATCTTCCCCTGCACCTTGAGCATTGAGGTTTATGAAGATTATGGTAGAGTTTATCCAAGCGAACTGTGACCGCTGCTATGCCACGCTCCTTCCCCTGGCTGGTGGTGATGCAAGGGCCAGGGCTGAAAGGAGGGCATTGGGGTATCCGGAGCGGGGGACCTCAGAGCAAATGCATCTTGAGAAAACATGAGTTGCCCTTGGAGATCTGGCCTGGCTGCTTCCTGAAAATGAACCACACTGGGAAGGGGGGTGTCCATCCCCTGACTCTTCTTCTCCTTTCCAGCTCTCTTCCTCTATTCTCTGGAACCCCCCACTAGAAAAATAAATTGTCCTGTTTCCAGACTGGATACTGTTGTAAGGAGATGTAGTCTTGGGGGCCGGGAGTTGAAGGCAGCTCTGCACGTGGACTCATCCTGCTGAGGCGCCTGTGCTCCACATCTGTCTATCAAACAGCTGTGCAGGGGCTTGTCGCCCGCAGGGCAGAGGGGGTGACAGGATTCTGATGAAAGGGAAACTGCTGCTCTTGTTGTGGGTGGGCACTGACTCCTTCATGCTCCCCAGCTGTCAGCCAGCGGCAACAGTCCAGTGAAACAGCCAAGCGGAGCGACCCTTCACTTTGCCGTTTGCTTAAGAGAAGTGAATCCGTGAGCCTCCTCAAGCAGCTGAAGGGCAATGAGCTTTGCAGCCATGGAATTTTCTGTGCATCATTCTTTAAAGATTCATTTTTTTCCTCCTCCACGCCTTCCACTTCCTCATTATTATTATTGTTGTTGTTGTTGTGTGTGTGAGTGCATCTATGAATGAGCGTGTGAATGAGTGTGAATGTGTATGTGTGTGTGTGCAAGTTGTGTGTGAGTGGGTGTGTTTGTGTGTGTTTTTATGTGTGTATGTAGCGTGTATATGTGTAGCGTATAGCCGTGTGTATATGTGTGTTTGTGCATGCGTGTTTGCATATATATGTTTGCGTGTGTGAATATGAATGTGTGTTCATGTTTGTGTCTGTATGCATGTTTGTGTGTGTGTGTGAGAATAAATCTTTTACAGACTCAGCAGAAAAACACACATGTCACAGAATTACAGTTTGACTCTTTTCCAGAAATACCCATAGTGCCCAGTACCCACCAGCATACAGCCATTTTGATTATAGGCCTTCTGGGGGATGTGTCATCAAGCAGTTATCTCCTGTTATCTTGCTGAGCGATAGCTTCAGCACCTCTTCTTAGTGGCCACCCACTCTGTGGTCAGTCTTTATCCATTCTTTTTCTCTCTTGTTTTCTTATTGATAGAGGGAGCTCTTCTATCATGTAGCTCTCATACCATGAGCTTTTGTTAGACCTATGAGTTATAAATATTGTCTTGTGTACCAGGTCTGTCTCCTCCTACTCTTATGGCTTCTTTGGATATGAGGATTTGGAATTGCATTGGTTTGTATTTGTTGAACCGTCTTTCTTTCTTTTTTTAATTTAATTTAATTTTATTAATTACAGTTCATTCACTTTGTATCCCCCCTGTACATCCCTCTCTCCTCCCCTCCCAATCCCACTCTCCCTCTTTCCCACTTATATCCCTTTCCCAGTCCATTGGAAAGGGAGGTCCTCCTCCCCTTCCCATTGCTCCCAGTCTAACAGGACTCATCAGGAGTGGCTGCATTGTCTTCTTCTGTGGCCTGATAAGGCTGCTCCCCAGTCAGGGGGAGGTGATCAAAGAGCAGGCCAATCAGTTCATGTCAGAGACAGCCCCTGTCCCCATTACTATGGAGGCCACTTGGATACTGAACGGCCATAGGCTACTTCTCTGCAGGGGTTCTAGGTTATATCCATGCCTGGTACTTGGTTGTAGTATGAGTCTCTGGGAAGACCCCTGTGTTCAAATTTTCTGGTTCTGTTGCTCTCCTTGTGGGGTTCCTGTCCTCTCCACCTCTTACTATTTCTCACTTCTTACATAAGATTCCATGCACTCTGCCCAACAGTTGGCCATAAGTCTCAGCGTCTGCTTTGATAGTCTGCAGGGCAGAGCCTTTCAGAGGCCCTCTGTGGCAGGTTCCTACATTGTTTCCTGTTTTCTTCTTCTTCTGATGTCTACCCTCTTTGCCTTTCGGGATGGGGATTGAGCATTTTAGTCAGGGTCCTCTCTCTTGATTAGTTTCTTTAGATGTACAGATTTTAGTAGGTTTATCCTATGTTATATGTCTATATGAGTGAGAATATACCGTGTGTGTCTTTCTGCTTCTGGAACAGCTCACTCAGAATGATCCTTTCCAGGTCCTACCATTTACCTGCAAATTTCATGATTTTCTTATTTTTCATTGCAGAGTAATAATCTATTTTGTAGATGTACCACAATTTCTGCATCCATTTTTCAGTTGAGGGTAAACATCTGGGCTGTTTCCAGCTTCTGGCTATTACAAATAAAGCTGCTACAAACAAATGTTTGTAGCAATGTTGAGAAAATGTCCTTATTGTGTACTTGAGCCTCTTTTGGATATATGCCTAGGAGTGGTATGGCTGGATCTTGAGGAAGCGCTATTCCTAGTTGTCTGAGAAAGTGCCAGATAGATTTCCAGAGTGGTTGTACAAGTTTACATTCCCACCAGCAGTGGAGAAGGGTTCCCCTTTCTCCACAGCCTCTCCAGCATGTGTTGTCACTCGAGTCTTTCATCTTGGCCATTCTGATGGGTGTAAGGTGAAATCTCAGGGTCGTTTTGATTTGCATTTCCCTAATGGCTAATGATGTTGAGCATTTCTTTAAGTGTTTCGCTGCCATTCGATATTCCTCTACAGAGAGTTGTCTGTTTAGCTCTGTTCCCCATTTTTTAATTGGATTACTTAGTTTGCTACTTTTCAGCTCTTTAGTTCTTTATATATACTGGATATTAGCCCTCTGTCAGATAAAGGGTTGTTGAAGATTCTTTTCCAATCTGTAGGCATTCGTTTTGTTTTGATGACAGTGTCCTTTGCTTTACAGAAGCTTTTCAGTTTCATGAGGTCCCATTTATTGATTGTTGCTCTTAGAGCCTGTGCTGTTGGTGTTCTGTTCAGGAAGTTGTCTCCTGTGCCAATGAGTTCAAGGGTTCACTTTTTCTTCTAACTGATTTAATGTGTCTGGTTTTATGTTGAGGTCTTTGATCCACTTGGACTTCAGTTTTTGTGCAGGGTGATAAGTATGAATCTATTTTCATTTTTCTACATGTATACATCCAGTTAGACCAGCACCATTTGTTGAAGACGCTATCATTTTTCCATTGTATGGTTATCGCATCTTTGTCAAAGATCAGGTGTCGGTAAATGGATGGGTTTATTTCTGGGTCTTCTGTTCAGTTCCATTGATCCACCATTCTGTTTCTATGTCAGTACCATGCAGTTTTTATAACTGTTGCTCTATAGTACAGCTTGAGATCAGGGATGGAGATACCTCCAGAAGATCTTTTACTATAGAGAATTGTTTTAGCAATTCTGGGTTTCTTGTTATTCCATACGAAGTTGAGAATTTTTCTTTCCAGGTCTGTAAAGAATTGTGTTGGTAATTTGATGGGAATTGCGTTGAAACTGTAGATTGCTTTTGGTAAGATGGGCATTTTTACTATGTTAATCCTGCCAAGCCATGAGCATGGTATATCTTTCCATCTTCTGATATCCTCTTCTAATTCTTTCTTTAGAGACTTGAAATTTTTTTCATACAAGTCTTTGACTTGCTTGGTTAGGATTACACCAAGGTACTTTATGTCATTTGTGGCTATTGTGAAGAGTGTTGTTTCCCTAATATCTTTCTCAGCCCTTTTGTCTTTTATATACAGGAGGGCTACTGATTTTTTGAGTTAATTTTGTATCTGGCCACTTTGCTGAAGGTGTTTATCAGCTGTAGGAGTTCCCTGGTAGAGTTTTTGGGGTCACTCACGTATACTATCATATCATCTGCAAATAGTGATAATTTGACTTCTTCCTTTCCAATTTGTATCCCCTTGATCTCCTTCAACTGTCTTATTGCTCTAGCAAGGAGTTCCAGAACTTTGTTGAAGAGATATGGAGAGAGTGGGCTGCCTTGTCTTGTCCCTGATTTCAGTGGGATTGATTTAAGTTTCTCTCCGTTCAGTTTACCATCTTTTTTTCTAATTTTCATTTTTAAATTAAAATATTTTTACATTATTTACCCTCTTCCTCTTTTTTCTTCAACCCTTCCCATGTATCTCTCACCTACTCTAGAATTCATATCGTCTTTTTCTTTGATTGTACACACACACACACACACACATACACACACACACAATCTGCTCAGATATATTTATCTTTTCAAGGCTGATCACTTGGCATTGGATAATCAATTGAAAAACTCATCCCTGGGAAAGACTGTTTTTCCCACTCTCAGAATTCCTTAATTGTTTTGGGTTCTTTGTCTATGGGCTAGGCCCCATGAGAGACATGTCAACATATCTATTTGTGGTGTTTTTGTCAAGGTCTTGTTTAGACAGCATATTGTTGAGGTATCATGGCTGAAACTTCCCTGATATTCTTGGAGATGCAATCATTCTGCAAACTCCTTTTTAATCTGGTTTTTATATCCTTTCTGCTCCTCCCCTCTTCTAGGGTGGTCCCTGAACCTTAGGTAATGAAGTTGTGTTTTAGAAGTATCAACAGAGGCTGAGCATCTCATGATCAGTTGTTATCTGCATATTGACCTAATGAGTTTTCTGTAAAGGTCTCTCTCTGCTGAAAAGAAGTTTATTTGATGAAATAGCTACATTTTATATGACTATAAAGTCAAACCACTGTTTATCCATGAAACAAAACCAACTTGATCATGATATATATATATATATATATATATATATATATTTATTTATTTATTTATCTATTTATTTATTTATTTATTTATTGTGGTGTGTTGTTTTCTTTTGGATGTGCTATTGAGTCTGCATTGTTAGGATTTTGTTAAGGCCTTTTGCCTCTATATTTCAGTGATATTTATCTAGTGTGTGGACTTGTGTGTGTGTCCTTTTTCAGGTTTTGGTAATGATATAATTCCTCATAAGTTTGGGAGAGTTTTTTTTTCATTTCAATTCTGTGACGTAGTTTGAGAAGTATTGGTGTTAGTTTTTCATTAAAAGTTTGGTAAAACTGAGTAACAAAGGCATACAATTTTTGGCTTTATTAGAAGACATTTTATTTATTTTATCTATTAATCATATGACTTTTCATGGTCTATTCAGGTTTTTATATCATCTAGTGTCAATTTTGATAAGTCATATGTGTGTAGAAATTTAGCCATTTTGTCCAGATAGTTCCCCTTGTTAAGGCATAATTTTACAAAAGAGTCCTCAGTGTTTTCCTCTTTTTCTTTTAGTTCCTTCAACTCTGTCTCTTTTTTTGCTCAACCATGTTTGTAGCAGCTTTATTTATAATAGCCAGAAGCTGGAAACAACCCAGATGCTCCTCAACTGAAGAATGGATGCAGAAACTGTGGTATATCTATACAATGGAGTATTACTCAGCAATGAAAAATAAGGAAATCATGAAATTTGCAGGTAAATGGTGGGACCTGGAAAGGTTCATCCTGAGTGAGTTGTCCCAGAAGCAAAAAGTCACGCATGGTATATACTCACTCATATAAACATACAATATAGAATAAACCCACTAAAATCTGTACATCTAAACAAACTAAGCAAAAGAGAGGACCCTAACTAAAATGTTCAATCCCCATCCTGAAAGGCAAAGAGGATGGACATCAGAAGAAAAAGAAAATAGGAAACAACCTCGGAGCCTGCTACAGAGGGCCTCTGAAAGCCAGAAGAAAGCAGGAAACAACCTTGAAACCTGCCACAGAGGGCCTCTGAAAGCTTCTGCTGTATAGACTGTCAAAGCAGATGCTGAGCCTGATGGCCAACTGATGGGCAGAGTGAATGGAATTTTATGTAAGAAGTGGGAAATAGTAAGAGCTGGAGGGGACGGGAACTCCACAAGGAGAGCAACAGAACAAGATAATTTGAACACAGGGAACTTCCCAGAGACTCATACTCCAACCAAGGACTATTCGTGGAGATGACCTGGAACCCCTGCACAGATGTAGCCCATGGCAGTTCAGTGTCCAAGTGGGTTACATAGTAATGGAAAGAGGGACTGCCTCTGACATAATCTGATTGGCCTGCTCGTTGATCACTTCCCCCTGAGGGGGGAGCAGCCTTACCAGGCCAAGGTGGAGGACAATGCAGCCACTTTTGATGAGAACTGATAGACTAAGATCAGAAAGAAGAGGAGAACCTCCCCTATCAGTGGACTTGGGGAGTGGCATGCATGCAGAAAGGGGAGGGAGGGTGGGATCGGGAGGGGAGGAGGGAGGGGCTTATGGAGGGATGCAAAATGAATAAAGTGTAATTAATAAAAAGTTAAAAAAAAAGAGTCCTCAGTGTTTCTGAATTTCATAGTATTTATTAACTTTTAAACCCTAGTTTTATTTCCTGCTCTCCTTGTCTCCTCTTTCCTTTTCTCTAAAGGGTTGCTAAGTTTGATGGATTACTTTTCAAACAACAAACTGTCATATTCTCTCATCACTAATGTCTTCTGCGGCCTGTTTATTTTCTTCCACTTAGTTTTGCTTTGGTTTGTTCTTACTTTTTTTTAACTTGTTGAGGTGCTCTGTTTGATCACAAATTTGAAATTCCTGTATCATTTTGATGCCCACCACTCTTCAGAAAACTTAAAAAAAAATTAAAACTGTGATGAGCTGTAGTCTCACTCCACTTGGGGTGACTATTAACAACAATCAATCAATGCTGGTGGGAATATTGGGAAAAAAAAGAAAGTCTTGCATTATTTTGGTGGGAATTTAAATTTATACAGCCATGCTAGAGAACAGTGTGAAGATCCTGCTTCTCCCCACAAACAACAACAAGATCCTAACTATCTTATGATTCAGCTTTTCCTCTCCCAGGTGTATATCCGAAGGAAATGACATTGACACACAAAAGAGATACTTGCATGTTTCATCTCAGGGACTAAGGCACAGAACTGATTTCTGTTTCCATCAGTTGATGCATGGATTCAGAAAATATGGTATATATAATAAAACGAAATATCAAGTCTTAAAGGATAGTCCTGACATTTGCAGCAAAATGAAAGGAAGTGGAGGGCTTAATGTTAAGTGAAACAAGCCCTGGTCTGAAGGACAAGAACAACCTGTTCTCCTGAATCTAAAGCAAAATGTCAGTATGTGAGCTAAGAGCAAGAAGAGGAGTTGGAAAGGGGACTAGGGGTGCAGAAGAAGGCTTGATGGATATAACCTACATGCATTGTAGGCAAATATAGGAATTTCACAGTGTGTACCTATGTAATCATTAAGAAAAATTAAAGGCTTTGAAATTTTAATAATCAGTCTTTTTTTGTGGTTAGTAAAATATACCTGTCTTTTGTTTTTTGTCTATTCAAAGGGTCAGGATGCTCTTCTAGGTTATTTTGAAGAAATACTGTTGTTTTGAACATTTTCATAAGGATATGAAATACTCCTGAGGACTTCACATCTTTTTAATAATAGTTGTGGTTATCAAGCCACCATTTATTAAGAAGATCATTCTTGGGACTGGAGAGAAGGTTTAGCACTTAAAAGCACTGGCTGCTCTTGATGACGACCTGGATTTGATTCCCTGAACTCATATGATGGTTCATAACCCTTTGTAGTTCTAGTTCAAGGGGATTTGACCTTCTCTTCTGTCCTCCTTGGGCACCTGTCCACACAAGTGGTGCACAGACATAAATGCTCACAAAACATTTATGTGCATAAAATAAAGGAAAAAAATTAAAGATCATTATTTTATGATGATTTACACTCAACTGTAGCGTTATCTTCATTGTGAATTTAGTGACAGTGGATGAGCCTGTTTCTGTATGCTATTTTTGGTTTTTATTGATCTCTTTGTTTATCTTTGTATAGACTTAGTTAGCCGTGACTCTGTGATCAATCTTAATATCTATCTCATAATGTAGCTTATCTAGCTGTCCTTTATAATTATCTCATCTCTGCTTAGTTCTTTTAATTTTCTTTTTCTTTTAATTTACCATCAGCTGGCTAACATTCATGAACAAGTACCAGCATTTAAGATGGAGAGCACAGAACATATGTTAACTTGAAACAATTGATATATTTACATGTTGAATAATTTGGTTCATAGTCAGAGTCTAGATGTCTCTTGATGCTAACTAACATTTCTCTAAATAGTATTTATTGGTTTTAAGTTTTGAAGTTTTTTCACCTTTGTATCTCTCTCTTTTTGACTCTGATTGATCTTTCTGTGGCTTCATTGATTTATTATTTTTTTCGGAGACAACTTTTGACTGATTAAGTTTCTTATGATTCATTCATTCATTCATGCCATCATCCATATGATTCCCTTCTCTTTATTTTCTTCTCATTTGGGTTTACTTGATATTATTTTTGAAACAACAACTTCTTGAAAAGAGTGGACTGCTGATTTTCAGTTTCTCTTTTCTAACATATGTACAGATTTAGCAGACAGATGATTGCTTACAATGGTTACGTACTCAATATTAGTTAATCCAATTTCTAATATCTAATTGGTTTTTTTTTTACCATTCATTCATGGTATTTCATTAGGACATTGTTTAATTTTCAAACATTTAAGAATTTTCTAATGTTCTATTAATTTTTAAGGATTTTGTTTATTTATTTATTTTAGTCACTTTATATCCCAAGTGTAGCTCCCTTCCTCATCTTCTCCTGGTACCACCCTCCCTCCCTCTTTCCCCTATTCCCCTCCCCTATTTCTCAGAAAGGGGGAGCCCGCCTCCCCTACCATCTGACCCCAGCCCATCAAGTCTCATTAGGACTGCTGGCATCTTCTTCCTCTGCCGCCTGACAATGCTGATGAAAGAGCTGGCAACAGAGTCCATGTCAGAGACAGCCTCTGCTCCCCTTACTAGGGAACCCACAAAGAGACTGAGCTGCCTATTGGCTACATCTGAGAAAGGGGTCAAGGTCCTCTTCATGCATAGTCCTTGGTTGGTGCATCAGTCTCTGCAGGTCCCCATGTGCCCAGATTTGTTGGTCTGTTGGTCTTCTTATGGGGTCCTTATCCCCTTTAAGTCCTTTTATACCCCGACTCTTCCATAAGACTCCCTGAGCTCTGCCCAAAGTTTGGCTGTGAGTTTTAGCATCTGCTTTGGTCCCCTGCTGGGTGTAGTCTTTCAGAGGACATTTATGGTAGTCTCCCATCCTGTTTTCTCTCTTCAACTGCTTCCAATTTCTATTCTAGTTGCTCTTCTGAATGAGGATTAAGCATCCTCCCTAGGGTCCTCCTTGTTATTTAGGTTCTTTAGGTCTGTGGATTGTAGTATGGTTATCCTGTACTTTATGGCTAATATCTGCTTATAAGTGAGTATATTTCATGTATGTCTTTCCGGTTCCGGGTTACCTCACTCAGAATGACCTTTTCTAGTTCCATCCATTTGCCTGGAAATTTCATTCTTGTTTTTAATAGCTGAGTAGTATTCCATTGTGTAAATGTACCACAATTTCTGTATCTATCTCTCTGTTAAGGAACATCTAATTTGTTTCCAGATTCTGGCTATTATAAATAAAGCTGCTATGAACATAGTTGAGCAAACATCCTTATGTGGTGGAGCATCTTTCAGATATATGTGCAGGAGTGATATAGCTGGGTCTTGAGGTAGCACTATTCCTATTTTACTCCAGATTGATTTTCACAGTGGTTATACAAGTTTGCACTCCCACCAACAAGAAGAGTGTTCCCCTTTCTCCACAGCCTCACTAGATGTGCTGTACCTTGAGTTTTTTTATCTTAGCCATTCTGATGGGATAAGATGGAATCTCAGAGTCCTTTTGATTTGCATTTCCCTGATGACTAAGGATATTGAGCATTTCTTTAAGTATTTCTCTGCCATCTGGTAGTCCTCTGTTGAGAATACTCTGTGTAGTTCTGTACCCCATTTTTAAATTGGATTACTTGGTTTGTTGGAGTTTTATTTTTTGAGTTCTTTATGTATGTTGGCTACTAACTCTCTCTTAGATATAGAGTTGGTGAAGATCTTTTCCCAGTCTTTAGGCTATTGTTTTGTTCTGTTGATAGTGTTCTTTGTTTACAGAAGGTTTTCAGTTCCATGGGGTCCCATTAATTGTTGAACTTAGCGCCTGTGTTGTTGGTGTTCTGTTCAGAATGTTGTCTCCTCTGCCAATGAGATCAAGGTTCTTTCCTACTTTTTCTTCTAACAGATTTAGTATGTCTGGTTTTATGTTGAGGTCTTTGATACACTTGGTTTAGTGCAGGGTGATAAGCTATGGATCTATTTGGATTTTTCTACATGTATACATCCAGTTATACCAGCACCATTTTTGTCCATTATATGGTTTTGGCTCCTTTGTCAAAAATCAAGTGTCTATCGGTGTTGGCTTTATTTCTGGGTCTTCAGTTTGATCCACCAGTCTGTTTCTATGCTAGTACAATGAAATTTTTATTACTGTTGCTCTATAGTACAGCTTGAAATCAGTGATGGAGACACCTCTTGAAGATCTTTTATCATACAGGATTGTTTTAGTTTTGTTTTTTTTTTTTCAATATGAAGTTGAGAATTGTTCTTTCAAGGTCTGTAAAGAATTGTGTTGGTATTCTGATGGTGATTGCATTGAATCTGTAGATTGCTTTTGGTAGGATGGTCAGTTTTACTGTGTTAATCCTATTGATCCATGAGCATAGGAGATCTTCCCATCTTCTGATATCTTCTTCAATTTCTTTCTGTAGCGACTTTAAATTTTTTTTTTTCCATACAGGTCTTTCACTTGCTTGGTTAGGTTAACACCAAGATATTTTATAGTGTGTGTGTGTGTGTGTGTGTGTGTGTTTGTGTGTCTATTGTGAAGAGTATTATTTTCCTAATTTCTTTCTCAGCAAGTTTGTCTTTTGTATACAGGAGGGCTACTGATTTTTTATTTTTTTATTTTTTTATTTTTTTTTAGTAAATTTTATATCCAGCCATTTTGTTAAAGGTGTTTATCAGTTGTAGAATTTCCCTGGTAGAATTTTTGCAGTCACTTATGTATACTATCATATCATCTGCAAATAGTAATATTTTGACTTCTTCCTTTCCAATTTGTATTTCCTTGATCTCCTTTAGCTTTCTTATTGTTTTGGCTAGGACTTCAAGTACTGTATTGAAGAGATAGGAAGAGAGTGGGCATCTTTGTCTTGTCTCAATTTCAGTGGAATTGATTTAAGTTTCTCTCTGTTTAGTTTGATGTTGGCTATAGGCTTGCTATATATTGCCTTTACTATATTTAGGTGTTCTGTAGACCTCTTGTATGCTTATGGGCATCTCTTTCTTTAAACTGTGGAGATTTTCTTCTATGATTTTGATGAAAATATTTTCTGGGCCTTGGAGACAGGAACTTCTTTTTCCTTTATTCCTATTATATTTAGGTTTTGTCTTTCATGTTGTTCTTGATTTCTTGGATGGTTTGTGTCAGGAATTTTTTAAATTTAACATTTTCTTTGATGGATACAATAATTTCTTCCAATGTATCTTCTACACCTGAGTTTCTTTCCTCCATCTCTTGTATTCTGTTGGAGATGCTTACCTCTCTAGTTCCTGTTTTCTTCCCTAAGTTTTCCCTACCAGGATTTCTTCAGTTTGTGCATTCTTTATTGTTTCTATTTTTGAGTTCATATGTTGAACCTTTTTCTTGATTTCCTCCATCTGTTTGTTTGTATTTTCCTGCTTTTAATTAAATTCCTTTACCTGTTTGTTTGAACTTTCCTCTTTTTCTTTCAGATTTAATTATTTTCTCTCTAAAGGCCACCATCTGTTTGATTGTATCTTCTTGTATTTCTTTACAGATTTTATTCATTTCCTCCATTACCATCTTTATAAGCATAGAATTAAGGTATTTACTTCAGTTTCAGTTGTGTTAGGGTGTACAGGGCTACTTGCCTTTGGATAACTGGGTTCAGGAGATGCCATATTGCTTTGGATTTTGTTGATTGTGTTTTCACACTGACTTTTATTTCCTTTTTTTCTTTTCTTTTCTTTTTTTATTAATTACACTTCATTCATTTTGTATCCCCCCATAAGTCCCCCCTCTCCTCGAGATGGCACCCTCCCTTCCCTTTCTGCATGCATGCCACTCCCCAAGTCCACTGATAGGGGAGATTCTCCTCTCCTTTCTGATCTTAGTCTATCAGTTCTCATCAAAAGTGGCTGCATTGTCCTCTATCGTGGCATGGTAAGGCTGCTCCCCCCTCAGGGGGAGGTGATCAAAGAGCAGGCCAATCAGATTATGTCAGAGGCAGTCCCTCTTTCCATTACTATGTAACCCACTTGGACACTGAACTGCCATGGGCTACACCTGTGCAGGGGTTCTGGGTTATCTCCATGAATAGTCCTTGGTTGGAGTATGAGTCACTGGGAAGTTCCCTGTGTTCAAATTATCTTGTTCTGTTGCTCTCCTTGTGGAGTTCCCGTCCCCTCCAGCTCTTACTATTTCCCACTTCTTACATAAAATTCCATTCACTCTGCCCATCAGTTGTCCATCAGGCTCAGTATCTGCTTTGACAGTCTATACTGCAGAGGCTTTCAGAGGCCCTCTGTGGCAGGTTTCAAGGTTGTTTTCTGTTTTCTTCTGGCTTTCAGAGGCCCTCTGTAGCAGGTTCCGAGGTTGTTTCCTATTTTCTTTTTCTTCTGATGTCCATCCTCTTTGCCTTTCAGGATGGGGATTGAACATTTTAGTTAGGATCCTCTCTTTTGCTTAGTTTGTTTAGATATACAGATTTTAGTGGGTTTATTCTATGTTGTATGTTTATATGAGTGAATATTTACCATGTGTGTCTTTTTGCTTCTGGGACAACTCACACAGGATGAACCTTTCCAGGTCCCACCATTTACCTGCAAATTTCATGATTTCCTTATTTTTCATTGCTGAGTAATACTCCATTGTATAGATATACCACAGTTTCTGCATCCATTCTTCAGTTGAGGGGCATCTGGGTTGTTTCCAGCTTCTGGCTATTACAAATAAAGCTTCTACAAACATGGTTGAGCAAATGTCCTTTTGGTGTACTTGAGCCTCTTTTGGGTATATGCCTAGGAGTGGTATGGCTGGATCTTCGGGAAGCGCTATTCCTAGTTGTCTGAGAAAGTGCCAGATTGATTTCTAGAGTGGTTGTACCAGTTTACATTCCCACCAGCAGTGGAGAAGGGTTCCCCTTTCTCCACAGCCTCTCCAGCATGTGTTGTCCCTTGAGTTTTTGATCTTGGCCATTCTGATGGGTGTAAGGTGAAATCTCAGGGTTGTTTTGATTTGCATTTCCCTAATGGCTAATGAGGTTGAGCATTTCTTTAAGTGCTTCTCTGCCATTCGATATTCTCTACAGAGAATTCTCTCTTTCGCTCTGTTCCCCATTTTTTAAGTGGATTACTTGGTTTGTTGCTTTTCAGCTTGTTTAGTTCTTTATATATATTGGATATGAGTCCTCTGTCAGATAAAGGATTGGTGATGATTCTTTCCCAATTTGTAGGCAGTCGCTTTGTTTTGATGACAGTGTCCTTTGCTTTACAGAAGCTTTTCAATTTCATGAGGTCCCATTTATTGATTGTTGCTCTTAGAGCCTGTGCTGTTGGTGTTCTGTTCAGGAAGTTTTCTCCTGTACCAATGAGTTCTAGGGTATTCCCCACTTTTTTTTCTAGCTGATTTAATGTGTCTGGTTTTATGTTGAGGTCTTTGATCCACTTGGACTTCAGTTTTGTGCAGGGTGATAAGTATGGATCTATTTTCATTTTTCTACATGTAGACATCCAGTTGGACCAGCACCATTTGTTGAAGATGCTATCATTTTTCCATTGTATGGTTTTGACATCTTTGTCAAAAATCAGGTGTCCATAAGTGTGTGGGTTTATTTCTGGGTCTTCTGTTCATTTCTATTGATCCACTATTCTGTTTCTATGCCAGTACCATGCAGTTTTTATAACTGTTGCTCTATAGTACAGCTTGAGATCAGGGATGGAGATACCTCCAGAAGATCTTTTATTGTAGAGGATTGTTTTAGCAATTTTGGGTTTCTTGTTATTCCATATGAAGTTGAGAATTTTTCTTTCCAGGTCTGTAAAGAATTGTGTTGGCAATTTGATGGGAATTGCATTAAATCTGTAGATTGCTTTTGGTAAGATGGGCATTTTTACTATGTTAATCCTGCCAAGCCATGAGCATGGGAGATCTTTCCATCTTCTCATATCTTCCTCTAATTCTTTCTTCAGAGACTTGAAATTTTTTTCATACAAGTCTTTGACTTGCTTGGTTAGGATTACACCAAGGTACTTTATGTCATTTGTGGCTATTGTGAAGAGTGTTGTTTCTCTAATTTCTTTCTCAGCCCTTTTGTCTTTTGAATAGGAGTGCTACTGATTTTTTGAGTTAATTTTGTATCCAGCCACTTTACTGAAGGTGTTTATCAGCTGTAGGAGTTCCCTGGTAGAGTTTTTGGGGTCACTCACGTATACTATCATATCATCTGCAAATAGTGATAATTTGACTTCCTTTCCCATCTGTATCCCCTTGATCTCCTTCAACTGTCTTATTGCTCTAGCAAGGGCTTCCAGCACTATGTTGAAGAGATATGGAGAGAGTGGGCAGCCTTGTCTTGTCCCTGATTTCAGTGGGATTGCTTTAAGTTTCTCTCCGTTCATTTTGATGTTGGCTATAGGCTTGCTGTATATCGCCTTTACTATGTTTAGATATGTGCCTTGTATCCCTGATCTCTCCAGTACTTTAAACATGAATGGATGTTGGATTTTGTCAAATGCTTTTTCAGCACCTAGGGAGATTATCATGTGGTTTTTTTCTTTCAGTTTGTTAATATGGTGGATCACATTGATGGATTTCCATATATTGAACCACCCCTGCATACCTGGGATGAAGTCTACTTGGTCATGGTGGATGATATCTTTGATGTGTTCTTGGATTCGGTTTGCGAGTCATTCGTTGAGTATTTTTGCATCAATGTTCATAAGGGAGATTGGCCTGAAATTCTCTTTCTTTGTTGAGTCTTTGTGAGGTTTAGGTACCAAGGTGACTGTGGCTTCATAGAATGAGTTTGGTAATGTTCCTTCTGTTTCTATTTTGTGGAATAGTTTGAAGAGAATTGGAGTTAGCTCTTCTTTGAAGGTCTGGTAGAATTCTGCGCTGAAGCCATCTGGTCCTGGGCTTTTTTTGGATGGGAGACTTTTGATGACTGCTTCTATTTCTTTGGGGGATATAGGACTATTTAATTGATTTACCTGGTCCTGATTCAGCTTTGGTAAGTCAAATCGATCAAGAAAATTGTCCATTTCATTTAGATTTTCAAATTTTGTGACATATAGACTTTTGAAGTAAGTCCTAATGATTGTTTGGATTTCCTCAGTGTCTGTAGTTATGTCCCCCCTTTTCATTTCTGATTTTGTTGATTTAGGTGGTTTCTCTCTGCCTTTTAGTTAGCTTGGCTAAGGGTTTGTCGATCTTGTTGATTTTCTCAAAGAACCAGCTCTTGGTTTCATTGATTCTTTGAATTGTTTTATTTGTTTCTAATTGATTGATTTCAGCCCTGTGTTTGATTATTTCCAGCCGTCTACTCCTCCTTGGTGTGTCTGCTTCTTCTTTTTCTAGGGTTTTTAAGTGAGCCATTAAATTGCTTGAATGAGCTGTCTCGAATTTCTTCTTGAAGGCACTTAGTGCTATGAACTTTCCTCTTAGCACTGTTTTCATTGTGTCCCACAAGTTTGGGTATGTTGTGTCTTTATTTTCATTGAGTTCTAGGAAGACTTTAATTTCTTTCTTTATTTCTTCCCTGACCCAGCTGTCATTTAGTAACAAGTTGTTCAGTTTCCATTTGTGTGTAGGCTTTTTGTTATTTCTGTTGTTGTTGAAGTCCAGCTTTATTCCATGGTGATCAGACAAGATACAAGAGATTATTTCAGTCTTCTTGTATCTGTTGAGGCTTGCTTCTTTGTGACCAACTATATGGTCTATTTTGGAGAAGGTTCCATAAGGTGCTGAGAAGTAGGTATATTCTTTTGTGTTTGGGTGTAAAGTTCTGTAAATGTCTGTGAGGTCCATTTGATTCATGACCTCTCTCAGAGACATTGCACTCAGCAAGTCTCTGGGCCAGAGGCTGATTGCTCTGCTCTGGACCTGGAGAATGTGCACCTAGGTTGAGTTGGCGCCTGGGGGCACTGTTCTGGTCTGGAGGCTGGGTGCCTCACTCTGGACCAGAAGCTGTGTGTCTCTGTCTGGGATGGCAGCTGCAGGCACAGCTCTGGTCCAGACGCTGTGGGTGCAGCCCTCTTGAAGGACCACGGATTCCCACACTTTTGACAGTCTAGCTAGGAATAACTGGTTGATCCTTGGCATAGTATCTGAGGGCTGCTGCAATGGCTCTCTGGCTTTTGTAGGTCTGAGGATGCAGCTTTGTTTCCCAGTGCCCTAGGGGAACTCAATCATGGCGGCAGAGCACAGCGCTCCTGCCTGCACTAGAGTCTGCGTGAGTCCAGGAAGTGTTTTGGTGCTGGGTGTCCTAAGCGTTAGAGCTGCTGACCCCCTCCACTGGGGGTTTCCTCCTGCCAGAGACATGCAGTCTGGTGCCCTGGTGCCCTGGTGCCCACAGTTCTATCTGAGACGCAGGCGCCTATGTCCCGGCTCTGGGTCCGGACTGGCTCTTGGGGCACCCGCGGAACCCGAGTCTTTTCCAGGGCATGTCTGGGTGACCTAAGGTCAGTCCCAATCGTTTCCTGCTCCGTGGGGTTATCTCTCGACTGGGAAATCCAGTCTATGGTGCTGTGGGCCCACAGTTCAGTCTGGGACAGTGACCAGATCACGCTGGTGTGTAGCTCTGGGCTGGCGACCAAGCGCCTGGTGGAACCAGGATCTCTTCCGCGGTTTAGCCGGGTGAGTTAAAGCTGATTGAATCCCCCACCGTGGGGTATCCTCTCACCTGTGAAACACAATCACTTCTGTTTTATTGCTGAGAGTTCTGATTGCTGGTCACTGTGACAATCCTGCTGTGCTGCTCCTCAGAATGAGAGTCCTCTTGGCCCCGCCATCTTGCCCTGATCTCCTTCACACTGACTTTTACCAATCTGGTTGTTTGTGGCCTTGGCTGGTAGTTTCTGGTACCCTTGGAGCCCTGGGGGTTGGAAAAGCCCTGGGCAGGAAGCTGGATGTTCCTGAAAGAAAACTACTCAGATTGTTGGGTATGGTCTCCAACTGCCTGGTGGTTCTCAGGGTATTGCTGAGGCTCTCCTCAAGTGTATGATCCTGTGGACTAACTAGACTCCTCAGGAGTCCAGGGGGGTCTTCTCTCACCAGGGGAAGTACAGGAGAGAGCTACCCTACCAGTGGCTTTCTTGCACTGAGGTTAATGATCTGCAGCTGTCCAGACACTGCTAAGACATTGTGTTTGCTGGGCATAGCCAGCCTGAAGAACCAGTAAGCCCAGAGGTTTGGTCAGTCTCCGTAAGGAGACAGATTGAGCTATGGAGCAGTGTGGTGTCTGGGGCTGTTTCTGTGGCTCCCAACCATCAGGAGGCCTGCAGTTGGAGCTGCTTCCCCTGGTACACAGAAGGTATTCACTGGCAGGTGAATACAACATACAGGCATGTGGGTAGATGCTGGACACTCAGAGCCTGCAAGAACCCAGTAACTCCTCTGGGGATTAGCTGGGTGACCCGAGGTTGGACCTGATTGTTCCGTCACTGTGGGGGGTTTCCTTTCTCCTGGGAAACACAGTTGCTGGTGTTTTGGGGCTCACCGTTTGATCTGTTGGTCATTGTGCAGTTACTGCTACCCTGTTGATCAGACACAGTGTGCCACTTGTGTCACCATCTTGGATCCCCACTAATGTTCTATTATTTCTAAACTATTTTTTTTTAACAACGTGTTAACACCTTACAACATATTTCAAATGATTTAAATGTTGGAAATTGTTGAAGCTTGCTTTAATGTCATAGTATGCATTCAAGTGTGTTCCAAGCGTATTTGTAAAGAATATCATTTGTTGCAGGCAATGTTTTAGGTATCTCAGTGTATTTTTCTGGCCTTTAAGATGTTGTCAGTTAGTCCTGATAGACTAGGTCAGATGGAAGGGGAGGAGGCCCTTCCCTATTAGTGGACTGGGGGAGGGGCATGGGAAGAGAAGAGGAAGGGAGTGCAGAATTGGAGGGACAAAAGAAGGAGCTATAGCTGGGATACAAATTGAATAAATTGTAATAAATAAAAAAATTAAAAATATTAAAAAAAGATGTTGGCAGCTGGAAATACAAACCAGATAAAATGAAACTTGGGTCCAATTAAGTGAAGGTAGAAAAATATTTGCTATATATGCAGTTAAGTAAATAAATCTCTCTCTCTTTCTAGTGTAGACAGGTGTTACCTTCCAGCCATGACACGCTAGTACTAAATCCATTACTAGCTTTGTCGAGAAGTTTAAGCAAAGAAACATGCAACTGGGTTTTTATCCGTGTTTGCCAACAATTACAGAGAGATTTGGTAAGCTTTCTACCATGGTTAATATCTCATCTATTTCACTTGATAGTTCTATCACTTTTCATAATCTAATCCTGTGGCCTTCGGTGCATGCACATGGAGATGATTCGGTCTTTTAAGTATATTGTCTTTTTTTTTGTCATTAGAAAGAAGCCTTCTTATCTCTAGAACTACTTCTTGCACCCCCAAAATCTTTATCATAATCTTAGAGCTATGTTATCTATCATATAGTGTTTCTTCATTATGGATTTTCTCCTCTGTCCCTTTGTCTGAATTTTCAATGGACACTCTCTATTGACATATCTCAGACTACCAGTCTTTGTATTAGCTGTCCTTAATTTACCGTATCTAATTATTATAGTATTCCATTATTGTATTTTCAGTTCTTTAATTTCTGTTTGAGTCTTTATTACAGATTTCCTTTCCGGATGGTGTTCTGTATCTTGTTATTGATGTTTCTGAGCACAGTAACACAGTTTTAAAGGCCTACATTAAATTTGGTAACTGAACCACCTCTGCATTAGTTTCTATTGTTGCTTTCTTCCTTTCTTGTTCCTGTTTTTTATTCTTCAGAGTATATATTGAATGAATGCTGAATGTTTTTATTCAAAATAATCATAATTATGGGGCTGGAGAGATAGCTTAGCAGTTAGGAGCACTTGCAGCTCTTCCAGAGGTGAGGGTTCACTTCCCATTACCCACATGGCAGCATATTTCCAGTTTGAGGGGATCAGATACTCTCTTCTGGCCTTAGTGAGTACTCCCATTTACATGCATATACTGAACTGTTCACCTTACACATATTCTCATAGTTAAGAATAATAAAAAGTCTCTATTGGTCTCCTGGTTGAGTTTCTGTCCCCTCCAGATCTTTCTATCTTCTCTAATTCCATAAGGTTTCCTGCACTCTGCCTGAAGTTTGGCTATGAGTCTCAGTATCTCCTTCTAGACCCTGATGGGTAGAGTCTTTCAGAGTTCCCCCTGAAGAAGGCTTCTGTCCTGTTTCTTGTCTTTTCCTGTTTCTGATGTCTATTCTGTTTGACCTTCTGAGTGAGGTTTCGGCCTCTTCTCTAGGGTCCTCCTTGTTCTTCAGCTTCTTTAGAACTATAGATTTTAGTATGTTTATCCAATGTTATATGGTTAACATCCATTTATAAGTGGGTATATACCATAGGTGTCTTTCTGATTCTGGTTACCTCACTCAGGATGATATTTTCTAGTTCCCACCATTTGCCTGAAAATTTTGGGGGCCTGCACAGACTGATTCTCCAACCAAGGACCATGCATGGAGAGGACCTAGATCCCCAGTTCAGAAGAAGCTCACAGGCTGCTCAGTTTCCAAGTCGGTACCCTAGTAAGGGAGCAAAGGCTGTCTCTGACATGAACTCAGTGGCTGGCTCTTTGATAACCTCCCCTTGGAGGATGCAGCTTTGCCAGGCCTCAGAGGAAGATGATGCAGAGAGCGCTGATAAGACCTGATAGGCTAGGGCTAGAGAGAAGGGAAGGAGGTTCTCCCCTATCAGTGGACTAGGGAAAGGGCATAGGGGAGAAGGAGGAGGACGGGGAGACCAGGAGGAGACAAGGGAAAGGGCTACAGCTGGGATACAAAGTGAATGAATTGTAATAAATAAATAAAAAAATAAATAGCACATTTAAGAAGCTCCAAGATTACGGCAACCAGTGTGCACCATTTCTTCTGTGCAGAAGATCTAAAATTCCAAAACTGGTTAGTGGATGGGCAGCTGAAGCCAGAATATCGATTTTGAGGGTTGCGGGGCTAGAGGAGAAAACTTTTGGGCTGCGACAGATTGGATCCATGCTACCCCGTCCCCCCGAATGTCTCAGGAAGCTTGAGAGTGGCAAACATCCACCCCATGTACTCTCTGTTGCACATTCACTCACTCTAGTGACCCAGCAGCAGCAGCAGCAGCAGCAGCAGCAGCAGCAGCAGCAGCAGCA
>NW_026596079.1:13008298-13074799 GCF_907164565.1 Psammomys obesus
CAGCAGCAGCAGCAGCAGCAGCAGCAGCAGCAGCAGCAGCAGCAGCAGCAGCAGCAGTATGGAGCACATAACCCCAGGTCAAGGCGCCTCTTTACTCTACAGGGGACCCAAATCTGAGAGTAGAAAACTGTTTGCTCACTGAGCTTACCACTTAAGCCTGTGAGTGAGTGCACTCTGGGCTCTCTTTGTTTCCCCCACCTGCCTGTGAATGAGTTTGCAGGCCTGGGCACTTTCCACACAGGCCTACTAGTGAGTGCTTCCTCTAGAGAGTGCCATACAGAGCCTCAGAGCAAGGCCCTTTTATGACAGCAGCCAGACATCAGATTCCTCTCACCCCCACCCCGATGTGGGTAATATAGGGATTTCTGGGACAGCTTTCTCAACATTGAAGCCCCTGTTCTGTGGGTCTCCCAGCAGAATCCAGGCAAACGATTCCTGGAACCAGATGGTGCAGCTCAGGCAGATCTGAGCTCTTAGAGCATAATACTGAGACAGGCCTGGGGGCCACAGAGCCATTCTGGGCACCTGCGCATGCGCACTGCACACTTGCAAAGGGCACCTGCACTACGACCCGCTCTTGCTTCTCCCTTTCACTTCATGCTTCCAGGCAGGCACAGTAACCTTGATACCTAAACAGCACAAAAATCCACCAAAAAAAAAAAGAGAATGTCAGACCTATCTCTCTAATGAACATTGATGCAAAAATACTCAATAAAATACTAGTAACCCAAATCTAAGAACAGATCAAAGATATCATCCACCATGACCAAGTAGGCTTCATCCCAGGCATGCAGGTGTGGTTCAATATACAGAAGTCCATCAATGTAATCCACCATATAAACAAAATGAAGGAGAAAAACCACATGGTCATCTCCCTAGATGCTGAAAAAGTATTTGACAAAATCTAACACCCATTCATGTTTAAAGTTTTGGAGAGATCAGGGATACAAGGTATATATCTAAACATAGTAAAGGCAATATACAGCAAGCCTATAGCCAACATCAAACTCAATGGAGAGAAACTTAAATCAATCCCACTGAAATCAGGGACAAGACAAGGCTGCCCACTCTCTCCCTACCTCTTCAACATAGTACTTGAAGTCTTAGCCAGAGCAATAAGACAACTAAAGGAGATCAATTGAAAATAAGAAGTCAAAGTATCACTATTTGCAGATGATATGATAGTATACATGAGTAACCCCAAAAATTCTATTAGAGAACTCCTTCAGCTGATAAACACCTTCAAACACCAAAGTGGCTGGATAAAAAATTATCTCAAAAGAAAAATCAGTAGCTCTTCTATATACAAAAGACAAAAGTCCTGAGAAACAAAGTAAGGAAACAACACCCTTTACGATAGCCACAAATAACAGAACATACCTTGGTGTGACTCTAACCAAGCATGTGAAAGACCTGTATGGAAAACAAAAACAAAAACAAAAACAAAAAACAAAAACCAACTTCAAATCTCTGAAGAGAGAATGAAGAAGATATCAGAAGATGTAAAGATCTCCCATGTTCATTGATCTGTAGGATTAATATAGTGAAAATGGCCATCTTACCAAAAGAAATCTACAGATTCAGTGCAAATCCTGTCAAAATACCAACACAATTCTTTACAGAACTTAAAAGAACAATTCTCAATTTCATATGGAAGAAAACAAAAAACCAAAAATGCCCAGAATTGCAAAAACAATCCTGTACAATAACAGATGTTCTGGAGGTATCTCCATCCCTGATCCCAAGCTGTACTATAGAGCAATAGTAATAAAAACTGTGTGGTACTGACATAGAAACAGAATTGCAGATCAGTGGAATCACATAGAAGACTCAGATATAAACCCACACACCTATGGATACTTGATTTTTGACAAAGAAGCCAAAACAGTACATTGGAAAAAAGATAGTATCTTCAACAAATGGTGCTGGTCTAACTGGATGTCTCCATGTACAAAAATGCAAATAGATCCATATTTATCACCCTGCACAAAACTAAAGTATAAGTGGATCAAAGACCTCAGCATAAAACAAGACACATTAAACCTGTTAGAATAAAAAGTGGGGAAGAGCTTAGAACTCATTGACACAGGAGACAACTTCCTGAACAGAACACCAACAGCAGGCTCTTAGATCAACAATCAATAAATGAGACCTCTTGAAACTGAACAGGATAGGAGTCTACCACAGATGGCCCCAGAAAGACTCTATTGATTCAGGTATCGAAGCAGAGGCTGAGACTCATAGTCAAACTTTGGGAAGAGAGTGGAGAACTTATGAAAGACAGGGGAGATAGATAGACCTGGATGGAATAGAAGCTCCCAATGGAGACCAAAAGAGCTGTAAAAACTGAGCCCTGGGGTCCCTGAAGAGAATGATATACCAACCAAGAACAATGGATGGAGAGGACCTAAAACCCTGGCTCAGATGTATTTCATAGACTCAGTCTCCATATGTGGTCCCTAATAAGAGGAACAGGGACTTTCTCTGGCATGAACTCAGGGGCAGGCTCTCTGATCACCTCCCCTTATGGGGTGCTGCCTTGCCAGTTCACAGAGGAAGACAATGCAACCAGTCCTGATGAGACCTGTTATGCTGGTGTCAAAAAGAAGGGGAGGAGGAACTCCCTTATCTGTGGGCTAGGGGAGGGGCATGGGGGAGAGGAGGGAGGTAGAGTAGGGTTGGAAGTAGATGAGAGAGGGGGCCATAGCCAGGATACAAATTGAATAAATTGTAATAAATGATAAAAATAACACACACACACACACACACATACTAAATAAATAAATTTTAAAATGAAAAAATGAAAAGAAATTTTAATGGCATCTTTCTTTGCTTGAATTACTTGGTAATGTTAATCATGAGCTTGGCAATGTTGTATCATTGTTGGAATGTGACATAGGACACAGAGTTTTAGATTTATTTTACTTCCAGATATGGTCATCATTTGCTACCCTGGATGGGATTGTAATCATACTTTATTTGTTTTCTGATTGGTATTTCCTACTTTCAAGCTCTCAAAGTATTTCAGTTTTTCCACAGTCATTGGCAAAGTTTGCAGGATTCCCTTCAGATAGTACCATTCTTCTTGTCCAGTCTTTCAATACCCAGAGGACCAAGATCCCACAAGAACAGAATCTTTTGATTTTCATCTCCACAGAATTTCCACTAAAACTAAGGGAAAATAAAGTGACAAAATCACAAGGTGGACAAAGACCCAAAGTACAGCAATCATGAATTGAACTTAACATTTCTTTAAAGATTTTTGATTGTTCTTCCAATAACACAATCATAACAGGAATTCTCCTTGGAGGTAAAAGTTTCTACACTGAATGAACATTACTTGCTGTTAATAATGAAGTAAAAATTCCCCACTAAATAGTAGGAATACTTATTAATATACTGATCATGTAGAGTTGGGAATTTTTCTTTGTTTGCCAATGATATCTCATTTTAAATGTCTCCCCTTCCCCCAAGTAAAAGGAAAGCATCTTGCCATAGGAAGAAGATGTAATTCAAGGTAACTTTCTTTCTCTTAGTCAGAACTTGCTCCTCTTCTCACCTTTGTGGGTGTAAATTTGATGCTATATGTAAATGTGCCTTGTAAAGTCTAAAGTGCTATAAAAATGAAGCTATTTTACTTAATAATTAACATTAATGCTAATAAAATGTTGTCCCCTATTAAAATGCAAATGCTTTGGAGAGACTGAAGCATTAAACCAATTATGCATGACTCGATGAGAAATATCTCCTCAGCAACTTTCCTGGGCAATAAATGAAGTGGTCTGATGGAAGAGAGGAGGGTGCGTGTGTGAGCGCGAGCGTTTGTGTCTAGAAATGCATGGCCCATCACCATATTCTTTCCAAAGAGTCATGACCCACTTATTTCTACAAGCAGTGTGATTCTACATTTGCTAATTTCAATGAAGGGGTTAGAGAAATGACTCAGTAACTTCTGATCACTAGCTTCCATGTACAAAGCTAGCCGTGGTGGCTCACGAGTGGCAGTGTCTGCACTTGGAGGTGGAGACAGGAGGGTCCCTAAAGGCTTCTTGACCAGCTGTACTAGCCAGGTGGTAAGCTCCTGGTTCAGTGAGGACCCCTGCCTCAGAAAATACTGTGGAGACAAAAAGGGGAAAACATCTGATGTTGACCTCTAGCCTTCACACGCGCACCCTCCCCACACGCACTCACCATAGAACACACACTCACACACTCAAAATACAACAAAATATATTCACAAAAAGGCAGAAACAAAAGCTGGTGGTACAAAGAATTCTCACTTTTTTTCAAAAAAGTCGCTCATGCTGCTTTTACTTATTCCTTCCTTCCTGGTTGCCACTGCTCCTTTTTCCTTCTTTATTCATGAGCTGTAGCAAGTGACAGGTGAAACTGATAACCTCTGCCTCAGGGAGCCTAGGGTCACACATGGACAAAATAAATCAGATATTTTGCTACTGTGATTTTTGTTCACAGCCATGAGAGAGCAGAGCCTTGTGGTATTGCCTGATGTGGTTGGGAAGATTTTCCAAGGATGGTGAAACTGAGATGTGAAAAATCTGAGAATGAGTTATGTATGTTACAGGGTGAAGAAATGTTGGTAAGGATAAAGAGAAAGGAGAGGAAGGAAGACAGGGAAGGAGGGATGGAGAGGGATACAGAGTGTGACAATCAGAAACAGGAAATGAGAGGAAGAAACAACATAGCAATATGTCTGTCTGGAGTATACAATGTTAGATAGAATATTAAAGAGGGATCCTGAATCTAATATGAGGCAGGAGTGGAGAGAAGGAATCAAGTGGACCTTTTCAGTCAGGGTAGACAGTTTAGTTTACAATATGAAAGAAATGGTAAGTTATGAACAGCAGTGTTCTGAAATACATACCTACATACACATATAAATATACATAAATAAATATTTGTGTGATGGCATAATCTAACTGTTAATATATGCTTTACTTTATATGGGCATCATTTTTGTATAAAAGAAATTTATATCCACTATCTTGTGAACAGTGTAATTAGTTAACAGGTTGCATAATAGTTCTCTTGAATGTACTCCTCCAGTTTACACCAAGTTTCACATCAGGTGTCTGGTGTTTTCTATGCCAGATTAACATACTCTGCCCTCTATTTGTATGAGGTCCAACTTTCAAAACTGCTACACATACACAAGATTCTAGTGCATTTGTCTTTCTGTGCCTGATTGATTTCATTTACCTTGGCATCCTTCTGGTTTACCTTTTTTGTTCATAATAATGAATGCGTATAATTTAATTTTAGCTAAAAATACGCATCACCACACTAGATGGGTGAAGCCCTGGTATGTTGTAAGCAGAGGCATCATGCATTGCAGAGCCTTGTCCCCTAAGGGGAATCTGAATGCCGCTTTCAGACTTTAAAATCGGGATAAACATTTTCATCCTTTGGGTTCCACTTTAGTGTTTACTTCTTCCCTCAAAAATTAGGAATTAGGTAGTCTTGGATGAAGTCTAAGGTTCAAAGAAAATTATGGAAAATAAAATTCAGCAACATAAAAAGTAAAGCATGATTCTCAGTGATTGTCTGTAAATTGTTTTCAGCAAAAGGTATTAAGTAAAGGCAACAAGAACATGGATGGCATTTGGGCTTTACTGTCTGTGTGCTCTGTCGAGTCTTAACCTCCTAGGAAGGCAGTGAAAACTGCATCCGAGATATTTCCCTCTGGTCTTCTGCTTCCTGACGTGTGTGTGTGTGTGTGTGTGTGTGTGTGTGTGTGTGTGTGTGTGCGCGCGCGCGCGCGTGTGGCTGTGTGGCTGTGTGTCCAGGCTAGAGTACAACCTTACGTGCTGGTTACCTTCTGTGAGCTGTGGAACTCACTACCCTAGAACTAGTCAACTAGGTTAGGCAGGCTGCTCACCAGGCTACTGTGATTTGCTTGTCTTCCTTTGCCTAGTGTTGGAATTACAAGCACATGCCACTGTGCAGAGCTATGTGGGTTCTGAGGATTGAACACGGGTCTTAGTTCCTTCAAGGCAAGCACTTTACCAACTGGACTCTCTTGACATTCTCAATCTAAATGTTTCTCATCCTTAGGTTCCTTTCTCTCAGACGAATACTTCAGAGAATTTCAGGTTAAAGCCTGAGACTCCCATTGTCCTCAAGATTCTTCACATCACTCTCTTTACCTGGTACTCTACTTAGCCCTCTGTGGATTCCTTGATTTGGGAATTACAGAAGAAAGTCACTAAATCAGCTGATCAATGTTATTTCCCCTGAGAGACTGGATGCTAAGAATAGTAAGGTCTAGAAAGGAAATTTCCGGTAGATTTCTGGAGAAATGCACATAGTCACAAGGGAAATAGAGTTTTAAGAAATGTCGAAGGGAAGTGATAGTTCAGATGCAAATTCATTTGGGTTTTCACTATTTTCAGCTGTGCTTATTTCCCCCTGTGGTATATGCTTTCTATGTGGGTTCTCAGTGACTGATCAATGTGAACTTTATTTGAGCCTGTGGTCACAGATTATTTTCCGCATTGGTAGCTCTTTTGAAGGCTAGACACATCACACTGAAGCCTGTAGGTCCCATGTATTGCAGAGTAGAGGCAGGAGGCAAAGGAGGAAGGAAAGCGTGTCATGTCCTTACAGATGTTAAGATAATTTACATATATTAGCTTGATTGATCATCATAGCAATCAGCGAACATAGATGTTTTCATACATTCATTAGCGATGAGAGCACTGAAGTTCAGAAAGCTTAACAGACAGCCCAGTGTTATATTAAAGGGAAGAAACAGAAGGGGAATTTGATCTGATGTCTGTTTAACATAGAAATCCATTCACTTTCCATGGTCAAACTGAAAAGAGCCATTTGGATATAGGAGAAGGAAATTCCTGTACCAAATGATGGGATTCATTTATAATTACTCACATTTTAAGGGGTAGCTGATATTCTGTCATTTAAAAATTATTTCCTTTGGACTGTGATATGTAGAATGCCCGTTGACACTGAAGCACTTGGAAGGCACTACCAGGAATGTCTGCCAAGCAATTTGGGAGGGCCCCATGGCTCCCATGTCTGTCTGTCTGTCTCTCTCTCACACGTATGTATGTATGTATGTATGTATATATGTATGTATGTATGCATGTATGTGTGTGGGTGTGTATGTGCATGCATATTTGCATATTACCCTTCTGGATAACGTTAAAGAAATGATCTGGGTTTGGGGAAGAAAACGTGGTAACCACTAGTCTACAAAAACTTCATACTATCTGGCTTACACCCTTCTTCATGTGACCCAGCAGCCAAGAAATACGAACAGACGAAGGTCAGGCTCAAAGCCTGGAGCCTACGGGAAGCTTCACATGATCAGGACATATGACTGTCAATGGACTCATGTTTCCATCACTGAGACTGAAGCTCAGAGGAGGGAGAGCACACACGAGGAGAGTGGGAGCTGTTTAGTCGCTCTCAGTTTACTGAAAGCCAATCTGTTGAAAAGCAGTCCACCAAAAAAAAAAAAAAAAAAAAAAAAAAAAAAAAAAATCAACTGAACACATAGTTGGTGAAAGTCAATTTGCCAAAGATAGTCTGACAAATTCCAAGAAAACTGCCAAGCCAACATTTTAAAGCAGATCAAGGATCTGCTGCAGCCACCACCACTGCTTCCTATCAAGGGCAAGAGAGTTTTGAGGGACCAGAACAGAGACTGAGGGCAGACAGATACAAAATAACACCAGCAACAGGGAAGTCTTCTTGGTAGTTGTGTTGTGGATCCAAACCAGGGCTTTGTGCATTCCAGGTAAGTGCTCTGAGCTTGGGTGATATTTCCAGCATGTGTGAGTTTTTGATATGCCTTCCTGAATATTTCCAATGTTGAGGAAAGTGCACAATTCAAGAGAGAGTGATATTCCAACCAGCCAGAAAAACAAACCCATAGAAAAATTGTGCTATTATTGTTGACTCTTGCTTTTTTATTTTTTATTTATTTTTATTTTTTGACTCTTGCTTTTTTTATTTGAGATATTTGAATGATCTTGTCCTAAGCACACATACATGCTTTTCCCATTTCTTTCTGCATACATGTTTTAATTTCTTTTGAGTGGAAACCAGAAGTAGAATTGCTAGGTCATATTGTAAGTCATTGTTTAACATTCAAAGAAACTGTTCAGCTGTTTCCCAACATGATAATTTCACAATCTATAATCAACCTGTATCAAAAATATCAATATCCATGTCAATGCTTTACAGTACAAAATTTTTAATTGGCATATACTCATTGACACAGTAATGGGCTTCAAATGACCTTATTATACAAGAATATTATATACTGGGACCATATTTAACCTTTACACCCTTTTCTCCTCCTCCTCCTATTCCTGTTAATGCCACAGTCTTGGTGTTAATTACCCAGTCTTGCTTCCACTTTCATACATATATATATATATATGTGTGTGTGTGTGTATATATATATGTGTGTGTGTGTGTGTATATGTGTGTGTGTGTGTATGTATACATACACATATGTGTGTATGACATTATATTGACACATAGAATGTATATCTATACAGACACATATATATGATTTTATGCGCCTATATGTCTAGAATTTATAAATAATATAAATCATGCAATATTTGTTTTTCTGAGTCTGATTTCTCTTAAAATATAAACTTCAGTTTTCTTGCAATCAACATAATTTCATTTTTCTTTATGTCAGAAAAACTCCACCCCATTCACATTCCTTTTTTCAATAAAGTGAAATGTATTCAAATATAAGATAAAACAAAAACTAACACATCGGGATTGGACAAAACAAGAGAATGAAATGAGCCCAAGAAAAGGCCCAAGAATCAGAGACCCACTTGTTTGCACACTCAGGAATCCCATAAAAAACACTAAACTTGAAGCCATAATATACAAAGATGACCTGTGCAGGCTCTGTGCCTGCTCCTCAATTCTCTGTGAGTTTAAATTTAAATGAGCTTTGACCATGTTTTTTTTTTTTTTTGTAAGAATGTTATTTTTCTTTATTTTTTTTTAATTTTTTATTAATTACACTTTATTCATTTTGTATCCCCCCATAAGCCCCTCCCTCCTCCCCTCCCGATCCCACCCTCCCACCCCTTTCTGCATGCATGCCACTCCCCAAGTCCACTGATGGGGGAGGTTCTCCTCTTCTTTCTGATCTTTGTCTATCAGTTCTCATCAAAAGTGGCTGCATTGTCATCTGTGGCCTGGTAAGGCTGCTCCCCCCTCAGGGGGAAGTGATCAATGAGCAGGCCAATCAGATTATGTCAGAGGCAGTCCCTCTTCCCATTACTATGTAACCCACTTGGACACTGAACTGCCATGGGCTACATCTGTGCAGGGGTTCCAGGTCATCTCCACGAATAGTCCTTGGTTGGAGTATGATTTTCTGGGAAGTTCCCTGTGTTCAAATTATCTTGTTCTGTTGCTCTCCTTGTGGAGTTCCCGTCCCCTCCAGCTCTTACTATTTCCCACTTCTTACATAAAATTCCATTCACTCTGCCCATCAGTTGGCCATCAGGCTCAGCATCTGCTTTGACAGTCTATACTGCAGAAGCTTTCAGAGGCCCTCTGTAGCAGGTTTCAAGGTTGTTTCCTGTATTCTTCTGGCTTTCAGAGGCCCTCTGTAGCAGGTTCCGAGGTTGTTTCCTATTTTCTTTTTCTTCCGACATCCATCCTCCCCGCCTCTCAGGATGGGGACCGAACATTCCAGTTAGGGTCCTCTCCTTTGCCCAGTCTGTTTTGATGTACAGATTTCGGTGGGTTCACTCCATATTGCATGTTTATATGAGTGAGTATATACCATGCGTGTCTTTCTGCCTCTGGGACAACTCACTCAGGATGATCCTTTCCAGATCCCACCATTTACCTGCAAATTTCATGATTTCCTTATTTTTCATTGCTGAGTAATACTCCATTGTATAGATATACCACAGTTTCTGCATCCATTCTTCAGTTGAGGGGCATCTGGGTTGTTTCCAGCTTCTGGCTATTACAAATAAAGCTGCTGCAAACATGGCTGAGCAAATGTCCTTTTTGTGTACTTGCGCCTCTTTTGGGTATATGCCTAGGAGTGGTATGGCTGGATCTTGAGGAAGCGCTATTCCTAGTTGTCTGAGAAAGTGCCAGATTGATTTCCAGAGTGGTTGTACCAGTTTACATTCCCACCAGCAGTGGAGAAGGGTTCCCCTTTCTCCACAACCTCTCCAGCATGTGTTGTCCCTTGAGTTTTTGATCTTGGCCATTCTCATGGGTGTAAGGTGAAATCTCAGGGTTGTTTTGATTTGCATTTCCCTAATGGCTAATGAGGTTGAGCATTTTTTTAAGTGGCTTCTCTGCCATTCGATATTCCTCTACAGAGAATTCTCTCTTTAGCTCTGTTCCCCATTTTTTAAGTGGATTACTTGGTTTGTTGCTTTTCAGCTTGTTTAGTTCTTTATATATATTGGATATGAGTCCTCTGTCAGATAAAGGGTTGGTGAAGATTTTTTTTTTTAAAGGCATCCTCTTTGGCTTCTGCACTCTTTCCACCTCCTCTTCTGCTGGGGTTCTCTGAGCTCCAAGTGGGAGGATTTTATGAAGACATCCCATTTAGGGCTGAGTGTTCCAAGCTCTCTTACTCTCTGTTCAATATCTGGCTATTTCTGTGTTTGTGCTTATCTGCTGCAAGTGAAAACATCTCTGATGATGGCTGAGCAAGGCACTGATTTATGAGTTTATCAGGATATCAGTGCATTTTATTGTTACTTAAATTTTTTTACATTTATTTATTTATTAATTTTTTGGAATTGCTAATGATTTTATTTTTTTCAATGTCAGATAAGATCAATTTATTTTATTTTTTATATTAATTACAGTTTATTCAGTTTGTATCTTAGCTGTAGCCCCTTCCATCATTCTCTTCCAATCCCACCCTCATCTCCTTCCATGCCTCTCTCCAAGTCCACTCATAGGGGAGGTCTTCCTCCCTTTCCATCTGACCCTAACCTATCATGTCTCATCAGGACTGGCTTCATTGTCTTTCTCTGTGGCCTGGTAAGGCTGCTCCCCCCTCAGGGGGAGGTGATCAAAGAGCCAGCCACTGAGTTCATGTTAGAAACAGTCTTATTTATTCATTTTACGTCCTGATTGCAACCTCCTTTTCTCCTTCTAGTACTCACCCCCTTCACATACCCCCCCCCATTCTTGCCTCTCTTTCTCAGAGAACAGGGAGGTCCCCCATGGGTACCAACCCATCCTGCATACTAAGTTGCTGCTGAACTAAGTGTATCCTTTCTCACCGAGCCAGTCAAGACAGCCCAGTTAGAGAAACGGAATCCAGAGGGAGGCATTTGAATCAGAGAGGGTGCCTGCTCCAGTTGTTGGGGAATCCACATGAAGACCAAACTGTGTATACAGAAGGCATAAGACCAGTCCACGCATGCTCTTTGTTTGGTGATTCAGTCTCTGGGAGCTCCCATGTGCCCAGGACAGTTGACTTTGTAGGTCTTCTTGTGGAGTCCTTGATCTCTCCGACTCCCTCAATGGTTACCCCAACTCTTCCATAGGACTTTTCAAACTCTGTCTAATGTTGGACTGTGGATCTCTGCATCTGTTTCCATCAGCTGCTGGGTGAAGCCTCTCAGAGGAGTTATGGTAGGCTCCTGTCTGTAATCATAGCAGAGTAAGATTAATAATGTCAGGGATGGGTTCTCTCCCAAGGGATGGGTCTCAAGTAGGGCCAGTCTTTGGTTGGCCATTCCTCAGTCTTTGCTCCATCTTTGTCCCTGCACATATTGTTGGTAGGACAAATTTTGGGTCAAAGATTTTGTGGGTAGATTGTCGTCCTTTTCCCTCCACTGGAAGTTCTGCTTGGCTACAGGTGGCAATCACTTCGGGTTGTATATCCCCCACTGCTAGGAGTCTCAGCTAGGGTGACCCCGTAGCCTTTTTTTTTAAAAGAACGATTGTATTTGGTTTTACTCTGCGCTATCTAGTCTTAGGTTGTTGGTCACCTGAGCAGTGGCAAGTATGAGTTCCATCTTGTGTAGTGGATCTTAAGTCAAATCAGATGCTGCTTGTTTATTGCCCTAACATAGCTTATAAGCAGAATACCATGGTCGGTCACAGGGTTTGTGGCTGGGTTGGTGTTTATATTTTTCTTTAAGTAATATGCAGACTACCTGATTGTACTGAAGACACTAGCACAGAGGGGTGAAGGCGCTATGTAGGTACCAGCTCAACTTCTCCATGTTCAATGAACTGTGCAGGTGCTGTCTTCAGCAATGGGACCTTGCTGTCAGTTTGTGCAGAGAAACCTATAGTCTTGTCAATAGCCCGGGCTGTTTGGGGGTTCTCATGGGACAACTTTGGCCATCAACTCAATTAGGTGTAATTCAGTTCCAGTACTGGAAGATTCATTTGGTGACAAGAGATGGCCAGTTGGGGATCTGTCTCTTCATTATTTGACAATTTTATTTAGATCACCTTTATATATCTTTAGGAAAATTCTACTGTATAAGGTTTCCATATTAATCTTCAAATAGCCCTTAATTTTAGCTTTCTCCCCACATTCCCTCCCTTGTTCTCCTCTTCCCTTTCCTCCCAACTTGATCCTCCCATACTAGTACTCCCCCAACCATCCACAAACATATATTCTATTTTCCTTTCCTAGGGATAACTATCAGTCTCTTATTTTATACATCAACTCTGTGGTTCTATGTATTGTAGCTTGGTCATCATCATCTTAATAGCTAATGTCTATATATAAGTGAATACATACCATATTTATCTTTTGGGATCTGGGTATAGATAGATTTTGAGGTAGACTGATTCCCATCTTTCTGAGGAATCCCTACACTGAGTGTTGCAGCCAGTGAGAGACTGGGCCAGTTTTCCTACATGCCACAGGTGGCAAAGGGCAAGGGTAAGGGAGGCCATCTCTCTCCATTGCCATCACAAGGCAGACAAGTGGCAGAACCAGCTTTCCTGGGCTTATGCCCTCAGGACCTGCTCACTGGCGCTCCCATCACTTGGGACCAGCTCTTCTGTGCTGTCTAGATGAGCTACAAGGCAGCTCTCCTGAGTGCTGCAGCTGGATGAGAGGTGCAGACAGCTCTCCCAAGCTGCCCACGCGGGGAATGGGGACAGTTCTGTACAGTCCTCAGACATGAATGTGGCCGAGCCAGCAACCCAGACCAGGGACATCCTCTTGCCCTTTGGTAACATATCCCCTGCTACTTCAGGGCCGTGTACCTAGACATTGGCTAGAACCTCACTAAAGCTTCAGGTGCCATTGCCAGCAACTTACATCAAGCTGTTCCTCGCTACCCTTGAGTCTCCAGTTCTGCCTCTCTTCATTGTACATACATCCTTCTGCTTCGCTTTCTCCTCTGTCTCTCCACCACTTACTTGCTCATCTTAGTGGGGCCTGGGGCCTCTGGGTATCTGGGGTCATCTCAGAAGTGCTATGCCTGCCAATGCTGTGTGACATTGGGCAGGGGTTGTCTAGAGCATGGTCTGTTGGCCTGGGCCTGTGTTGCTGGGGCTCATTTCAGGATTGCTATGCCTGCCCGAGCCATATAATATAGGATTAGATGTCATCTGAGGGTTGCTCTGCCCACTTGGGCTGAGTAGCCCTGGACTAGGGGGTTGTCTCGTGCTTGGTCTGCCTGTCTGGGCCATGTGAGGCTGAGTAGGGCCATCTCAGCATGGTCTGCCCACCTGGGTCCTATGGCACTGGGCAGGGGTCATCCTGGGGAAGTGCTCTGCCTGCTTGGGCCATGTGACAATGGCTTCTCCAATTTTTTAATGTAGGTACTCAGCGCTATGAAATTGTCTCTTAGAACTGCCTTTATTTTGTTCTATAAATTTGGATATGTTGTGTATTCATTTTTATTCAATTATAGAAAGTCTTTAATTTCAACCCAAATTTCTATGACCAGCTTTTCATTCAATAGTGAGTTGTTCAGTTTCCATGAGTTTGTAAGCTTTCTGTTTTTGATGTCCAGCTTTAATCTGTCATGTTGAGATAAGATGCAGGGTGTTATTTCATTTTTTTTTTTTTTGTGTGTGTGTTTTGTTGAGACTTGCCATGTGTCTGAGCATGTGGTCAGTTTTGGAAAAAATTGCATGAGGTTCTTAGACGAATGTATGTCTTTAGTCTTTGGGTAAAATCTTCTGTAAATATATGTTAGGTCCATTTGGTTATAACATCAGTCAGCTGCAGGATTTTTCTGTTTAGTTTTTGTGTGGATGACCTGCTTGTTGGCAAGAATGGGGTATTAAAATCTCTCACTATCAGTTTGTTAAAGATCAAAATGTGATTTTAAGGTGTAGCAGAATTTCTTTCAAAAACTTGGGTTCCAGTGTGTTTGGTCCATAGATGCTAAGAATTGCAATGTCCTCTTGGTGGATTTTTCCTTTGATGATGTAGTGTCCTTCCATATCTCTTTTGATTAGTTTTGGCTTTAAGTCTATTTTGTCTGATTTTAAAACGGCTATACTAGCTTGCTTCTTAGGTCCATTTGCTTAGAATGTCTTTTTCCATCTTTTTACCATAAGGTGTTGTTTATCTTTGATGGTAAGGAGCGTTTGTTGAATTCAGCAGATGGATGGATCCTGTTTTCACATTTATTCTTTTAGCCTGTGTGTTTTTCTTAGAGAATTAGACGAGTGATGTTGAAAGGTATCAATGGGCAGTGCTTATTGGTTCTTTTTTTGTGGTGAATGTGTATCTGTGTGTCTGTTTTCTTTCATTTTCTGGTTTGTGATTAAATATTCACTGTGTTTACTTTGGGGTTATCCTCTTTAAGCTGGAGTTTTCCACCTAGCACCCCCATAAAGCTGAATTTGTAGATAAATATTGCTTAAATTTGGTTTTGCCATGAAATGTCTTATTTTCTCGATCTATTGTGATTTAAAGGATTTCTGGGTATAGTAATATGGGCTGGTATCTGTGGTCTCTACAGTTTGTAGAAAATCTGCCCAGGCGGTTCTGGCTCTGAGAGGCTATATTGAGAAGTCAGATCTGATTCTCATAAATGTGCCCTCATATGTTACTTATTCTTTTTCCCTTGCAATTTTTCAAAGATTTTCTTTGTTCTGTATGTTTAGTGTTTCAATTATTTTGTGATGAGGGGACTCTTTTTTTTCTTCTCTATTTTGTGTTTTGTATACTTTTTATACCTTGATAGGCATTTCTGTCTTTTGGTTAAAGATTTTTTTTCTAAGATTTTGTTGAAAATATTTTCTGTGACTTTGAGCTGTGCTTCTTCTTCTTCCTCTATTCCTACTATTTTTTTTAAATAATTATGTAAATAATTATTCTATTAAATAATTATTATCACTTAATTGAAAATAGACTCTTTTTTCATACAATACATCCTGACCATAGTTTCTCTTCCCCCACTCCTCTCCTTCCCTCCCATTGACATTTCTTCTCCTCCAAATCCACTGGAGAGGGGGCTCTGTTTTCTTTTCAGAAAAGAGCGGGCCTCTAAGAGATGACAGCCAAACATGACAAAACAAAAGATTTGGTCTTTTCCTAGTGTTCAAGATTTTCTGGATGTTTTGTGTCAGGATTTTTTTTTTTTTAGATTTAACATTTTCTTTAAGTTATCCATTTTCTTCTATCGTGTCTTCAATGCCTAAGTTTCACTCTTCCATCTCTGATATTCTACGGTGAGGCTTGCCTCTGAGGTTCTTGTTAGATTTCTTAAGTCTTTCATTTTCAGATTTTCCTCAGTTTGGGTTTTTATTATTGATTCTATTTCCACTTTCAGGACTTAAATTGTTTTATTTATTTCCTTCTACTCTGTGGTTTCATAGATTTTTTTAAATTTTTAAAATTTCTTTTATTATTTTTTATTCACTTTACATCCTTATTGTGGCTCCATCTCTCTTCCCCTCACAGTCTTACCCTTCTCTCCTTCCCTCCTTCCTTTTCCCTCAGAAAATAGGAGCTCCCTTTCCCATCCAGCTCAGCTCATCAAGTTGCATCAGGACTGAGCATGTCCACTTTCCCTGTGGCCTGGCAAGGCAGCCTCACCAGGGGAAAGTGATCAAAAAGCTGGCAAGGGAGTCCATGTCAGATGCAATCCCTACTTTGTTTACTAGAGGATCCACATGAGGCCTAAGCCGCCCATCTGCTACATTTTTGTTTGGGGACTAGGTTCAGTTTGTGCAAGGTCCTTGGTTGACGCTTCAGTCTCAGCAAGCCCCTCTGGGCCCTGGTTAGTTGGCTCTGTTGATCTTCTTGTGGAGCTCCTGTCACCTCTAGGTTTTTATCTCTTTCCTCCCACTTTTGCAAAAGATGCCCTATGCATCACCCAATGTTTGGCTGTGAGTCTCTGCATCTGTTTTGAGGCACTGCTGGGTAGAGGCTCTCAGAGGACAACTCAGTCAAGCTCCTGTCTGCAAGTTTAGCCAAGTATCCTTCATAGTGTCATAGGGTGGTTCTTTGGTTGAGCCAGGCATTGGTTGGGCATTCCCTCAATCTCCGCTGTATCTTTATCCCTGCACATCTTGTAAGCAGGGTAGATTTTGGGTTGAAGTTTTTGTGGATGGGTTGTGGTTTTCCTCCCTCTTCTAGGAGTTTAGTGAGTGTCCTCTTCAGTTTCTATGGTCTCTGCTACTAGAAGTCTCTGCTCGAGTGTCCCCCATATCCTCCCAGGAGCTTACCCTGAGTTGGGTCTCTAGCTTGTCACAGAGATACCCCCACTCTCAGTTTCTCTTTTCTCTACAGGCCTTCTGTCCTCTGGCCCTAGATCTGCTCTCTAACCTCTTAACTCTCTGTGCCCCTCTCCTGCCTTGTTCCCTCTCTTCAGTTACTTTCTCTGTCTATTCTATCTTCCTTTCTGGCTGAGATTTATGCATCCTTCTTTGGATCCTATGTGTTACTTACCTTCTTTGAGTCTGTGCCTTGTAGTATGATTATCCTGTACTATTTGGCTAAAATTCACTTATATATGAGTAAATACCATATGTGTCTTTCTGGGTCTGGATTATTTCACTCAGAATAATCTTATCTAGTTTCATCCATTTGCCTGCAAATTTCATAATTTCTTTTTTTTAAAAATAGCGGAGTAGGATTCCATTGCATAAATGTGCCACAGTTTCTTTATCCATTCTTCAGTTGAGGGGCATCTATGTTGTTTCTAGATTCTGGCTACTGTGAATAAAGCTGCTCTAGACATAGTTGAGCAAGTGGCCTTGTATGATGTTGCATCTTTTGGGTATATGCCCAGGAGAGGTATAGCTGGGTCTTGAGATAAAGTTGTACCCAATCTTCTGAGAAAGTGATCTATTTAATGCCATTAGGTCAGGGAAGAAATAAAGAAAGAAATTAAAGACTTTCTAGTATTCAATGAAAATAAAGGTACAATATACACAAACTTAGGGTACACAATGAAAGCAGTCCTAAGAGGAAAGTTCATAGCACTAAGCGCCTTCATAAAGAAATTGGAGAGATCCCATACTAGTAACCTAGCAGCACACCTGAAAACTCTACAACAGAAGGAAGTAAACACACCAAAGATTTCTTTGATGGAATTATTAATTTCCCCTTTCAGATCCTCTATCATATTCACAAGGGTTATTTTCAGTTCTTTGTCTTGTGCTACTTTGCAGTGCTTGGAGCCCGTTGTGTTGGGCTGTTATTATCAACCAGAATTCATTAAGTACTTCTGTAGACAAGAAACCTCACCTCTGGCACAATCCCTGACACAGGTTGATTAATAAAATTTGCTGAATAAATAGTGCTAAGCTGACTGTTGAGAATGTAGAAGTTTGTTTCAGCAAGCATTGGCTGTTTGAACGTGGTGCAGGTGGGTTGCACTGAACAACCATTTCCTGGCCCCATTTATAATTTCCACCACCACGGTCTGTCTTAGGAAAGAAACACCACATTGTTCCTTCGTTTGCCCAAGGGAGTCCAGCAGGAACCAGCTACTTCTTACCCATCAGCTTCGGTGCTTGGATAATCCAAATCAGGCAGGACCCTCTTTTGTATACAGAGTTTGAAAGATGACATAATTTCTGCCTTCATATCTACAATATCCTTTGTGACACTTAGTCTCTAAAAGAGGACCCGTAAAAGAAGCCAGTTTTAAGCAAAACATGGCAACAGATTTCTCACTCAGGTGTATCCTTGTGTTCATCCAACACACAGTAGCCATTATCCTAGTCTTTACCATGAAAGCACAGTTCTTATGCATGACTGACTTGTAACCCCATCCAATGACTCTTCTTTATCCCAAAGTTGACACTGCTTTGTTTAGAGTAACCACTTCCCAAGATGACCCCTGCTCTCTACTCTATGCTCTCATATGGTCCCCCACACCTTCCATGCACATCTGCACGACAGGTACTCTGTAACACAAGCTGGCTACATCAATGTTTTCAGTTAAAATGAGAAGGAGTGGAGATAAAGAGTAATAGTAATAAACAGTATCACTATTTATTAGTAATATTAATGATTAATAGTAATAAATAGTATTAAATAAATAATAATAATAGTAATAAATGCTATGTCAATGTTAACAATGGTAACTTGACTACTGAATGTGCCATATGACTTTTTGGAAGCCAAAGATGGGGTAGAGGACTCCTGTTTCTCTCATAATTACACTAGTTTCCATGGTCTTTCAGAGTGGACACACCTCAGAGCATGCTACTTATGGACAACATTGCCTGCCGTTGTTCACTGTTCTCACAGATATGTAGTCACAATCATAGGGAACTGATTCTGATAGGCTTACTGAAAAATGGAAGTGCTGGGTGGCTTCCCGATAAATTTTTTTCTTTCTTTCTTTCACTTTACATTTGTTTCTTTTTTTTTTACATTCGTTTTTTTAAATTAAATTTTTTATTTTTTAATATTAGTTACAGTTTATTAACTTTGTATCCCAGATGTAGGCCTCTCCCTCACTCCCTCCAAATCCCACCCTCCCTCCCTCATCTCCTCCTTGCCCCTCTCTAAGTCCACTGATAGGGGAGGTGCTCCTCCCCTTCCATCTACCCTAGTTTATCAGGTCTCTTCAGGACTGGCTGCAATGTCCTCCTCTGTGGCCTAGCAAGGCTGCTCCTCCCTCGGAGAGGGGGGAGGTCAAAGAGTCAGCCATTGAGTTCTTGTCAGAAACAGTCCCTGTTCCCCTTACTAGGGTACCCACTTGGATACTGAGCTACCATGGGCTACATCTGAGCAGGGGTTCTAGATTACATCCATACATGGTCCTTGGTTGGGGAAACAGTCTCAGAAAAGACCCCTGTGCCCAGATATATTTGGTGCTTGTGGAGCTCCTGTCCTCTCCAAGTCATACTAACTCCCCCTTCTTTCATATGATTCCCTGCATTCTGCCCAAGGTTTGGTTATGAGTCTCAGCATCTGCTTTGATACACTGCTAGGTAGAGTCTTTCAGAGGCTCTTTGTGATAGCTTCTTTCCTGTTACTTGTTTTCTCCTACTTTCAATGTCCATCCATTTGTCTTTCTAAGTGAGGATTGATCATCTTACCCCAGTTCCTCTTTCTTGTTTATCTTATTTAGATGTATAGATTTTAGTATGTTTATCCTATCTTATAGGTCTAGTACCCACTTATAAGTGAGTAAATACTGTGTGTGTCTTTCTTCTTCTGGGATACCTCACTCAGGTGATCGTTTCTAGATCCTACTGTTTGCCTGCATATTTCATGATTTCCTTGTTTTTAATTGCTGAGTAGTATTCCATTGTGCAAAAGTTCCACAATTTCTTAACTATTCTTCCATTGAGGGACATATGGGTTGTTTCCAGCTTCTGGCTATTACAAGTAAAGTTGCTATGAACATGGTTGAGCAAATGTTCTTGTTGTGTACTTGAGCATCTTTTGGATATATGCCTAGGAGTGGTATAGCTGAATCATGAGGAAGCAGTATTTCTAATTATCTGAGAAAGCACCAGATTGATTTCCAAAATGGTTGTACAAGTTTACATTCCCACCAGCAATGAAAGAGGGTTCCCCTTTCTCCACATCCTCTCCAGCATTTGTTGTCACTTGAGTTTTTGATCTTAGCCATTCTGATGGGTATAAGGTGAAATCTCAGGGTTGTTTTGATTTGAATTTTCTTGATGAATAAGGACATTGAGCATTTCTTTAAGTGTTTCTCTGCCATTCGATATTCCTTTATTGAGAATTCTCTGTTTAGCTCTGTACCCCAATTTTTAAATTGGATTATTTGATTTGTTGCTTTTTAACTTCTTTAGTTTTTTTTATATATTCTGGATATCAGCCCTCTGTCAGATATAGAGTTGGTGAAGGTCTTTTCCCAGTCTGTAGGCTGTTGTTTTGTTCTGACAAAAGTGTCTTTTACTTTCAAGAAGCTTTTCAGTTTCATGAGGTCCCATTTATTGATTGTTGCTCTTAGAGCCTGTGCTATTGGTGTTCTGTTCAGGAAGTTGTCTCCTGTGCCAATGAGTTCTAGGGTATTACCCACTTTTTCTTCTAACCAATTTAGTGTGTTTGGTTTTATGTTGAGATCTTTGATTCACTTGGACTTTAATTTTGTGCAGGGTATAAAGTATGGATCTATTTTTTTTTCTGTATGTAGACATCCAGTTGGACCAGCACCATTTGTTGAAGATTTTGTCTTTTTCCCATCGAATGGGTTTGGCTTCTTTGTTAAAAATCAAGTATTCATAGTGTGGGTTTATTTCTGGGTCTTCTATTCGATTCCATTGATCCACCTTTCTGTTTCTAAGCCAATACCATCAGTTTTTATTACTATTGCTCTGTAGTACAGCTTGAGATCAGGGATGGAGATACCTCCACATGATCTGTTGTTGTACAGTATCGTTTTGGAAATTCTAGTTTTTTTTTTTTTTTTGTTTCTCCATATGAAGTTGAGAATTTTTCTTTCAAGGTCTGTAAAGACTTTTGTTGGTATTTTGATGGGAATGTCATTGAATCTGTAGATTGCTTTTTGGCGGAATGGCCATTTTCACTATGTTAATCCTACCGATCCATGAACACAGGAGATCTTTCCATCTTCTGATATCTTCTTCAATTTCTTTTCAGAGACTTGAATTTTTTTTCAAACAAGTCTTTCACTTGCTTGGTTAGAGTCACTGCAAGGTACTTTATGTTATTATTGGCTATTGTGAAGGGTGTTGTTTCCCTGATTTCTTTCTGGGCCCCTTTGTGAGGAGGCTTCTGATTTTTTTTGTGTTAATTTTGTATCCAGCCATTTTAAAAATTCTATTTATTTTATGTATATGTATATTTTGCCTGTGTGTATGTTTGTATACCACATGCAGGCTTGATATTTGTGGAGGTCAAAAGAGGATATAAGAGTCTTTGTGAGTCACCATGTGGATGCTGGAACAGACTTTGGGGTTCTCTGCAAGCACAGAAAGTGCTCTTGACTATTGAGTCATCTCTTCAGCCTTTGCAACTTCACCAAGGACATTTTCTAAGGATAGATTTAACATTGTGCAACCTAAAAGCTATATTGATTGAATGAGTGTGTGTATGTATGTGTGCGTAGGCTCTTGCTGACATATGAGGTCAGAAGATAACTTACTCGACTCGGTACTCTCTTTTTACCTTCACGTGGTTCTAGGGCTTGAAGTCAGGGTGTCATGCTTGCAAGCAAACATCATGACCCAGTGATTCATCTTCCTCAACCATTGTTAAGTTTTGTGTGGATTCTGGCTTAGTGGATGACAGTTCCCACCAATAAGCTGGTTTGTCAGGCTCTTGTGGACTTCCTTGCATAATTCTCTAAATGACAGGCTCTTCTTCTGCATCCCTCTTTTGCCCCGTTAAGTCCATCTGTAGGCCCTGTCTGCACTGCCTCTTTTTGGACATATTCTTAGTTTTTCCCCCAGCCTGGAGTTTGTTATTTACCTTCTGTGCCACCAGACTGTTCTGTAGGCTTCTAACAAGGATCTCCTTTTAAGATGACTTTGATTCTAACCTTCCCCCTTTATTCCTTGAGATTCTCCCATAAAATCAATATCTCCATCACGAGGGAGAGCATCTGCTATGACATACAGTTTCTATTGGAAAAGGGGCATGATGACTAATTGTCAATAATCATTTTGAAGAAGACAAAGTTGCATCAACAACTGTTTCAACTTTTAATCGTTCTATTTCTGTTTTTAGACCTTCATTATGGTTCATGATAGAGCTGAATCAGCGCATTCTAATTCACAGTATCTACTATTCCTTCTAAGGCTCTCATTGTCATGGATGTTTTCTTTTAGCAACCTGTATCCCATCTAGCTAATTTTTGTGTCCTTTGGACACACCTAATTACCATTCAAAAAGTATTTTTTTTTTCTTCCAAGTATGAAAAGTCTAGGCCCACAATGTATCTTCTTCAATCCAGCCTGGAAAGTGTAAGTTCTACAGTTTCCAGCCTTTCAGAAAACCCAGGTGCACGTCAATAGTGCTCAGGGTTAGGGTTAGGTATTTTTACAGTCATATTGCTAATAGGCTGTTTGTATTGAACAAGATAATTTGTGCAAATAATAAAACTACATGCTCATTTACTATTACTTATTCAATATTAATTTAATGATTCAATCTACTATTCTCTTAAAACATCATTAGTATAATGCTTCACTATATTGTTCAGAGGAAAATAGTTCCAAAATGGCGATGTGAATTTTATTGTAAACAACCAGATTTAGTCCAAATTTCTGTGCAGTTCTTGCTATTCATGTAGCATATCCTGTCGAGGGTTGAGAATGTACCAAGGACTGTGGATGTAGGAAGCACCTAGAGAGACTTGTTTGTCTCTCTGTGTGATTATGGATCTAATAACATACAGTTTTTCTGCTTTGCCTTCACTTACTTCAACTGTGGAAAGTTCTTTTGGTTATCAGATTTACTTTCATTAAGCCATGAATTTGCATTATGGAGTGCATGTAATGACATAGAGCAGTGTGTATAAGAATATCTTGTTCTAGTCAGGAAGGGCCTGCCTCTCACTATTAACAAGTTATAGGGCTGGAGAGCGGCTTCTTCATGGCACTCGGATTGTGGCGCTGTAAGGTGAGAGGAGGTAACGTTTGCCTGTGCTTAGCGTGTGAGAGCCTGGGTTCTTCTCATTTCCTAGATATCTTCTGTTCCAGACCAGGCTTGTTTGCTCTAGAGATCTGAGAGATATAGTGAAAATCTACAATACTCACACATGTTTCACAGATCCCATGTTGGCTTTGGCCTGGTATGGCACTCTTGGTGTTTACATGATACTCATTTCTGATACTTCAAAAGCGACCAAAACACACATTGAGTTGGCTTTTGATAGCTCTTCTGACTGTTCATTCTGGAGTCTCACTTACTTTTCATTTCCTATGTATAAAATAGATGGATCTGTAATTAACCATATTGATGGGATTAACCATAGCATCAAAGCCCTGTCCCCATGCAGGCCTGCCTCTCACTTGCTCCTGGCAGCAGAATCTTGGAAATTAGAGAACTACAGGTTTGAATCAAACTTTGCCGCAAACCAGATATGTGTCAGAAGAAAGTATTTCATTTAAGATTTAATTTGCATGTCTGTAAAACACTAGGAGAAATATGGTGATTGGGAGAAGGGAGGGAGGTAGCTGTGCCCTCATGCTCATACTTCCAGCTTATGTATAATCAGCTGGTAAGAAATGTTAGTTCCCTTTCTGTCAGGATCTGGTAAGATGAATTGCTCCCTAAGGCTAACATGATGAGAACTACCTGCCTCAGTTCACCAAATGAGGCTTTAAGGAATGAACTTGGGCAGTTGTAATTGATCATCCTGCAATTTCCACAAATGTGTGCAGACTAGCCGCACTCTATTATGGCCTAATTACATTTGTCACTCCTAGGAACCTGCTGAATACATTTTATCTTGCCTATTAAAACTGGGTTCTTCTAATTAAAACCAAGGAGTTCTGCATACAGCCCATGGTGTTTTAATTCTGGCAGGCCGTGTTTAATCAGAACAATGGCCCATGCATCCCGATCATTTCTTTGGTATGAAATTCACCACCTAATGTGCCATAGCGTTGTACTGTTGAATGAAGTTGAAACGACACTTGTTCAGAAGACCAAGACAGTTTCCTGAAAGCTGAATGGTAACTGTTTTCACTGCTTGCTCTCAGGCTTTTGTCTTTGTTAAGCGTAACCTTTAGCAGGAGACAATCTCTCTGCCTTTCCTCCTGACTTGGGCATGCATGCATTTCTTTACTTACTTGACATTGATTTATAGAGGCTTCCTAGTAGGTAGGCTCCATAGGAGACATGGGATAGTACAGAGACATTACTTAAGAGTTGCTCCTAGAGGTCTAGGGGACAAAGATCTTATGATATAGAGATCAGGGATAATGCAATGAAATTAAACATTAAAAAAATGATTCATAGTCTAATGAGAGGGTTCTAGGAGGAGCTAACACCATGTCCCTTCCTATCTCTATTTTTCTACTTTTTAAAAGCTCTGTGGCTTTAGGGAGGTAATTTTTCATTGGTGGATGATAATACCTGCTGTAGAATATTGATATAATATAGTCAAGATGCAAATATTAACATTAAAATTTATATTTGTAAGCCATGTGTGCTGCTACATGTTATAGTCCCAGTGATTTGGGAGGCTGAAAGGGGAGGATTTTTTATGCTGGTGAGTTTGTTTTGCTATCAACATACACAACAGAGAAAACCCCATATTTAAGAATCTCTTCCTTTTTATGGACATCAATTTTAAGTAAATGATGATGAACAAGTCATCGGATCTGGTCGAGTCAGAGATTTCTCATCAAAGGGACACCATTCCCTCATACCAGGTATCAAGTCTTCACATGTATTTTTCCCCTCTGTGCTTGGCATCAGCTTGTTTGATGGAAGAGTTAACCCTTTCACTGTATCTTTATGATCATGATCGTCTATAGATCCTTTTTCGTTTATTTCAGGAAGCCCACTTTTTAAAAAGTCTCTTAAAAAAAGAACTATTTTTTCCTTTAAAAATTAAATTAAAGTATAATTACATCACTTTCCCCTTTCCCTGTTCTTCCTCCAACCCCTCCCAGGTTATTTCTATCTAACATCTTCCATGACTCTCAAATTGATAGCTTCTTTTAGGTTACTAGTGTTACATATATAAGCATAAATTATGCATATATACATATATAATTGTTATAATCTGCTGAGAGTGTTTTTGTTTGTGTGCATACGGTTTCAGGCCTGTCCTCCATAGCCGATTAGAGAGCTAACCCTGGGAGATACCAACTCTCACTCCTTCAGCCAATTGTCTGTGCTTCGTTGTCTAGGGATGAGACCTGTGAGAGTCTCTCCTTCCACCTTAGCATGCCCATCTGTGTTGCAATTGTTCAGATCTTGTTTAGGCAGCTACACTGTCTGAGCTTTACAGGTGTAGAATCCCCTGTTGTTTCTTGGAGACATAATCTACAGCAGATTCCCTGGTACTCAGGTCCTTATAATCTTTCTACCCTCTCTTCCACAGTGTTCCCAGAGCTTCAGGTTTATAAGTTGTTTTGTAGATCTAGCTGTTGCATTCTGCATTTTGACATGTTGTGGTTTTCTGTAATGGCTTCTTTTTGGTGAAAAGAAAAAGAGAGATTTTGTCCTTAATGAAATGTATATGTTTGTGTCTGTATGTGAGTATGTATAAGTGTGAGGGAAGGTGCCCCCAAATTCCAGAAGAGGGCTTCTGAACCCCTGGAACTGGAGTCAGAGGCAGTTGTGAGCTGACTGATGTGGGTGCTGGGAACCAAAACTTGAGCCCTTTGTAAGAGCAGCAAGAGCTTGTAAGAGCTGAATCATTTTTCCAGTCCTTGGCAAGCTTCTTTGAGAATAAAGGGTCTGTCAGTAACACTCTGGCCCAAAACTGATAATGAATTGTAGAACCAAGTATATTGAGATATTTGGAGGAAGGCACGCCATTAATTTAATCCTTACGAAGTCCTGCATACTTTCTTAAACATGTCACATTAGTTATCTAATTTACTTCTCATTTTACAATAATAGCATAAAGTAGCACAAAGGCTCAGAAAAGCAAGTGAGCTCCTAATAAAAGGCTGTTAGTAAGTGGGAAAGCCAGAATGTGAAGCCTAGCAGCTTGCTCTGGAGGATTTGCTTCTAATTGCTTACCATAAAACCCTCAATGATACTGCTGAGAACGTAGTTTTCAAGGTGCTTCCCACTATGGAGTAAGAATTTATCTCTCTTGGTCCTTTAGGAAAGTCATGGCAAAGCATTATGCTCTCCCCATGACAGTTGTGCAAATGAATGTTCAAAAGTTAACTGACATGCCTAAAGTCAAAGAAATAATGTAATGCACAGCAGAGTGATTATTTTGTTTTTCTGAAGGTTTTCTTTTTAAAAAGGTTTATGTGTATGTGTATGCATCTGTTTGTGTTTGGATATGGATGTGGGAGTGCATATGGAGGCAAGAGGCATTGGAGAAAGAGGATGTTGGATTCCCTGGAGCTGGAATTACAAGTGGTGGTGAGTTGCCTGATGTGGCTGCTGGGGACTGAACTCCAGTCCTCTGGAGGATCAGCAAGTGCTTTTAATTACCTAGCCATCTTGCCAGCTCCTTATTTGTTAATTTAACTAGGAAAAATATTAAGTACAGGGTTTGATTATTGAATGTTAATTTTAATTGTGAAGATTTAACCATGTTATGAGAAATATTTTTTAAAGAAAACATGATTTAAAAAGTTACAAAATGTTGTATTTGTTGAAAACACCTTAAGTTTTAAAATGCCTCCCTGCTGTTCAATTTGTTGGTCTGTACTTGTTTTGCTGTCACAAGCATCCTTTTATGTGGATCGAGACCATGTCTAAGTTAGTGAGTTGCTTCCTAGGAAAACACTACTCTCAGAAGTGGGGTTACTTCACCAAAGATTGTGAACCATTGCCTGCCCGTTATCAAGTTACTTTCCATAGCACAAAATTTTGTGTTATGGCTTGGACAGAAGAGAAAGGCATTTATCCTGAGAGTACATGAAATCCCTTCTGTGTCCATTTGGTTTGATTTGGTCAAGAAACAGAACCGTACCGAGTGTTTTAGGAAAATGAGTTTAGTCTAGGCATTAGGCCTAATGTGCTCGTGGGAAGAACAGGGGTAGTGGAGGCTGCAGCATGAAGATGTGAAAGGCTGACACAAACAACTCCAGCCCAATCCACTGGAGCTTTTGGAGAAGTAGGAACAACTGGTGATGTCCTACAAGCCACTTAGAACTCACACTGAATTCTAAAATGTCCCCAGTTCTGGCCATTTCAAACTTAGGCTTCTTCACTTCTGCCATCCAGATCGCCTATGAGTTCTACTTATTTGCAAGCTCTGACTCCGAATCAGGTGGTGGTTCAAGAACTCACAGATCCCCCTATAGAAAGATGGGGTGTCAGAGCTGAGCTTCTTACTGGCAACCTGAGACCCCACTTCCAACTTTATGTCCTTAGAAGACTTTGATAGAAGCTTTAATTACTTTGCCAACTAGAAAGGGAAGATGCAGAATTGTTACTTTCTAATTTGTATATTTTGGTTGCAAGTGTGCCATCTGTTGTCCCTTATTGGTCCTGTAGGTCAACCCCTTCCATCCAACAAATACTCTTAAATATCCAGAATGAATGCTTAAGGCTTTGTGGGTAACCTTGCTGAATACTGAAGGCAAAGTCTTCTTTATGAAGTTTGCAGTCCAGAGCAAGCCGATTAAGAAAAGAATGAAATAAAGAGGCAAGAGTCAGGGATAATTGCAGGTGATTTGGGGATGGACAGAAGAGATCAATGATTGTACTTCCTTGAATCTGGAGTCTTCGGAGGTTATTTGACCCTGTAGATGCATGAATCTTTGTTTATCATTTACTACTTAATTTTTTTAACTGTAGAAATATAATTTAACTTGTAGAAAACCAGTAGTGAAATAATTAATTCATGTCTATGAAATGCAAACTGTATCTGGTGGAATGCAATTGATTTTCAAATTGTGAATATCGAGCATTTCTGCCCATTTTGCATGCATTTGTGGTTTCATCTCAGCATCCGTATGTAAGCATTTATATGGATAGATGTAGATATTTAAATGCAGCCATTAGCAGTTTGGAAAAAATAAACAAGAATAATAATTACAGAAAGTATTAAATATCTTGAAAAAATTAGAAACTATGAGCAGGGTCAATCAGGTAGCTAAAGAAAGCCTCATTCCGGAGTTGGCTTTGAGCTGAGTCTTGAGTGGATAAAGACAATATCCACATACACAGGAGAAGGAGAGTGTGCTAGGAAGATCTGTGAGACAGAAATAAGATGTCACATTCCAGAAACCTATTGCCGTAAGTAAGGAGGTGAATGGTTTGAGGTGTGATTAAAAGGCTGGTGGGGCCAGATTAGGCTATAGCGGGAATTAAATTTTTATTCTGTAAGCCACGAGAGGAGACTGCAGGTTTATACAACAAAGTGCCATCATCCAGCATGGACTAGAAAATGGATTTATTTATCTTTCCCATAAATTTTCCATTTTCATTTTCTCCTCAAATTATTATTACTAATCTTGACATTCTAATCGCCTTATCAGGAAACAAAATATATAATTTTATTTGGGATTAATGATTATGAGCAAATACAATTAGGAAGTTAATATATAATAACTGAAAAGACATTTGCCAAATTTAAAAAAAATGCACCAAGAGGGAAGCTGGTGAGATGGTGCAATGGATAAAGTTCTTGCTATACCAGTATGGGAACCATGATTCTGATTTCTAGGACTCACACACGTGCCAGATGTGCAGGGCTGGATGGCTCAGTGCCCACTTGCAGTCCCAGAACACAGGAGGTGGAGATAGGATTCTGACTTTCTAGACTAGGTCAGCCCGCTAGCTCTGGGTTCCAGCGAGAGACCCTGCTTCAACCTACAAGGTGGAGAACAGTTGAGGAAGACACCTGACATCAACCTCTGGTCTCCACGCATATGTACATGCTTCCTTTCTCACACCTGCACCACACACATGCAAACATGTGCACACACGTATGTATACCACATACCCACATATGGGAACAATGAACCAGGAGAAAAAAGAAGGTTTAGTTTTTGAGGATATGGAGCACATCTTCTGGATCATTGTTTTAGTTTCAAGAGATCTTTGTGTCTAGACTGCTTCATCCAGGTGATATACAATGGGTAAAATGTCTTCTAAGCTGACTGGGTCCACTAACATTCCTGTGGCACGTTATCTTTGGACAGTAATAGCTTATAGATCCTGTTCACCAAAGCAGGTGTCAGGGACACCTGAGTCCTCTGCACCCAAACCAGTCCAGTTCAGACCCCACATCTGTTCTTCCTTCCTCTGAGAGGCACCCTCTGGAAAGGTTCTTCCGGCCCTGGCAGTCCCAGGGGTTGGTGGTAAGTATCCCCTGGCCTCCCAACAAGGAACACACCTGGGAAGAAATTAACCAGTGGAAACAAAAAGCTGTTCAGAGAAAGCAAGAGGAAACCCAGCGGAGGTGTCAAGAGGCCCGTGCAACAGAAGAGCAGGAAATGGCTTCTCTCAACCAGGCTTGGTATGAAATCAAGGTCAAATCTTTACCCAAGGATTACTGTTAAAAGTTTATGTTCACAGCTACGATTAATTCTGTATCAAACTGCATTCTTACTGCTAAATTTGATCTTGGAAATTTCCATCCTGATGGGATTGAGCCTTTGAAGAGTCCATGCAAGTCATCTGGCTGTGGGAAATACATTTTCATTATAAACATATTTATGGTGTCAAGTTTTCTGGGGAGTATTGGTGGCGATGTGGATAGTCATAAAAATGCCTATTGCTTCTTTCATATGTATCATAAACCTGACCTTGTGCTTGGAACTTGATGCACATTTGCTCAAAATTTTAAATGTTTCTAAGGCAAATATGTGTAACCTTTATTTTCCAGAAGAGGGGACTAACTCCCAGATGCTCTTTCACAAGAGGCCCATGGAGAAAGCAGATATTGGTGTTGGACTTCTTAGCAGTGTGGGTCCTATATCAAAGTTTTCATGGCCCATCTAATCCATCTAAATTTTCTGGAGAGATTGCTCATAGCCTTAAAATGTGTGAGATTTGATAATGCCTTCCCACAAGCCCAGTGATTCTAAACCTTCCTAATGCCGCAACCCTTTAATACAGTTCCTCACGTGGTGGTGACGCCCACAACCATAAAAATTATTTTCTCTGTTACTACATAACTGTGATTTTGCTACTGTTATGAATTATAATGTAAAAATCTGACACGTGACCCCTGTGAAAAGCTCATTTGGGGGTCAACCCACATGTTGAGAATGGCTACTTCTAGACACTTTTGCTGTGATAAATCTGTCAGGATTCATGGGAAATCTACCTGATGGTCAAAGGTCTGTATCTTTGGGTGGCGGTTTTTGGGTAGCACAAAGAACACTGCTCTTAGATATGCTGCACCCTGCACAGGCTTTGAAGAGTCATGGTTTTCATGCTTGTAATTATGATATTACATTTATTTCCCAGAGTTGATATAAAGGTTAGATGGCATATAATAGATGTTTATTAACTGCAACTTCTTTTCAATGACACATAGTGAGATAGCTATGAATCAAAGAACTGTAGTCTCTGCTTTGATTTTTTTTTTTCATGTAACATTCTAGGTCAACTAAAACAAGGCATTCAAAGAAATGCATGCATGAGCTATTTTATTAATGCTGAGAAAGATGCATTGATTGATATATTAGACTAGATTCTCTTTAGACTCGGTGTGTGTAGAGGCCTTTGAAGAATAGTGAAAAGTAAGCAGATAATTGGAGATAAGCAGGAATTAATCAGGTAATTTTTTTTAATTTTGCGTACTTTTAATTTCAGAACAAAATAAAACAAACAAAAACCACAATACACAATAGCCAATCCTGTGGGAGGGGATTTTGCTGCCTTAAGGCACAAGGACAGGATATAAGAGATTCAAGACATGTACAGAGAGCCAGGTAGGTCAGGGCTGCTGGGGGAGCCACAGTGAAAAGTATACAGAGGGCACAGGAATTTTAATCTACTTCTTCCATGCTCGAGGCATCCTCATCACCCTCAAGGGGGGCTCTCCTCAGGAACAGCAGCACTGGGCTCCTCTGCTGTCACTTCATCTTTATCAATGCCCAGGCCTGGTTTAGTCGTGCGGTAGATGAGGTTGGAGTGGGTTTGGGGATCCTCCAGTGAGAAACCAGAGGAGAGCAGAGCAGTTTCAAACAGCAGCACCATCAGGTCCTTGACAGCTTGGCCATTTTTGTCTGTCTCAGCGCTCTACTGCAGGGTCTCCAGAATAGGGTGGTCAGGATTGCTCTCTAGGTGTTTTTTGGCTGTCATGTAGCCCATTGTACAGTTGTCTTGCAGTGCCTGGGCCTTCATGATCCGCTCTGTGTTGGCTGTCCAGCCAAAGGTGCTTGTCACAACAAAGCAGGGTGAGGAGACAAGCCAATTGGAGATTGTGACCTTTTCAACCTTCTTTTCTAAGATCTCTTTCATAAGCTTGCAGAGATTCTCAAACTTTGCCTTGCTCTCCGTTTTCTTCTCTTCCTCATTTTCTGGCAGCTCCAGGCTCAGCTTAGTCACCGAGACCAGGCTCTTCCCATTGAATTCCTTGAGCACTTAGTACTGGTCAATAGGCTCGGTCATGTGCACCACCTCAAAACGCCGTCTCCACACATGCTCCACAAAGGCAGAGTTGCTCTCACCAGTGATACAGCAGATGGACTTCTGTGTCTCCTTCATGTGACACACGTACTCTCACAGGGGAGCCATCACATTGAGCCGTGTGATGGCGGAGAAGCTCAGAGAGGCGGTGGCGGTTGGTAGAATCTTCTTGGATTCCAAGCTTTAAATTCTTGGGGAATGCCTCATAAAACTTCTTGTAGTTCGTCTTGAGTCACACCGGCTTAGCTCGTAGCTTAGGCATGCCGAGTGAGGCGGACATGGTTCAGGTCCAACATCTCTGTACTACAACTTGGCTTTCTTTCAAGATGCCTGAGGAAGCACACCATGGACAGGAAGAGGTCACTTTTTTTTCTTTTTGGAGTAGAAGAGAGAAAGTAGCATTCAGAGTTTCACAAACAGGAATGCGTTCATTGGCTGCAGAGGGTGAACATGTGGGTAGGTGTCCCAGGTGGCTGAGGAAGATTTACATACTTTCTTGCCACAACATCCCTTCAAGGTACTGAGGGGATCTTACCAAGATGTATGCCCTTATATTCATCCATGTTTATTGTCCCCAAAATAATGAATTGGCTCCTAAGGACTTAGGATTTGAGCAGCAAGAATGACCTTATATCCAGGTTTGTTCAAGGTAATGCTGCCATATGTATGTGAGACTAGATTAATTATTCATACAACTCTTTTTTAAAAAATTTTGTTTTTATTAATTACAGTATTCACTTTGAATCCCACCTGTAGCTCCTTCTCACACCCCCTCCCAATCCTACTCTTCCTCCCTCTTCTTCTCCTATGCCCCTCCCCCAGTCCAATGATAGGGGAGGTCCTCCTCCCCTTTCATCTGACCTTAGTCTAGCAGGTCTCATCAGGACTGGCTTCATTGTCTTCCTCTGTGGTCTGGTAAGGTTGCTCCCCTTTCAGGGGGAGGTGATCAAAGAGCTAGCCCATGAGTTCATGTAAGAGACAGCCCCTGTTCCCCTTCCTAGGGAATCTTCTTGTACACTGAGCTGCCATGGACTATTTCTGTGCAGGGGTTTTAGGTTATCTCCATGCATGGTCCTTAGTTGGAATATCAGTCTCAGAAAAGACCCCTCTACCCAGATGTTTTGGTTCTGTTGCTCTCCTGTGGTGCTCCTGTCCCCTCCTCTCCAGGTCTTTCTATCTCCCCCTTCTTTCATAAGATTCCCTGCACTCTGCCCAAAGTTTGGCTATGAGTCTCAGCATATGTTTTGAATCTCTGCTGAGTAAAGGCTTTCAGGCCCCTCTGTAGTAGGCTCCTGTCCTGTTCCATGTTTTCTCCCTCTTTCGATGTCTGTCCTGTTTGTGTTTCTGAATGAAGACTGAGCATCTTACCCAGGGTCCTCCTTCTTGATTAGCTTTTTTAGGTGTACAGATTTTAGTGTGATTATCCTATAGTATATGTCTAATATTGATTTATAAGTGAGTATATACCCTGTGTGTGTTTCTGCTTCTGGGATCCCTCACTCAGGATGATATTTTCTAGATCCCACCATTTGCCTGTAAATTTCATGTTCACACAACTCTTTCAGTCTGAAATTTGTTTGGGACTCTATACATGGGATCTGGCTCCAGCCGGCTATCAGCCTGGGTACAGAGATATGCTGTTTAGGGGTATTTCCCTTCCCTTTTGGTCTGTTGGGATTAGCACTCCATTTATTTATTTATTTATTTAAAATTTAATTTTATTCATATATTTATTTATTAAAATTTATTCACTTTGTATCCCCGCTGCTGTCCCCTCCGTTATCTCCTCCCAGTCCCATCCATCTTCCCTCTTCTCCTCCTATGCCCTTTCCCTTGATAGGGAGGACTTCCTCCCCTTCTATCTGACTCTAGCTTATCAGGTCTCATCAATGCTGGCTGTATCATCTTCCTCTGTGGCCTGGCAAGACTGCGCTCCCCATGGGGAGGTGATCTAAGAGCTGGTCACCAAGTTCATGTCAGAGACAACCCCTGTACTCCTGACTAAGGAACCCACTTGGAAGCTGAGCAGTCAGTGGGCTTCCTTAGAACAAGGGGTCTAGGTCCTTTCCATGCATGGTTCTTGGTTGGAATATCAGTCTCTGTAGGCCCCTCTGGGCCCAGATATTTTGGCTCTGTTCTCCTTGAAGAGGTCCTGTCCCCTCTAGGTCTTTCTATCTCCCTCTTCTTCCATAAGGATTCTGGCACTCTGCTCAAAGTTTGGCTCTGAGTCTCACTATCTCCTTTGATAGCCTCGTGGGTAGAATCTTTCAGAGGTCCCCTGTGGAAGGCTCCTGTCCTGTTCCTTGTCTTCTCCTACGTTCGATGTCTATCCTGTTGACATCTAGCTGGATAAGGACAGTTCAACAAAGAGTGGAAAGTATTGTTATTGTTGACATTATGCTTGTCACCATCATTGATAGGGATAAAGATTTTTTTTGCTGTGAAAAAGCCTGCAAAGTAGTGAAAGCACTGATTAACCAGAATAGTTCCTTTTCTATGGAGTAGAAAAAATAATTTCTGTCCATTCCTTTCAGATAACTGTACTCGATCTATTTCAGTTCATTAGTGTTTTTAAATTTGTTTCCAGAAAGGTTTTGTCAACCCTGATGGCTACAGTCATGGCTCTAGGAGGTTCTTCTTTTTTTTTTTTAACTGAGTGATTCCAGGCAAAAAACTGAGGGCCTCAGTTTTTTCATTTGGATAAAGCTATTTAAGATACGCCTCCAACTGATGCACCAACCAAGGACCATGCATGGACTAGACCCAGGCTATCCGTATAGTTGTAGCCAATGGGCAGCTCAGGTTTCATATGGGTTCCCTAGTAAGGGGAATGGGGACTATCTCTGACATGGACTGTGTTGCCTGCTTTTTTTTTTTTATCACATCTCCCTGTAGGAGCTGCCTCAACAGACCACAAGGGAAGAGGATACACTCAATACTGATGCAACTTGATGTGCTGGGGTGGGTTGGTGGTGGTGGGGAGCTCCCTTTTTCTGAGGAGTAGGAAAGGGCAGATAGGAAGGAGGATGTGTCCAGGAAGAGAGGAGGGAGGGGGCAAGGATTGTGATGTATTGTGAATAAACAAATTAATTAATTTAAAAAAAGCTTCCAAATTCCACTGTGGTAAGCAGGGGTAGCTCAGGATGGACTGTAATTAGGGAGAGCTGCAACCATATCCTTCCTTTTGTTGTCTGCAAAAAGAGTGTTTGTAGAACAGGCTTGAGATAATGCCGCCAAGACACCACATCCAACATGGCTGTTTCATGGTGTTATGTAGACTTCTCTCAGCAGCCTCATTCATGAACTGGAACCGGAGTCGGGGCCTCCATCACAAAGCTGGGTAAGACTCTGGTTTAGCCTTTGGGTTTAGAAGCTGGTGAGAGGGAGAAGTGGCTTTTTTCCCCCTTCTGGCAGCTCTGCTTTTTGCTTTGAATTCTCTCTCTAGCACATGACAGGATCTGGCAGAAGTCTAGTGGTCAGGGGAGCATGATGGAGGAAGTAACCTTTATTCTCATTGGGAGAGATTTGCTTCATTGAAACATGAAGTGCAACTTCACAAGGCTGGGTCCCAGCAGGCTTGCAGAGGGCAGTGTGCTGGCAACAAAAGTCCTCTCTCTCTCTCTTTTTGTCAATGAAAACTCAGTAAACCGCAGGAAGAGAGGACAGCACTCCCCATTTCATCCACATGCCTGATAATGAACTGCATTGTCGAGAAAGCCTTTGAGCATTATCTGATGCTGCTATTTTCTGCTGGCTAGCATTTGCACATCTCCCACATGATTCAGTGGCACACGGCCTCCTTGCTAGTGGGTGACGACCAACTGCCTAGCATTCTGCAGATTCTCAACACTTGATAGGATATTCAGCTTCTCAAAATGACCACAGCCATGTGGCCCTCAAACCTTTTGACGTGGGAAATAGTTCCAGGGGGCATTGTGTTACAAAGGACTTTTCTTACAGTTTTTACATATTCAGTGACTTTTTGGAAAATACACCCCCCCCACACACATTCAAGTTTTCAGTGGACCATGGTTTGTAAACTTAGTTTTGTGGGTAAAAGGAAAGAAGTAAGATGTGAAGATAGACCATGCTAAATCTTCTGCTAGATGCTTCTGATAAATGATCTTGTTAAATCTATAGGGAGGGTGTTGTCATCTTTATTTTACTAAATGAAGGGGAAACAGACTCAGAAAGTTTGACCACAGATGAAAAAGATGTATCAAGAAGCCAATACCAATGGGCTAGCAATTATATGTTAGGCATATTATTAATCTTGTCATAGACATTTTCTTTCTCTGCAGAATGTCTTTGTAACATATGCAATATTATCTTCATTTATAGATTAAAAAAATAGAGTTCCCAGGGGAGATAGACTTGTACCCTGTCACAGAGTGACGGTCTGGATTGTAACAATGCTTGCTCCTACTCATGCTGCCATTCTTCCTTTTTCTTTTTTGGGAGCAGGGGACTGCCGATGGTAACCGAGATTCTCTCAATACATGAGCAAAGTGGGGAAGCTGCCCAGAGCTGACATTACACAAGCTCCCAACCTGTGTCAGAAACTCTGCTCAACCTTGTCACTTTCTCAGAAAACCATGAATGCATTCTGAGTATGAAGCCTGGCGACAGGACTAATATTCAAACAATCAATGATCATAGTTTTATGTGACAGAAAATGCATGTATGTTAGTTATTCAGAGGCAAGTGAGAAACATGCGATTTTAGAAGTACTACAGAGGCAAGGCAGGTGCAAGTAGGAGCTGCCAACTATAAGAAAATAGCTTGATGACCTTTTCTACCTTCTCCAAACATCCCAGTAGTTGGTATTGAGACCTGTGTTCTTGGAAACCTTTCTTTTCTTATGGTCAATAGTCCAACTTCCAAGTATAAGACATGGAGCATCCTGTGTACGTAAAATTGTAATTTATCAAACATAAACTTGGAGCCAAGACTATGTATACATTACTAATTTTTCAGTAACTCAGAGGGTAGGTATTTTCCCAGAAAGGAATCCCAGACTAAGGAAGACAAAGCAACTTAGAATTAATGACTGATGGAGCTAAGCTAGCCAAGCCTGTTTTAGAGCTTGTGTGATTGCAGTGTGCTTCGAGATGCATGAATAATGTTTATTTTAAGCTCAGCTGAAACACTGGGACTTCACCAGTGGACAATGCTCTAGCACTTGTGAAGCAATAGCAATAACTAGTGTTTAGCCTTCTAGGTCCCACTGACTCTAATTTTACTTACAAGTTTTTGGTTTTGATCTCGTGAAAGAATGCAGCAAATTGCTGTCTCTATTTGCTTTCTTTTCTTCTGCAAATGCCTGGAGTAGCTCATGTTGAGTTGATGCACAAGAAACCTTTGCTGAGTAAAATGAGAATTTTGCTTAACTGCTTTATGTATGTGTGTATTTATGTGGCTAAAACAAGACAAGAAACAGACAGCAAGAAGAGAGGAGCACCCATGACAGCAAGATGTGGCAATGAACTGGGAGGAAATAGGGGGAAAAAGACTATAAAAATAGACTGAAGATTTCAAAAGCATTAAAGTTGGGGTTCTAATGTGGGGGTAGATAACCTTACGCATGGCAAAAGTCTTCATATGATTCTTCCCACCTTTTCTAAAGCAAAACATGCATGGAGGAGACCATATTTTCAACACAGTCTGATAAACAGGAAGTCGCTCACTGCATGTTTGACTGTCCATGGGGTTTGTCCAGCTCAGCTTGTCTGGTTTCCCTCAGTACTAAGTGGATGAATCTCTAGACACAGCTAACTCATGTGCCCTTGGATGTGCTTAGGAAACACCATTGTATGAAGTGCCACAAAACCTCATAGTAGAGTAGAAATAATATCTTTTGTTTTATACCATAACAGCACTGAGTATATGCTCAGAAAGTGGCTCTGTGGGTAAAAGTGCTTGCTGGTAAGCTTAACAACCTACGTGTGATCCTGGAAACCTATGTTAAAATTTTAGATTCAGTTGCTCACATCTGTAATTCTAGAATTCAGTGCTGACTGGGAGGCAGGGGTCATTGACCCAACCCAGAAGCTTACAGGCCAGCGAGTGTAAAATGCACAGTATTGCAGAAGCAAGAGATATATCATCATAAAAACAAGGTGGAAGGGATTAACCAACTTCTGAAGGCTGTCTCCTGGCTTCAATGGCATATGGACGACTGCACTCATATACATACACATCAAACAATACACTCACACAAGAGAATAATGAATAAATATATAATTTTCCAGAAATAATAGTAAGTTTAAGAAGATAAGCAACCCCTTTTCCAGGAGAAAGATCACCATGAAAAAGAATACCATAAGATGCTGTAGGCTTGTTTCCATGGAAACTAAGAACCTAGTAAGCAAGAACTAGTCAGTGATGATTATACACTGTGTTTTTTGGATTGTCTTTCAGGCTTGAGGTGATATTATACTGTTTTGTGAGTATTTACATTTATATTTAAGTTAAAATATTTTCAAATGTCTGGGCATGGTGGCGTACACCTTTAATTCCAGCACAAGGGTAGGTGGACCTCTATGAGTTTGAGACCAGTATTGTTTAAATAGCTACTTCCAGGCCATCCATCCAAGGCTATTAGTAAGACTTTTTTTCAATTTTTTTTCTAGTTGGCTATTTCCAATGTTAAAGTTAAAGAATATTTTTTTTCTCTTTGTCTCCCCCACTTTACCTTCGTTCCTCCTTCCCTCCCTGGTGTGTTGTTGGGGAATTACTTGTAAACCACTGTAAGTTGATAATAATAGACATTATGATTTGACCAAGCAAGAATTTTTCTTGAGGAAGAGCAACTATGACCATCTAAAGACTACCCAGTAACCAGAAACAGCAACATCAGTGCTTAAGAACTAAAGCTAGCCTGCAGGAGACCTTTAGCTTGAAGCGTTCCTTCTGTAAGAGGCACCTTCTTGAAAGTGATACACTGGAACTGAGGTTCCATTTTTCTTTTTCAAGCTGTACTCTTGGGAAGTTGCAAAAGCTGAACAGAAAGTATGAAATCTGGAAGTTTAAAAAAGATGCAAAACCTCCCCCAAGGAGGCCAATTCTGAGAAACGGAGGGCTTTTAGATAATTTTTAACTGCCCCAAATCTCATTTATTTAATTTTCTTTTTAATTAATGAATTTTTTTCTGTGAATTTGTTCTTTCTTAATGTAGAAAATTAAGAAAACGTATTGTTAAAATTGAAGTCCCATTCTCTCATTTAAAAATGTCCATTTTTACATTACGAATATTCCTTTCTGATTTCTCATACTATTTTGAATAAAGACATTTCAAATGCCAAGCACTTAAGGTGAGAGAGAGTGAGAGAGATAGAGAGAGAGAGAGAGGAGAGAGAGAGAGAGGCAGAGGTAGCTGAGTGAGATCTGAGAGCTTCAGGCAGGTCTGGTTTATTGAGAGGGGAAAAGTCACCCCAGCCTCTGCCCTGCAAGTGGTTGTCTCTGGGAGGTCTCACTGACATGGTAGACATAACACTCTGCATTTGAATAATCACCCGACTTTGACTATTCCTCACCATCTCTGAGCTGTGGAAGTTTTCAACTTAAATGGGGATACATAACTTGTAGTTGTGTCGCTACTGAGTTGTTGTGAAAGTTAAATGAGGAAACAGGCCAAATAGTCCACACATGGTAAGCACTGGGATTATCCGTCTCTAACAACTTTTAGTACAGCCAGTGAGGTTATGCACAGGTCAAGCATTGGATGTGTGCAAGATACATGTATTGCACTCCATTAATGGATGGGAAGAATGGAAGGCAGGTCACATTTGTCCATCATCTGCTGGCTGCTAGGTTCTGTCTCCGTTTTCTTACATAAGTAATATCTACTTCTGATAAAGATATTTAAGTCTGTCAGAGTTGGGATTATTATGTCTCATCCCTTTATGATTAAGAAACTTAGTCTCATAGAGTTTCTTTCCTCCCTAACGTCATGCAAGCAAAGTAAATGTTAAATCTAGGAAAGAGATTTAGCATTCCTTGTAGTTGATCATGTTAAGTGACCAAACTCATAAGGTCAGAATGAAGTTTTAGGAAGTTCCCACAGAGGAACCCTGTCCTCTTGCTTTCATTTTTAGTAAGATTTGGAGTATAGGTTTTCTGATATGCTGGTTGGTGTGGACTTTCTTCTGTCTGTAAATGGTGTATGTCCCCTAGGATTTAGACTTCTTTTGAGGCTTTTGTCCTGAAACACAAGAGGGAAAACAAAATGATCTTTAACTGAGGATGTCAGCTTGAAGTGTTACATCTTGATGAGGCTGGAGAAAGTGTACTTGATCAGTGCCAGATCTATTTTATACCTTTGTGCACTTTCAAGAGCTGTGTCTTGTATTTTAGGGTCTTGATCTCCCTTCTAGACCCTTCTTGACTATTACCTTATATGTCAAGGCTTTCTGTGTTTCTAGGTATGGTAGAATGATCTCTATTTTTTATGTCTTTGCAGCTGTCAGAGTGCAGTGAATATAAGTGGATTCTCACCTATCTTTACCAAGCTAAGAGCTTTTAAAGTAATGCATTATGTTAAAATTTATTGTTATAATTTGCTATCTAACAAATTAGTGAATTGAAAACTAGCACTGCCATCTGAATTACTGTGATCTATCTGAGATTGTTATCATTTTCTTCATAGGGTGACCATTTGTGCCCACTTCTTAGTTCTTGTTCACAACAGCCTCATTTTCAATCTTCTGTTGTCAAAACAATCTCAGAATAGTTATAACTGATTTTTTTTGCCCCAACTATATTTTGTTGATTTTTATTCTCTGCTTAGACCTTTTGGGGATTCTAATTTAATTTCTTTGGTACTTGCCTTGCATGGTAAGTTTGTGAGCTATAACAAGCACAAGTAAAAGAGACACTTAGGCTTAGTTCTGAGATCTCAGTATTTGAGGAAGAGATACACATGCGTGCAAAAGAGAAACCATTCATGAAGGCTGGGGGCTGGGGTGAGGATAGCAGTTAAAAAGGATATGAAAGCCACTTCCCTTTTCTCATGTGAGTAGAAACGCCAGCAGGAATTATCAGAACCATTCATCTGTGTGATCATTCATTCATCTATTCATTCATTCATCTTGAATAGGCCTGATCATTGGAAGAGGTGTTCAATGATCTCTCTTTTCCTTCTTCTAGACCCTGTCCAGTCTATCCTAGACAGGAATGATTATAGCCTTTTCATGGTTCCATGTTGTTCACTAGATAAAGTGCCTGTTTCTTGGTTTGACATGTGAGATTGTTGATTTAGTCTCTGCCTACTGGTTATAGCAATATTGGTCAGTTCTCCCCCTGTTTTTCTGAATTTTCTTTTAAATAATTTCCTACTTACTCTTCAAATCTCAGCTGAGTCTTATCTCTATCTTAAGACTTTCCCTGACTCTGTCAACCAGAAGGTGTAAGCCCCATTTCTCCATTAACAGCACTGAAAGCATTCAGTGGTGTTAGCTCTTCTTACCATGTTTTAAACCTCTGATATCTTTGTCCTTCCATTGATCTGTGAACTTTTCATAATCAAGGCCCATGTGCTATTTTTTATAATAACATTTCTTGATATTTGGTAGGTATTACGTGAATACATCATCAATAAGCATACTAGCTGTATGCTGCACACCATGAAATTTGATTATCATTTTTAATCCAAGTAAAATAATTTATATATTTTGTACATGGTAAAAAGAAAATTGGGTTTGTGCTTTGGGGTATATTAGGGAAAGAATGGGGTTGGGTATAACTGGAAGTAGAGAGAACAGACTGTCTTCTTGTCCTCCATCTCTAGTCCTTCGAACTATATGCTGTCTTTTGCCTAATTTAGGGAATGTTTACTCCCTTAGCATAGTTCCATGTAGTTAAGTTACATATTTGTGTAGCTTAAATTTACTATGGGATTTGGCAAATATCTATTAAAGACACATAAACATAGTCAATATTTCAGCCTCAAAGACCCCGTGGGCTCTATCTATTTAACTTTGTTTTATAGTTATGGATGACTTGTGAATAAATAATCTTAGGTGTGTTTTAATTTTTTTTTTTTTTTTTTTTACAAAATATTCCATAAGCTAAAATTGGCCTACTGGTCAACTTCCCTGTTACATGAATGACTGTGGCCTAGTTTCAATACTCCACATGAAAGACAACATATTTATCCCAAAGTATCATTAGCTTTCAAATTATTTGCCTGCCCTTTTGATAGGAATGGACAGCATGAAAGTCGATAATTACAACGGTCTAATCCAACTCCTTAATGCTTATGAGGCTGTCTTTGTTTGCCTTGATGTTACCTGTTGCTTCCTGAGTCAGCCTGCCTCACCTTTTGGCTAACACTTCTCTTTTGTCTCAATCCAGTATTAGAACTTTTCATGATTTTCTGTTTGGCATTCTCCTGAATTTTACTGTCTTCCATTTTTTTTTCCTACGTTTATCTCATGTAAGAACACATTTTTCCATGGTAGATATCTGAGATTCTATTTTCGCAATGTTAAGGTAGGATTTAGTTTTAACTTTTCTATTCAGTAGCTATATAATTTGTGTAAATGGTATTAACCCTCTAAATCCTTATTTTCTGAATGTAATGCCTACCTTGGGGGGTGTTCCCAGTTCATAAGGGGTTCTGTATATTCTCAGCATATTGTGTGTCCCAGGGTAAGCACTCACTCATTCATTTTCCTAACAAGTGTCAGCCAGGTACCTTCAGTGCCAACCACTGTATGTCACCTTTATGATAGTCGTAGTCACAAAATGTATAAAGAACCAAGCAAAGTAAAAAAATCAGATACATGGGACCTTCCAAATTTCATTCTTCTTATCCAACAAAAAACCCTGAAAAGAAATGGTTTTAAGGAAGTTTCTGATTTTTTTTTTATTTCACCAGCAATCTTCATGCTTTTGAGTTTGGTCTGGGTAGATAGTCATTGAATGGATGCATTTAATGAGCAAGTCAATAAAAATGCCTGTTTTCTTCTATTATTTCTGTCCTCTACCTGGGCAGTACCATTTCATCATTATTCATTTTTTATTTTGATTGATCTTTTCAAGCACTTTTCATACTTATCCAAATTCTACCCAGAATTCTCATTGCTTCCCAGACCCTGATATTCAAACCATACTTTTCATACTATGTATTTGAATATTCAGTGGCTTAAGCTGGTGCCAGGCCCAATTTTCCCAATGTCCATTGCTGCCTCCCTCATTGCTTTTGACAGAAGCCAATCTCACCACATCACACTTGGCCTGTTGGAAAGGCTGAAGAAGCTTCCCCAGACCCAAATATTTGGTGGCTGAGCTCGTCTTCCTTTGCCTCACAAAACCTTTAATTGAAGATAGTACGTGGATTCTAACTTGTTTAAAATGTGTCCAAGTCCTGGAATAGATTGAGTCAAACCAAAGACCCCAAAGCTAGAGAAACTCAGCATTAAATGGAGGAGAGACCAGGGTGCGGAAACCTGCAGGAATGTAGAGGTCTGTGAGATGGCTCCAGCACTCTATGAGGTTTGGCAAATGACAGAACTCATGTAGCCAGACACGTTCTGCATGGAGTTAAACTGACCTGAAATTGTGCTTTGGCAAGTCCTTGCTCTCAGGGTCCCTTAATATATGACTGTCCCATCAGAAGGGTCTTGCAATAAGGGTTCATGATATGTAATATTTCTTGTTGAAACAAGTAATTCCTCTTCTTTTTTCTCTTTTCTTTTGCCTTCTCTTGATAGACTTGGTAAGATTAAGTGATTTAGTTTGGTAGGTCTTGATTTGTATTTATGTCTTAGAAGCCAACATAATACCACATAAACTTAGCAAAACTAATGTGACAATCTAGTCTATGTATTCAGGTGAGCCTCTGCATTAGGTTCATGAAATGCATGCATGCAGTGCAAATCTCAAAAATATCTTTATCCTCATAGAATTTATTCTAACAGCACTAATAAAGACACTGTTCTGAACCTCAGGCCTTTATTTTTTCAGGGACATGTGTTATAAGGAGAGGGAGGTGACCTTCTTGATCATCCCATTCTGCCAAAGATAGCCTTCATCAGAAACTTAAAAGTTATTATTCTTTTCCTACATTTGATGTCTAATAGATCTCCAATATTAGCATTCCATTTGTCTAGACCTCTTTCAAACGTTTAGTTCATATTTTTGTTGTTCTTCCCTTAGAGTATTGCTCCAGCAGCTGACAATCTCTCTGTTCACAGATTTTCCCTTTTTCCAATTCACCTACCAATCAGCAGTTAGAGAAATTTATGTAAAAATGTGTTGAATCATGCCATTCCATTGCATAGATATCCTGAGCCACTACCGTTGCCCTTAGGCTAATACCCCAAACAACTGATACAACCGAAATAAGGTTTGGCACAACCTGTTCTTCATTTTTACTCCAGTTGGCTTTGCACCATCATCTCTTCCCTCTGTGGTCTGCTATGTTGAACTCAGGGCAGTACCTAAGGCAAGCCACACTCTTGTCCTTAGGTATTGTGTCTTTATTTTAAAATGATATTTATTTATTTAGGTGCTGTGTGTATGAGTGTCTCCGCGTGTGTTTGTGTGCATGCACCACAGTGTGCTTGTGGAAGTCAGAAGATATGAGACTTGGTTCTCTCCTTCAATCATGCGCACCCCTGGGGCTGAACTCTGGTTATCCGGCTTGGCTCCTGGCACCTTAACTCTCTGAGGCATCTGTGTGCCCTAAAGTCTTTAATTTGTTTCTCATTTCTCTGTCTTGACTGACCTTTAGTTTTGTGGTTTAACCATTAGAAAACAAGTTCCTTGAAATGGAGATTATGTCAAAGTAACTATCATATGGCTACTACTCTAGTGGAGGCCTGATGGTAGAAATAATTTATTTTTTCTATTTTTCTGTTGCAATGTCTGTCCAAGGCATATGATTGATGCTCGTTTTGTGAGGACACTAACCTGAATGTTTTGACCCTGAATAATGATACTGCTTTTTCCAGAAATCTCTCCCCCCACCTTTTCTCCATTTGAGTTCATCCTGGGATAATCACATACTGATTAGTTTTTAATGCTTTATTTTGCATAATTTATTATAAGCAGACCAGCTGAGATGACTCTAAATGTCAAGTGTGAGACAGAAATAGCATTGTATCTTTAGGATCAGACACTCTAGAGAAATGCTGAGAAGGAGGACCCTGGGTAAGATGATCAATCCTCACTCAGAAAGGCAAAAGGGACAGACATCAGAAGAAGGAGAAAACAAGTAACAAGACAGGAGCCTACCACAGGGGCCTCTGAAAGACTCTACCCAGCAAGGTATCGAAGTGGATGCTGAGACTCATAGCCAAACTTTGGGCAGAGTCCATGGAATCTTATGAAAGAAGGGGGCGATAGAAAGACCTGGAGGGGACAGGGGCTCCAAAACGACATCAACAGAACCAAAAAATCTGGGCCCAGTGGTCTTTTGTGAGACTGATACTACAACCAAGGATCATGCATGGAGATAACCTAGAACCCGTGCACAGATGTAGCCCATGGCAGTTCAGTCTCCAAGTGGGTTCAATAGTAAGGAGAACAGCGGCTGTCTCTGACATGAACTCAGTGGCTGGCTCCTTGATCACCTCCTCCTGATGGGGTGCAGCCTTACCTGGCCACAGAGGAAGACAATGCAGCCAGTCCTATTGAGATCTGATAGGCTATGGTCAGAGGGAAGGGGCAGAGGACCTCCCCTATCAATGGTCTTGGGGAGGGGCATGGAGGAGATGAGGGAGGGAGGGTGGAATTGGGGGGGGGATAGGAGAAGTGGCTACAGCTGGGATACAAAGTGAATAAACTCTAATTAGTGAAAAAGTAAATAAATTTTAAAAAGGAGGTAAATGGAAAAAAAAAAAAAAAGAAGGGAGAGTATTCACTTGGTGAATATGACAAAATCTTGCTGGTTTTTATGCTACGTTGCACCTAGCAGAAAATCAACATATATTTACTTGACCACATAAGAGAGGATTTTTCTTGTAGGTGCTAAATGAGAAACAGTCCTGAGGCTTAACTCAGGCTAGTTGAAGGATTTGGATGAAGTGCTTCTCCATTGGAGGTGCTTTGAGTTCTCAGTGTAATAGGGATTCAAGAAGCCGTTTCCATTAGTCCTCTGGGGACATTTTAAACCTGACTTTTCCCGTACAAGGTGGCTCTTTCTTATGCTTTGTTTTAGAAATACAAACAACACCTACTCTTCAGCATTTGTTTACTTCCCAATAATACAGAGCAATGACAAGTTATTACAAAAGTGCATTTGTTTCTTAAAACTAGCTCAGTAAGGTGACATACTTTTCTCATCCTGGTAGGATCTTTTTGTCAAAGTCATCTTTTATTTGAGGAACGAGTGAAACAAACTCTTTAAGGGTAGAAAAATGAATGTACTGTCTGAAAACAGGTCTGAAAACTATGAGCTCAAGTCAATCATTGCCCTTTAAGTAATTTCTGTCAGGTGTTGTGGAAATTGCAGTACAAAAGTAATGAATACTTGTTCCACCACTCCTTGCTTAGGTTCCCCAAACCCAGGGACCAAGTCAATGTTTCTCTCAGCACCATTTTTCTGATGGTTGAAAAGGGGCTACTTAATAATGTCTTCATCCTAAGTAAGAGATCATTAGGAAACAGTGCATAGCTCGGTGTTGGGCACGTCACTGGAGCTCTTGAAATGCAAACTTCGTTTGTGTTAACTAGTGTACAAAAAAGTAGAACTATGGACCACTCACAGAGTGGCTAATATTTCAAGGGTTGGCGAGTGCCATCAGGCTCAAAATGTGAGTCAGGTGAAGTTTTAAAGAGTGATTTAAAGTTCTCCGAGCATGTGGGTTCAAAAAGACCTGGTGCAACTTTTCTGGCTTTGAGTCTAAAACTGTCTTCATTTTAAATGAAGTTGGAGAGTGAAGCTATTACTCAATGCTTCATGAATGTATATGGAAACTGAATATACTCTGGCAGGTTCCCTTTAGCTGTGACACAATCTTTGGACCCTTCCCTGCCTGCCTGCCAGTCCTGCTTCCACCGAGAAGAGCTATTTCTAATCATTGTAGTCAGATTCTAGTTTTCAGCAAATATTAGCCCAGTTGATTATTTCAGCTAGTGTGAAGTGTGCCTCTTCCTCAGAACCCACAAACATCTTATAGTTATTCATGGAAAGGCTCCTCTGTCTTAACCGACATCCTGCATCATTTCTGACAGATTGCTTGTGCAACAAATGACAAACGACTTGCAATGATGTGCTTGGATGGAAACATGTAACTTTAAATTTTTCATTGATCATCAACTACCACATACAGGATCTCATGCATTACAGATTAAAGACTTCACGGATGTGCTTTAGTCAGTAATATTTAAAACTGATTGGCAGTTTGATGGAAAAATTTGACTTTTTGATTCACTCATTGAAAATTTCAACTTGAACCTACTGTCTAGATTCTAAACTCTAGAAGATGTGGGAGAGTGTGAGAGCAAAAGAATTTTTGGCTGGCCTCAAGAAGCTGGAGGTCCACATGTACAGATAATTTTTAGTTGTGTCAAAAACACAACAAAATAAACAAAGATGGAAAAACAATGAAAGGAGCACACAGAGCGAGTGAAGCTCTGAACGAGTACCGAAGGGGCCGTGATTTTACAGGGTTTGAGTGGAAAAGCCAATTGCAAGTTCAGTGTCAATCTATTATTAATTAATCCTTAGTGTCTTCTCAGAGACCCCGTTTTGGTGCCTTCCGCATAGTCTCCTAATTATGCAGATTAGGTAAGATCCATGAGGACAGTGCCTGTGAATATCATGCTTATCGCAGGCTTTATCCTTGGTGCTTTGCATAGCCACGGCAGATGCAGAAGTCACACTTGCTTACTGACTATGTATACGGGTGAAAACTAACCACGAAGGCAACAGCAGGCTATGGCATGGGTCTGAACAGGACATAAAGCTGGCTGAATGTTTAGGGTCGTCCTGTCCTACATTCTTGTTTCTGGAAAAGAGATTTTCTTTGAGTTTAAATACCCTGAACTGTATGTAACCACATTGCCACCTTTCAAAAGGTAAAGGATTCTTAGACCATCAGTGACTGAAACTTACTCCAACCTCACCAGATTTATGGAGTGAGAAGAGCTATGTGAATCCAGGCCAGAGGCCAAAGTCCCTCATTTGTTCCATCACTGGCAAATGAGGGCCTCAACAAGATATGAATACTTCTGACTTCTGAAACTCTGCCTTTGAAACCCAGCCAGCCCAGGGCCTCTGCCTGCTCTCTTTTCTTTTTCTTTTTTAATTAATTGATTGATTAATTAATTAATTAATTTATTACAGTTTATTCACTTTGTGTCCCAGCTGTAGCCTCTCTCTTGTCCCCTCCCAATCCCACTCTCCATCCCTCTTCTCCTCCTGTGCCCCTCCCCTAGTCTAGTAATGGTACCTGGCTTCTTAAGGCACAGGTCAATCCTTTGACATCACAGAAGAACTGCCAGAGTGGCTCCAAGGTCTGTCTCTGCAATTTTCTAGCTGTGTGGTCTCAGCTGGCTGTTGTTACCATCCAGTGACTACAAAATGAAGGGGTGGGGACTACTGATGTTAGATCACCAAGAGCAGAGGATGTATTTTGCCCTGCTCCTATGGTGCTCCTATGGTACTTGGGCAGAGAGAGCCTTGCCAAATGTCCCTTAGAGAGGGAGCCCTGTCTCTGTCTTGGGTGCCAAGGTTGTCTACAAAGGAGCCTGTAGGACCTGTCTGTCCCCTGGTGTCCTCTAGATGGCAAACTCAGCTCAGTTTTGCAGTCATCAGGGCCTCAGGCTAAGCAGTATCCTGTCACAGAGTCCTTTATTGGAAATCCAGTTTCATCCCAATCACACATAATCCTCAGAATGGCTTCAAGGCTCTGAAGAATTTAGGTATGCAGGTTGGATTCCTTCCTTTGTAGGGAGATGATAGGTGTGGCTCTATCAACACCCCACCTCCCTGACAGACATATCTGCTGGCTTTGTAAGAGACAGGTTGGGTAGAAGACATTGATAATAGCCTCACATGGACTTTCTCATTTAAGTATCATCACAGCCTACAAAATAACTAGTGGTTTTACTTTGTCTATAGACGTCACAATAATGTGACTGGATCAGAACAGCTATTTCTGCATAGCTGGCTTGCCATGCCACACTGACAGATCTGTAAGTCTCATGTGTCAGCCAATTTCTGTCTTCTCAGTGTTTTACTCAAGGAGAGCAGAGGTCAAAAAATCAAGGGGGAGTGTGATCAACTTGATTAATTTTTTTACATGTGGATAATACACAGAAAATAGTCAGCCCAAGTCAGTGGGGGCTGCACTAGTCTGAACAGAGAGGACCAGAGCTTGAAAGTTTTAACAGAATAGGGTTTTATGTGTCAACGGAATTCTGTCTCAGCTTCCAGGGAGTCTGGTTCTCAAGACACAGTCCACTGCAGACATTATAGATGCTTTCTGGCTTGGGAAATGCTTGTCTGCAATTTCTCCAGAAACAGACTACTACTCTTTTCCTCCCACACAGTTGGGAGTCATCTGGTCCTTTCTGGAGAAAAGTAACTGGGGAAACCCATCAATCTTGTATTTATGACATTTAGTATAAATTCATAGGCTTATCACCTTCCCAACAAGGCTAGACCTTTGAGTATTCCAAATCTATTTAACCTTAGTTTCTCTTAAATATTCCCTTATATTCTTTTACACGGTTTAAATTGATTTTGACAATTTGTATCTTCAGTTTACTCAGTACATTAACATAAGATACATGGGAAATATATATCTTACCTTCTTTCTATTTCAACCTATGTTTTTCATCTTTATTCTATCTAATTCTTTCTTTTGCTTCAAAATTCTAGGGATCTGAGCTCAGGTCCTGACTTTTAGGATTTTGGTGTCAGCGAAAACTCTGTTATTCTTTGCAGAGGGAGGACTATTGGCTTAGATTTTTCTTCTGTCTGTAAGAAATATTTTCAATTCCTTCTGAATTCTCATTCGTAGTGTCTGTAGTAAGTTCCACACATCTCTTCACAATCTGTTTAAGGCAGCATAGGCCTTTGCAGTCATGTCCTTAAAAATATTCCAGTTCCTACCCCTTGTCTAATATCTAAGCTATTTCTTCATTTTAAAGGCTCATTTCACAAATACTCCATTTGTCAGAGGAACAGGACTACGGGGAATAAATACGGAGAGTTCACTGCAGATATTTGGCCTATGAATCTGTAGGTATTAGCTAGGCAAATGCAAATAGTTGGAATTAATGATCTGAATTTGTAGTAGACAGAGAGAACTAGAGCTTTTAGGTGTGGGCTGAAGTGTGCACAGTTAGAATTTTGATTTTTCTGAAGGAAGCCTGAGTACCAGGTTTCTTTCAATTTACTGAGTTCTGTCTGTAAAAATTATCTTGGATAATATTCCTTACTTAAAGTTAACTGATAATGGTCTTTAATAACATCTATAAAATACTTTTATAGCAACACCTGGATTACTGTTTTATTGAAGAGCAGCACTGAAGGCTAGTCTAAATGACACATCCAAAGGACCCTCAATGAACTTGATCTGACTTTTGAAAATGATGAGGGTTGGTTATTCCGCTGGATGGAGTATCTTGAACTTTTGATTCCACCTCTTTCACACATTGTAAGGTCAGCTCCTTTCTCTTCACTATTCCTGTGACATTCCACATGATGTGTGTATGTGTGTGTAAGCCAGAGGAAAATCTGGTTATTGTTCCTTAGGCACTGTCTACTTTTTATTTATTTTTTTGAGACAGTGTCTCTTATTGACCTGGAATTAATTACATATGCTAGGCTAGCTAGTAAGCAAGCCCTGCTTGTCTCTGTCACCACAGTATTTGGATTACAAAACCATTATTCCTGGCTTTTAATAAGCAGGTCCTGGGTATCAAACTCAGGTCTTTGTTCTTGCAAGGCATGCATTTACCAGCCAAGCCATTTCTCTAGCCTTTTATATACTATGATGTTGTAACATTTACTATGTTTTCTTGCAAGAGTTTTGTTACTTATCCACATATTAATAACTGAATTCTAAGAGGTTAGAACTGGCTATTATATGCAATGTTTGATACTGCAAAATGTTTCATAAGTAATACCTAGGTGTGTACTGATCTGTATCCAAGTAGGACTTGCTATTGCTTTAGAGTCTAATGGTGAAGATTTATTTGATTGAGAACCTAGCTATCTGAATGTATAGTGTGATTAACTCATCCACTGTGTTGAGATAATACATAGCAATGTTTATAAATTTATCTTTTTTTTTTTTTTTCCCAGAGCTGAGGACCGAACCCAGGGCCTTGTGCTTGCTAGGCAAGCGCTCTACCACTGAGCTAAATCCCCAACCCCGTGTTTATAACTTTATCAAGGGTACTATTCCCAATGCATGCCCAGACCAATGGCAAACAATGTTGATCTATGTAGAAAGCTAGCTGAATATATTTGCATGAGTGGACAGCAAGTGGGTTCTCTCTCCCTGAGATTCTCATTAAGGAAGAATTATCAAAGTGAAGCTATGCAGAACTGCTGATGGTCTAGTTGAAAGAAAAAACCAGAAGACTTTAAATAAGTGTCTTGATAGGCATAGAAAGATCTAGGCAGATGTTAGTTGCTTCACACTGAGTGTGATGTCAGGATCTCTTAAAGACTTGCCCTTCAAAAACATTGCTGTGTCAGGGGCAGAGCAACAGTAAAGCTGAACTCCAGTCCAGCCTAGCGTCTTTGGCTTATTTTGTGACATCGTTCCTTGTTAGGTGGGCATGATACAATATGGCTGTAATTCCAGTACTTAGAGGCAGAAGTCGGAGGGGGGGTTCTACAAGTACCAGGGCAGTCTGGGTGATACGTTGAGCTCTAGGCCAGCTGGGCATACAGAACGAGACCCTGCTTCTAAACTAAAAAATAAACAAGTAAATAAATACAAAATAGTCGTGTTCTGAGTAAGGACTGTGCTAGTCAAAGAGTACTGTGGAGGTGCTCAGCATTCCACCATAACAGCCTCATGATAGGATTGCTAGAAATTTGCTTCTCTGATGGCTTTCACATAATTCTGAAAAAGTGAATCTTTTGGACAATGGATATTTTACTGTAATTTAGTGGAAGACAGACTGTTTCTAATTTGGTACACAGAGGGTCAGGCATACATAATTGTGCCTCAAGTTGGCAGAACTCTGTGTGTATACACATGTGTGTTGTATGTTATATGTATCTGTGTAAGTACATATGAATGTGCATATGGAGGCTGGAGGATAACAACAAGTCTCTTCTACATTGCTTCACTGTGTTTTTTTGAGACATCTACCTGTCTCTGCCCTCAAACATTGGGGATACAGGCACACGTGGCCATGTACAGCAGCTTTTTATCTAGGTCTGAGAATTTTAATGCATGTACACTTGCTTCCATAGCATGGGCTCTTAGTTACCTTTTACCCAATAAGCCATCTTCCCCACCCTAGCGGGAATTTTTTTTTTGTCAGTTTCAGATGGAATAAACGAATAGCATGATGAACTGTATACCTTATTCCACACAGAAAAAAGAACGTAGACTTTTGAGTCATGTGCTTATGTGCATGTGTGTGCACGGAGTCTGTGTCCATATAAATATTCTGTGTCTCCTGTAGTCCTGCCTTCCCCTTTTGACTGTATTTCCTAGGGTACTGGAAGCCACTCAGACTGTACAAGTTTTTCGAGTCTTGCTTAGATTGCAACCAAGCGGTAAGTACAACAGACCGCTATTTGCAGCCAGCATGCACGGTCATGCACTCTCCATTCAGAGCCGGGCATGAGAACCTTGCCAGTCCCAGGTCTTTTACAAAGTACTATTTCCTCTCTTCAGCAGACACTGTCCCTTATGGTCAAAGGGGGCAGAAGTAGGGATTAAAATAGAACTAACATTCAAAAGGAAACCGAGTAGATGTTGAAGAGAAAGCATTCTCAAACAGAAGTGGAAATAAGGGAAGAGCCTTCTAGATTGCTCAGCACCGTGGCTTTAGCTACTAAGGAAACTAGTTCATACACTTTACAATTTTCTTTATTGAACTGGAGGAAGCTTTGTAGGAATTTGCAAGATGCAAGGATTTTTTTTTTTTTAAGTGGAATTGAATTCACTGTGTAGATGGCTCTTCAGCACATGGCCTATGGCCCGTGGGGTCTACTTCAGTCCTCATGAGGTATAAGCTCCAGAAAGACAGGAACAGCAGTTCTTGTTAACTGTGTGTCTCAGTCAAATAACTGACTTGAAAACATATTCCCATTCTTTGGCAGAACTGTCCTACACACAGTGAAAGAGATAAAAATTACCTGGCTTTAACACAATATTTGTTTTAATATGGAAGGTAGATATACATATCTCTCTATATATTTTGTGACATATCTCTTGTAAATATAAAATTTTTATTTTTATTTTTCAGTTTTTTTGTGTCTGTATTTTTTAATTTATTTATTTTAATTAATTACAGTTTGTTCACTTTGAATCCCCCCATAAGCCCCTCCCTCCTCCCCTCACACCCCACCCCCCTCCCCTTTCTGCATGCATACCTCTCCCCAAGTCCACTGATAGGGGAGGTCATCCTCTCCTTCCTTCTGTTCTTAGTCTATCAGTTCACATCAGGAGTGGCTGCATTGTCTTCTTCTGTGGCCTGGTAAGGCTGCTCCCCTCAGGGGAAGGTGATCAAAGAGCAGGCCAATCAGATTATGTCAGAGGCAGTCCCTCTTCCCATTACTATGGAACCCACTTGTACTCTAAGCTGCCATGGACTACATCTGTGCAGGGGTTGTAGGTTATCTCCCTATCTGGTACTTGGTTGGAGTATGAATCTCTGGGAAGACCCCTGTGTTCAAATTTTCAGGTTCTGTTGCTCTCTTTGTGGGGTTCCTGTCCTCTCCAGATCTTACTATTTCCTACTTCTTACATAAGATTCCATGCCCTTGTAGCTCTCTTTAAAATTCATGGTCTCTTTTTCATTAGTTGTTGCTACATGCATGCATATGTACATACATACATACATATATATGTTGTTACATTACATATATGTATTTCTAAATACACAAATACAACCTGCTTAGTTTGTATAGTGTTATTCCTATGTTTGCTTTTAGGAATGACCGCTTGGTATTGAATAATCAGTTAGTGTATTCTTCTCAGAGGAAGACTATTTCTCCTACTCTTAGCATACCTTCCTTGCCTATAGTTCTTTGTGTAGGGTATAAGTCTTGTGAGCTTTCCCTATGCACTTTTACGTGTCTATTGTTCTTGTTCAGCTCATGTGTAGGCAGTCATGTCAGTGAGATTTTATGGATGTAGTTTCTGACATTACTAGGAGATAAACTCTCACAGGAAACTTTCATGTTCCTTTGGCTCTTACAATCTTCTCTCCCATTTTTATAATAACCCCTGAACCTTAGGTGCAGGATTTGTATTTAAGATGTCTCCAATAGGACTGGGGTTCACAACTTTGTATTTGATTGGTTGTGTTTTTGTAATGGTCTCCATCTGTTGCAAAGAGGAAACACTTATCTATGGATAATATCTAAATATTATGTAATACTTAAAATGTAGTTAAGGTATAAATATGGAATGTCAGAGAGATGATTTGTGGGGTGCTATACTTCTAGTTGAATGGAAGCCTCATGTTTCATGCCTTACATACACGGTGTCTTCATCAATAGGGTCTCACTGAAAGGTTGTTGGAAGGTCACCAATAACATTGCCAATTACTATTTACTGTAAGTGTATGAGAAAGAATCTGCAGTCCAAATACCTAAGGAAAAAATGTTCAAGGCACATAGAACAAGGGATACAAAATTTTGACACTTGAAAGAACCTGTAAACTTTTAATGATATGCAGAATTCTTTGTAGCAGAAAGCAGGAAATAATGACCTAGTGGCTGGCAATTAACAGACACTCCATAGACTCTCAATAATCTATTCATTGCCACTTAAATTTTTAGTATTGACAAATAATTATTATTTACATTTATGGGGTACAAATGTATTTTTGAACAATTTTATTTTATTTTTTGTATGATGTATGTGTATATTTAGGTGCATACGTACGTGCACAGCCCATGACTGTGGATGCAAGAGATTGAGAATTGTGTTTTCTTCTGTCACTTTCTAGTAGGGATTGATCTGGTGCTATGTATTCAAATACTAAATTCAAATACTAAATACTGACCCCCAGATCTCACTGTAGTTGAGAAGAGTACATCCTCACTATACCGGTTTTTGTTGTGTAAACTTTACCTAATATAAGTTAATTGGTTAATAAAAAGGCTAGACAGCCTATAGCTGGGCAGAGCTTAGGTTTCTGGGATTGGGGTCTTGCCTGGGACCAAGGCAAGAAAGAGAGGCATGAGAGGAAGCTGCAGAAAAGGAAGTCACCACTAGGTAGTATGGACCATGAATGAGTGGCCATGAAGGCTGGTGTGATGAAACAGAATCTGCCAGGCAGGAACAATTATGGCAGTAAGTGGGGTGTATAGCTTAGAAATAGCAAAATAGTTTAGAGAGTTGATATCTGTCCAGGTCTAGTGCTTTAAGGCTTATTATAAATCTAAAGGTCTCTGTGTCTTTTATTTGGGAACTAAATGGTCTGAAGAGGGGTATAAAACTCAAATAGATATTTAGGAGCAAAGGTAGGGTGTGGCACTTCCCCCAAAATAGTTATTGCTATAACTCTCTACCTTATATTTTTAGATAGATTTTTCACTGACCTGGAGCTCATTAATTTGGTTGGATTTCTTATCCAAAGAGCTCCAGGGATCCTCCTGCTTCTGCCTTTCCAGTGCTGGCATTGCAGCTTATACCTCTGTGTTTGGCTTCTCACATATTTTTTTAAAATTATTTTTAAATCTGAGCCCCTGAGATCATAATTCCTCCCCCTTTGGTATAACAAATTACTTTGATTAAGACAAGATTGTTAACAACTATTATTTCAATTCTTATCTTTTGGCAGGTGTGCTGGCTGGCCTGAAACATTCTTATGTAGTCCAGTTTGATTTGATCTTTACATTACTATCCATGTCCTTCTAGCTCCTCTCTCCAGTTCCCCACTTCTTCCATGAGACTCCTTGTGCTTGGAGCCTTTCAGAGTACCCTCTATAGTAGGCTTCCTTCCTGTTTCCTCTCTTCCACTGCTTCTGGTGTCTGTCCTGTTTGCCACTGTGAATGAGATTTAAGCATACCCCCAGGGTCCCCTTAGTGTTTAACTTCTTTAGGTCTGCAGATTTTAGTATGGCTATCCTATATTATACGGCTGATACATGCTTATAAGTGAGTGTATATGCCATGTCTGTCTTTCTGGGTCTGGGTTACCTCACTCAGGATGATCTTTCTAGTTCCATCCATTTCTCTGAAAACTTCATAATTTCCTTGAGGTAAGCATATGTAACAGACTACAAGGGATGGAAGAAAGAATCTTAGGTGTTGAAGATAAAAATGGAAGAAATCGATGCATCTGTCAAAGAAAATGTTAAATCTAAAAAATTCCTGACACAAACCATCATAGAAATCAAGGACAACATGAAAAGATAAAATCTAAGAATAATAGGAATAGAGGAAAAAGAAGTTTCCCATCAGAAAATATTTTCAGCAAAATCAGATAAGAAAATTTCCCTAATTTAAAGGAGAGGCCTATAAGCATACAAGAGGTCTACAGAACACCTAATAGATTAGACCAGAAAAGAAAATCCTCCTGTCACATAACAAGCAAAACAGTAAATATACAGAACAAGAAAAAAAAAATACTAAGAGCTGCAAGGAGAAAAGGCCAAGTAACATATAATGGCAAACCCAGAATCACAGAAGCCAGAAGCCAGAAGCCAGAATCACACCTGGCTTCTCAACAGAGACTATGAAAGCCAGAAGAGCCTGGACTGATATTATGCAGACCCTAAGAGAACACAGTTGTCACCAGGCTACTATACCCAGCAAAACTTTGAATCATCATAGATGGGGAAAACAAGATATTCAATGACAAAAACAAATTTAATAGTATGTACCCACAAATACAGCATTACAGAAGAAACTAGAAGGAAAAATAAAACCCAAGAAAGCTAACTACATCCAGAAATAAATAGCCTCACTATAGTAAAACTAAAAGTAGACCGGACACAAACACATGAGCACAACCAATATCAAAATAAAAGGATCTAACAGTCACTGGTCATTAATTGCTCTCAACATCAGTGGACTCAACTCTCCAATAAAAAGACACAGACTAATGGAATGGGTATGTAAACAAGACCCAACATTCTGTTGCATATAAGAGACACACCTAAGTCACAAAGATAGACATTACCTGAGAGTAAAGGGCTGGAAGATGGTTTTCTAAGAAAACAGACCCAAGAAGCATACAGGAGTAGCCATTCTAATATCTAAGAAAATAGATTTTCAACCAAAATTAATCAAAAGAGATGGGGAAGGTCACTTCATACTCATCAAAGGAAACTTCCACCAAGAAGACATCATGATCTTGAACATCTATGCCCCAAATTCAAAGGCACCCACATTTTTAAAAGAAACAGTAATAAAACTTAAACCACACATAGATCCCCACACATTAATAGTGGGAGACTTCTACACTGCACCCTCATTAATGGATGGTCAACAAACAAAGAAACAATGGCACTAACAGATGTCATGAACCAAATGGACCTAACAGATATCTGCAGAACTTTTCACCCAAACACAAAATAATTTACCTTTGTGAGTTCTTCTGACACATTTTCCTTCACCATCTTTGAAAGTCATATTTACATTTAAGCTGTCTTCCTATACATAGTCTGTTTTGGACAGTATCCCAGGTTCCTAACTTCATCTTTGCCCTCCTGTTTTATGCTCCCTTTGTCTCTTTGTTCCCTCATCATCTTTTTCCAGCTGGAATTTCCTGGCTGTACTGCTATTCTTCTTAATTCACAGGCCATGGGGATATATTGAAACAGTGCCTGTTATGGTTAAGTTAGGAAGATTTGTGGCTATCAGAAAAAGCGCTTGTGTTAACTTGTTACTATGAAGACTGAGTGAGCCCAGCTCACAGTAAAAATTCAAAAGAAGTGTGGTCTTCCCATTAAAATTAAAAAAAAAAAGAAACTGTCTATCACACTGAAATGACTCTTTCCGTTTTTCTGCATACATCTTTAACTTCAAATTTCCCCAGAGTCCCAACTGCTTAAATCTACCCTGTTCAAATGTTAGTTTCCTTAAATTAGATTAACCGAAAGACCTCTGAGCATTTTTACCTAATTCTCAGTTTATTCCCTTTTAGAGCCAGGGCTCCTATTGCAAAAATGTATCAGTCAGAGGCAGTAGAGTTCTGCTAGAGTAACAAAAGACTTCCATACTTATAATACTTATGATACAATAAAAACAGTGTTTGCTGAAATTGTATACTGGTAATAAACCCTGTATTTTCAGTACAGTGTCAGGGATGAAAAATACTGAACTTTTAGAGCATCAAAAAAAACAAAACAAAACAAAACAAAAACAAAAAACAAAAAACAAAAAAAAAACACAGGGAGAGATTGCATACACTCTTGTAGAAATAATGAGTTGCTTTTAAAGGTAATGATATGTGTTATTTTTGCTCATCTTGCTTGGCTAGACCTTTTCATCCATATTATGAATTGTGTTTCCTTAAAAGAGTTATGTCAACTTCATATTTTTTTCTATAATGCTTTGTTCAAAAATTTAACATTGTTTAATAAATTTTTTTCTATAGGGAAATTCACTTTGTAAGAGATGTGCATGAAATTATGCTTCAAAGTAAGATCTACTTTACTGAGAGTAGGTATAAGAGTCCTCTTTGTTTTCTTCTTGCTCTGTTAATACTTTAAAAAAGGAGCTGGTCATGGTGGTGCATGCCTGTAATCCAGCACTCTGGGAGGCAGATGCAGAGGTAGGTGGATCTCTGTGAGTTCAAGGCCAGCCTGGTCTACAAAGTGAGCCCAAGATAGACACAGAGAAAACTTACCTTGAGAAAACCAACCACCAACCAACAAACCCTTTTAAAAAGGCCTTCTAGTTTTCTTAAAATAGGTCCACCCAGAGTCTGGAGTCAATAGTGAAGAGTCATTGCAGATGGGATTTAAGTCAAGTTTTGTTGTTGGTTGGAGGTACAGAAACTGGGTTGAGAGCTCTAAATAAGGTTTCCAGGATCCATGGCCACCAAGAGAGAAAGCTTTCAGAAGTGAGATAAAAAACAACTGGAGGTGTATAGACTTCATTATGTTTATCATATCTTGTAGGTCTATATGAGCGAGTATATAAACAAGAAAGCAGACACGAGGTAAGATGATCAATCCTCACTTAGAAAGACAAATGAGATGTGCATAGGATATATGACAGGAGTCTACCGCAGAAGGCATCTGAAAGACTCTACCAAGCAGCGTTTCAAAACAGATACTAAGACTCATAACCAAACCTTCAGCAGAAGGGGAGTTAGTATGACAGGGAAAGAATAGGAGCCACACAAAGACCAAATATATCTGGGCACAGGGTTTTTTTCTGAAACTGTTTCTCCAACCAAGGACCATGTATGGATATAACCTAGAACCTTTACTCGGATGAAGCTCGTGGTAGCTCAATAACCAATTGGTTTCCTATAGTAAGGGGAACAGGGACTATCTCTGACAGGAACTCAATGGCAGGCTCTTTGACTCCCTACCCCCCAAAGGAGGAGCAGTTCTGCTAGGCCACAGAGGAGGACTTCACAGCCAGCCCTGAAGATAGCTGATAAAACAGGGCCAGACGAAAGGGGAGGACCTCCTCCCCAATACGGACTTGGAAAGGGGCAGGGAGAAGCTGAAGGAGGGAGGGTAGGATTGGGAGGGAACAAGGGAGCGGGATACAGCTGGGATACAGAGTTAATAAAATGTAACTAATAATAATAAACAATAAAAAAAGAAAAAAAAGAACTGAAGAAAGGCTTGCATATTTTATTTTAGCATATTCTCAGGGAAGGGAATGCATGTTCCTCAAGACAGAATCCCATAGCCTTGGATCTTCGGCCATTCATATTTTGGTCAGACTTGTGGAGTGAGGGATTCCTTACCAGCCAGGAAACTGGTGAGAAAAATTAAATGAATAGGATTTTTACTAGAACAGGATTACCCTATTTTTCCATCTATACATGGAGCTTTTGGATCATGGTGGCAACAGATAAACGAGGCTGGCTAACGGCAGACATGCCTTTATAATGAATTTAGTGGTTGTCTCAGCCAGCCATGTTTGTTCTAGCCAGTTTTGAGTGGCCTTATGTTTTTATTGCTTGAGGGTGGACTTTGAGGTGTTAAAGCCTCATGTCATTAGCTTACTCACTTTCCCTGCTTTGTGCATGCAGTTGAATATGTGAGCTCTCAGTTTCTGCTCTTGCCACTTGCTTGCCAGTTTTGTCATGGCTACTTGAAACAATGGGTCCTTATCCCTCTGGAACCCTAAGCCCAAAATAACTGACTTCCACAAGCTGTGTTTCATCATGACAAAGGAAAAACAACTAATCCAGCTTTGTGGTTGTATCAACCTCCTGTCTCCAGCCAGTTTAAATCCTTTTCTTCTGTCTATGAAGTCTACTTTTGTCTCCTACCGGCTAAAGGAAGATCTGATTCCAGGTAGGACATAAGAGAGATTTCTCTGCCTCTTTTCTGCCTAGCCCTTTCAATATCCACACTGCTCTTAACATATCTTCAGCTGAAAAAATAATTTGGGGACACAGAGAACTTTAATTTCTCCAGGTAGCACAAGATACATAAATATTTTATACATACTAAGCAATTGCAAATCATTGCATCTTTCTGGAAAGTCGAGTTTCATAAATTAGTCAATGTTTGACTTGGATTAATATTTATTATATTAGCATTTACATTAAATTACATTAAAATATCAATTTAAGCATACATCTAGCAAATCCAATTCACAATCATGGGATATTTGCAATGTATTCATTAAATAATCAGACATTTATAAATCATCCTCAACCGTATTTCAATATGCAGCCCGATATACCAAGGATGCTCTCTGAGAAAAACAAATTATACTCTCTCAAGGTGATTTTGGCCTCTTGGTGCATATCAGCAATTTTAGATTCTTTAATTACCTAAATATGCATTTTAAATGTTAATAACCTAATCTAAATACTAGTCAATATGTATGAAAGATAAAATTTCACATATCTATAAAGGAACTAAATGTATATATATATATATATATATATATATATATTACATAAACACAAATATAGAGACACAAATGGTGTATGTACAGAATTACTACACATAATAGCATATACAGCTTATAGATCCTTCCAGCGATGCACTGAGTATTTATACTAAACTTTGCTTTGGGCAGTTTACATTATTTTCATATTGAATGCTTACAGCATCCCCTCAAGACAAAGTCACTGAAGTTAGGAAAAGTTAAGTAATTTGGTAAAAGGTAATAATGATTGGTAGTGGTGCTTGCCTTTGAACAACTATGCCTTTACCTTCACAGTTCCTCCTTTTAAGTACTGCATGATAAAGCTTTCTGTCAATCATCCATACAATTGATTCTCCTAGATCTGTCAAACCCTCCCAGGAAGAAATTTTTAACATCTACCACTGTTATCTTACAATGGAAAGATCTGAAGTCCAGTGAGCTTGAAGTAATCTATTCGGAGCAATCAAAAAGTCCACATTAGACTTGTGTGCTTATGTAGAATAGGAGCTATAGCTTTTTTATTTTTTGTCACCTAAAACTAAAATAACAGTACAACAAAAGAGATACTTATTGTATGAATAAATAAATGCCCAAGGAAAGAGTGAATGAATCTATTTCCTATTTCTGTTTCTTGAGAGATTCCCTGTTATCTTCAGGATAAAGTTCTGACTTCTTCTTTTTTTTTTTTTTTTTTTTTTCTGAGACAGGGTTTCTCTGTGTATCCCTGGCTGTCCTGGAATTCACTTTATATAGACCACGTTGGCCTCAAACTCAGAGATCCACCTGCCTCTGCCTTCCAAGTGTTGGGATTAAAGGCATGCACCACCACTGCCTGGCCACAACCTAAATTTTTTACTCTTTTGAAATTAAAATATAATTTTATCATTTCCCCTTTTCTTTTTGTCTCTCTAACTCTTTCCTGTCCTCTCCAGCTCTTGCTATTTCCCACTTCTTACCTAAAATTCCATTCAGTCTGCCTGACAGTTGGCCATCAGGCTCAGCATCTGCTTTGATAGTCTGCAGGGCAGAGGCTTTCAGAGGCCCTCTGTGGCAGGTTCCTAGGTTGTTTCCTGTTTTCTTCTTCTTCTGATGTCCATCCTCTTTGCCTTTCAGGATGGGGATTGAGCATTTTAGTTAGGGTCCTCTCTTTTGCTTAGTTTGTTTAGATGTACAGATTTTAGCGGGTTTATACTATGTTGTATGTTTATATGAGTGAGTATATACCGTGTGTGTCTTTTTGCTTCTGGGACAACTCACTCAGGATGACCTTTCCAGGTCCCACCACTTACCTGCAAATTTCATGATTTTCTTATTTTTCATTGCTGAGTAATACTCCATTGTATAGATGTACCACAATTTCTGCATCCATTCTTCAGTTGAGGGGCATCTGGGCTGTTTCCAGCTTCTGGCTATTACAAATAAAGCCGCTACAAACATGGTTGAGCAAATGTCCTTTTTGTGTACTTGAGCCTCTTTTGGATATATGCCTAGGAGTGGTATGGCTGGATCTTGGGGAAGCACTATTCCTAGTTGTCTGAGAAAGTGCCAGATTGATTTCCAGAGTGGTTGTACAAGTTTACATTCCCACCAGCAGTGGAGAAGGTTTCCCCTTTCTCCACAACCTCTCCAGCATGTGTTGTCACTTGAGTTTTTGATCTTGGCCATTCTCATGGGTGTAAGGTGAAATCTCAGGGTAGTTTTGATTTGCATTTCCCTAATGGCTAATGATGAGCATTTCTTTTAAGTGTTTCTCTGCCATTCAAAATTCCTCTATTGAGAATTCTCTGTTTAGTTCTGTTTCCCATTTTTTAATTGGATTACTTAATTTGTTGTTTTTTTTTAAATCTTTTATTTATTTTTTATTAATTACACTTTATTCATTTTGTATCCCCCCATAAGCCCCTCCCTCCTCCCCTTCCGATCCCACCCTCCCTCCCCTTTCTGCATGCATGCCACTCCCCAAGTCCACTGATAGGGGAGGTCCTCCTCTCCTTCTTTCTGATCTTAGTCTATCAGTTCTCATCAAAAGTGGCTGCATTGTCCTCTACTGTGGCCTGGTAAGGCTGCTCCTCCCTCATGGGGAAGTGATCAACGAGCAGGCCAATCAGATTATGTCAGAGGCAGTCCCTCTTCCCATTACTATGTAACCCACTTGGACACTGAACTGCCATGGGCTACACCTGTGCAGGGGTTCCAGGTCATCTCCACAAATAGTCCTTGGTTGGAGTAGGAGTCTCTGGGAAGTTCCCTGTGTTCAAATTATCTTGTTCTGTTGCTCTGCTTGTGGAGTTCCCGTTCCCTCCAGCTCTTACTATTTCCCACTTCTTACATAAAATTCCATTCACTCTGCCCTCTTGAGTTCCTTATATATACTGGATATTATCCCTATGTCAGATATAGGATTGGTGAAGACCCTTTCCCAACATGTAGCCTGTCATTTTGTGCTGACAACAGTATCCTTTGCTTTACAGAAGATTTTCAATTTCATGAGGTCCCATTTATTGATTGTTGCTCTTAGAGCCTGTGCTGTTGGTGTTCTGTTCAGGAAGTTGTCTCCTGTGCCAATGAGTTCCAGGCTCTTCCCCACTTTTTCTTCTAAGAGGTTTAGTGTGTCTTGTTTTATATTGAGGTCTTTGATACATTTGGACTTTAGTTTAGTGCAAGGTGATAAGAATGGATCTATTTTAATTTTTCTACATGTACACATCCAGTTAGACCAGCACCATTTGTTGAAGATGCTATCTTTTTTCCACTGTATGGTTTTGGCATCTTTGTCAAAAATCAGGTGTCCATAAGTTTCTGGGTTTATTTCTGGGTCTTCTATTCGGTTCCTTTGATCCACCACCATTCTGTTTCTATGCCAATACCAAGTAGTTTTTAATACTGTTGCTCTATAGTGCAGCTTGAGATCAGGCATTGAGATACCTCCAGAAGATCTTTTATTATAGAGGATTGTTTTAGCAATTCTGTGTTTCTTGTTATTCCATATGAGGTTGAGAATTTTTCTTTCCAGGTCTGTAAAGAATTGTGTTGGTAATTTGATGGGAATTGCATTGAATCTGTAGATTGCTTTTGGTAAGATGGCCATTTTTGCTATGTTAATCCTGCCAAGCCATGAGCATGGGCGATCTTACCATCTTCTGATATCTTCTTCTTCTTTCTTCAGAGACTTGAAATTCTTTTTTTTCATACAAATCTTTGACTTGCTTGGTTAGGGTAACACCAAGGTACTTTATGTCATTTGTGGCTATTGTGAAGAGTGTTGTTTCCCTAATTTGTTTCTCAACCTTTTGGTCTCTTGTATACAGGAGGGATACTGATTTTTTTGAGTGAATTTTGTATCTAGCCACTTTGCTGAAAGTGTTTAACAACTATGGGAGTTCCAATAAAGATATATGCTCAACCATGTTTGTAGCAGCTTTATTTGTAATAGCCAGAAGCTGGAAACAACCAACATGGTCCTCAACTGAGGAATGGATACAGAAAGTATGGTATATCTACACAATGGAATACTACTTAGCAATAAACAAACAAACAAACAAGGAAATCAGGAAATTTGCAGGTAAATGGTGGGAACTGGGAAAGATCATCCTTACTGAGCTATCCAAGAAGCAGAAAGACACACACAGTATGTACTCACTCATATAGACATGTAATATAGGATAAACCTACTAAAATCTGTATATCTAAAGAAATTAATCAAGAGGGAGAAGTCTGACTAAAATGGTCAATCCCCATCCAGAAAGACAAAGAGGATGGACACCAGAAAAAGGAGAAAACAGGGAACAAGTTAGGAGCCTACCACAGAGATCCTCTGAAAAGCTCTGCCCTGCAGACTATCAAAGCAGATGCTGAGACTTAAGGCCAAATGTTGGGCAGAGTGCAAGGAATCTTATGGAAGAAGTGGGAAATAGTAAGACCTGGAGAGGACAGGAGCTCCACAAGGAGAGTAACAGAACCCAAAAATCTGAGCACAGGTGTCTTCTCTGAGACTGATACTCCAACCAAATAGCATGCATGGAGATAAACCAGAACCCCTGCATAGATGTAGCCCATGGCAGTTCAGTCTCCAAGTGGGTTCCATAGTAATGGGAACAGGGACTGCCTCTATTGTGAATGAAGTGATTGCTTGCTCTTTGATCACCTCCTCCTGAGGTGGGAGCAGCCTTACCAGGCCACAGAGGAAGACAATGCAGCCACTCCTGATGAGACCTAACAGACTAAGATCAGAAGGAAGGAAAAGAAGACCTCCCTTACCAGTGGATTTTGGGAGGGGCATGCATGGAGAAGGAGGAGGAAAGGAGGGTTTGGGTGAGGAGAAGGGAGGGGAACTAGAGGGGAGATACAAAGTAAATAATGTGTAATTAATAAAAAAATTAAAAGTCTTAAAAAAAGATTTCTTGGGGATTGAACATTTTAGTTAGGGTCCTCTCTTTTGCTTAGTTTGTTTAGATGTACAGCTTTTAGTGGGTTTATTCTATATTGTATGTTTATATGAGTGAGTATATACCGTGAGTGTCTTTTTGCTTCTGGGTCAACTCACTCAGGATGATCCTTTCCAGGTCCCACCATTTACCTGCAAATTTCATGATTTCCTTATTTTTCATTGCTGAGTAATACTCCATTGTATAGATGTACCACAGTTTCTGCATCCATTCTTCAGTTGAGGGGCATCTGGGTTGTTTCCAGCTTCTGGCTATTACAAATAAAGCTGCTACAAACATGGTTGAACAAATGTCCTTTTTGTGTACTTGCGCCTCTTTTGGGTATATGCCTAGGAGTGGTATGGCTGGATCTTGAGGAAGCGCTATTCCTAGTTGTCTGAGAAAGCGCTAGATTGATTTCCAGAGTGGTTGTACCAGTTTACATTCCCACCAGCAGTGGAGAAGCGTTCCCCTTTCTCCACAACCTCTCCAGCATGTGTTGTCCCTTGAGATTTTCATCTTGGCCATTCTGATGGGTGTAAGGTGAAATCTCAGGGTTGTTTTGATTTGCATTTCCCTAATGGCTAATGAGGTTGAGCATCCCCATCCTGAAAGGCAAAGAGGATGTACATCAGAAGAAAACGAAAATAGGAAACAACCTCGGAACCCGCTACAGAGGGCCTCTGAAAGCCAGAAGAAAACAGGAAACCACCTTGAAACCTGCCACAGAGGGCCTCTGAAAGCTTCTGCAGTATAGACTGTCAAAGCAGATGCTGAGCCTGATGGCCAACTGATGGGCAGAGTGAATGGAATTTTATGTAAGAAGTGGGAAATAGTAAGAGCTGGAGGGAACGGGAACTCCACAAGCAGAGCAACAGAACAAGATAATTTGAACACAGGGAACTTCCCAGAGACTCATACTCCAACCAAGGACTATTTGTGGAGATGACCTGGAACCCCTGCACAGGTGTAGCCCATGGCAGTTCAGTGTCCAAGTGGGTTACATAGTAATGGGAAGAGGGACTGCCTCTGACATAATCTGATTGGCCTGCTCTTTGATCACTTCCCCCTGGGGGGGAGCAGCCTTACCAGGCCACAGTAGAGGACAATGCAGCCACCTTTGATGAGAACTGATAGACTAAGATCAGAAAGAAGGAGAGGAGGACCTCCCCTATCAGTGGACTTGGGGAGTGGCATGCATGCAGAAAGGGGAGGGAGGGTGTGATTGGCAGGGGAGGAGGGAAGGGCTTATGGGGGGGATACA
>NW_026596079.1:13074899-13096724 GCF_907164565.1 Psammomys obesus
GGGGGGGAGCAGCCTTACCAGGCCACAGTAGAGGACAATGCAGCCACCTTTGATGAGAACTGATAGACTAAGATCAGAAAGAAGGAGAGGAGGACCTCCCCTACCAGTGGACTTGGGGAGTGGCATGCATGCAGAAAGGGGAGGGAGGGTGGGATTGGCAGGGGAGGAGGGAGGGGCTTATGGGGGGATACAAAATGAATAAAGTGTAATTAATAAAAAATAAATAAAAGATTTAAAAAAAAAAAAGATTTCTTTGCAGCAAGAGTCAAATTCAAATGATGTCAATAGAGAGTCCTTTAAAACAAGGGGAAGTATGGCAGGTGTTTTCATATCAGGAAATCGTTTGGAGATGCACAAGCATAGAGGGAAGACAGTGTGAAGGAGACATGGTCTCCAGTTCATAGTGACTGAAATGGCAAGAAGGTGGAAATGGAGAACAAAAAAGATTCGTTCTCCTTATTCATGGAAGGATCCAATACTGCTGATATTTTGCTGTCAGAGATTTCTAACCCGTAGAGCTGTAAAATAATTGTTGTTTGAGGCACTGTCTGTGGCACTTTCTTGTGGTAGCCCAAGAAAATGATAATTGACATTTTGACTTGCATTTTCCACATACTTTAATTAAGGCTAAATAAAAGTAATGTTTTCAGGGGTTAGAGGGACAGAGACATAGCTCAATGCTGTAAGTGTAGCAGCCTGTTGGGACCTTGATTCAGGCAAAGCACGCTTTGATTCAGAAAAGAATTTTGGAACTAGACAGAATAAAACAGAATTGGGGTTTTATAAAAATAGAAGCAAATGCATTTGAGCAAAAATTAAAAGCACACTTGAGAGCGCAGGTGTGGGCTTCTTAAAGAGGAAGTTTTCACAGTTCAAGAAAAGACAATTTTAGTACAGATTTTAAGCAATGGGATTAAAAGAAAGAGGGTCTCTCAAGGAGAAACTAAGATATTCCCAGGTGTGGACAAAGTATTCTCAAGAAAGAGTTAAAATTGTCTTACCAACAGACATGTGTACTATTTTGAGATAAATTATATCTCAAAGGGTTGCTGATAAGCTTGTTCTTTTCATTTTCTATCTTTTTGTAAAGTGAGAAAATAGGTTATCTTTGGAGGTAATTTGGACAGGATTATAATCAGATAAAATGAGACCTGGAGCACTAGAGTTGTGAGAGAAGTTTCTGGTGAGATTCTTAGAAAGAGACAGATTGTCAGCAGGGAAGGGGGGAAGGCTTGGAACAGTTGTCAGTCATGTTGGAATCCCTATTCTCAGCTGGTGAGAGGCCCCACCAGGTTTCAGAGTGAGGAGTCTCTTTCCCTTTCTCATGTTTCCATAATTTCCCAGTTTTTCTTTTATTTTAATTTATCTATTTTTTCATATTTTATCCCAGCTGTAGCCCCCTCCCTCCTGCCCTCCCATTTTCATCTTTCCTCCCTCTTTTTCTCCTGTGCCCCTTCTCCAGTCCTCTGATAGGGGAGGTCCTCCTCCCCTTCCATCTGCCCTTAACCTATCAGGTCTCATCAGGACTGGCTGCATTGTCTTTCTCTGTGGCCTGGTAAAGCTGTTTCCCTTTCAGGGGGAGATAATCAAAGAGCTGGCCACTGAGTTCATGTCAAGACAACCTCTGTTCCCCTTACTAGGGAACCTACTTGGAGACTGAGCTGCCATGGGCTACATCTGTGCAGGGGTTCTAGGTTATCTCTATGCATGGTCATTGGTAGAAGTATCAGTCTCAGAAAAGACTCTTGTGCTGAGATCTTTTGGTTCTGTTTCTCTCCTTGTGGAGCTCCTGTCCCTTCCAGATATTTCATCTCCCCCTTCTTTCATTAGATTCCTTGCACTCTGCCTAAAGTTTGGCTATGAGTCTCAGTGTCTGCAGAAATTGTGGTACATTTACACAACGGAATACTACCCAGCAATTAAAAACAAGGAAATCAGAAAATTTGCAGGCAAATGATGGGAACTAGAAAAGATCATCCTGAGTGAGGTATCCCAGAAGCAGAAAGACACACATGGTCTATACTCACTTATAAGTGGATATTAGAAATATAATATAGGATAAACATACTAAAATCTGTACATCTAAAGAAGATAAACAAGAAGGAGGACCCTGGGTAAGATGAGCAGTCCTCACTCAGAAAGGAAAATGAGATAGACATCAGAAGAGGGAGAAAACAGGGAACAGGGCAGGAGCCAATCACAGAGGGCCTCTGAAAGAATCTACCCAGCACATATTAAAGCAGACGCTGAGACTCATAGCCATTTTTCTATACTGCCTCGGTATGACTTTTGAGTAAGAAAACCTAGGTTGATGCATACATTTTTGTGTCCCTCAGATAGAAGCCCTTCATAGTTGAGGGCATTAAGATGATAGGACAAGCAAGGAAAAGAAATGAAGAAATGTAGAAGGGACAGTTCCTGGAGAAAATAGTGCTTGAAGCATTTTCCAGTCTCTACATGGCTGATTAAATCCCAGCTGATTCCAGCATTGCCGTTTACTTATAGAATTATTTTCTCCTTTTCAGGTCACAAATTGATGCTTTATTGTGTTTCTGGGGTTTTTCTTTGTGAATGAAAATTGGAGCTACTTATCCAAATGTCTGTGATTTGCAGAAGCCAGCTCAAAGTCTAACAGGCAACCTGAGGGGTCCAACTTCAATAAGTTACAGTGACCAGTGAATCAGGTTCACAGTACACAGTCCCACAGAACAAGTTGCAATCACAGCTGATGACATGCCGAGTCTTCAATTCCTCAAGTGAGAGAAAGGAAGAGAGAATGTGTTCTCATGGCCCCTATCTACAGAGGAATCTAGGAAGCTGTTTATCCCAGAAACTTTGTTGAGGACTTATATACTGTAAATTCCCATTGCTTTTGGCCTAGTTATCCAAGCTCTTAAACTGAGATTATATACATGTATGTATACGTATATACATGTGTGTTTGTATGCGTATCTATGCATATATGTGTATATAAAATGGCGTCTAATGATGGCCATGGCTTAATTTCTTCTTTTGTCCTGATATATCTGTATCAAGGTAGCATATAGCTATGTACTTAGCAGATGCTCAGGAAATATTTTTTGACCAGATGAAAGATTCTGGAATCCAATATTTTGAGTTCAGTTTTGAATGGAATGCTCTCTGTTCTAGGTTTTGTCTAAGCACTGTAAAAAAATAGAGATCAGTTAGATTTGCTTCATTTCATTAATGTACTCACAGTGGAGATGAGGACACAAATCGGTAGGAGAAGAGACAGGTATGCAAACAGATCTCCAGATCTTTGTGTAAGCCCATCGGGGTTTGTGGGTATTTTAGCAAACTATCCTAACTGGCTTAAGGAGCTTGAGTAAGAAATACTTTTAAGAACCTCAATTGTACCCGAATGACTATGCTCTTGAAAGGGAGTCCTAGAATATCACCTACTCAGGAATGAATAGCAATGCAGTGTCACGAACAGGCAAGGTGTTCCTACCAGGCTGTTTCATGCTCATCTGAAAAGCCTGTCTCAGCAGTTGATGTCCTTAAACTCCCTGGAAACCAGCAGCATGTTTTGCTCTAAGTCCTTAGCATGAACAAGCAGTACTTCCTATAATTCTATTTAAGATCTTCAGGATACTGAACAGCACTGCAACTGCCAGCTATTTTATTGTTTAATGAGCATCTCTTGCTTGCTTACTGAGCTGTATGCTAAGAGCAAACAGAGGCATGAAAGAAATGTCTGCCCTCAAGACTCAACAGAAAAATAGTAGACACATAACTTGGTGTGTAATGAGCTTAGGAATCGCCCCATATGCAGAAGAGTTTATGAGCAAAGGTACAATCAGAGCTCATTTCCAATAATTGAAGCATGGAAATATCTATTCAACTTAATGAGTGGTTATCTATAGTAACATTCTGTTAGTGTAAACCCACACCGTCTTTAAAAATAGACTGATTTATAACTAATTTGGAAAATGCCCAGTTAGAATAGTTCACAAAAGGATGTAAAATTATATATTGAATATTATAGCAAATCAAGAAACATAAGCATCAAAGCAATAACAAATACACATGGCAGGTTGCCATGGTTTCACAGCAATGGTAATTGAGTCTGTGGTTGTTTTTACTGTCTTTTTTCTTTTGAGTATTTTCAAAATTATACACAGTTCCTATTCTATAATTTTTACACGGGGGCTATAATGTCAGCCAACTTTTGTTTTCAGACTACCTGCTTAGTATAAATTAACAAAGCATCACTAAGTGTGGAGCTGTGTTTCAAATGGGCAGAACCAATGATGTGAGTTTACTGGTCCATGATGATCAAAAAACAAGGATGCTCATCAAACACAGAGAAGGTGAAATCAGGGACATGGAATTTGTAGATGTCATTGTGACTCCCAAGAGCAACTGCAAAGCTTGCCATATAAGGAAAGAGAAATATATTAAGGAGCAAAAAAAGTGATAAAATCTAATTGTGTCAATTAGATTATGATTCATCCTGGTCTTGTTCTGTTTTTCTTCACCCTAATATACTCTCTCTCTCTCCCTTTTCCAAGCAAAAAGAAACAGAATGAGATATTCAAGGATTTCATATGCTAACACATACTAGGCCTTATTTGTATTTAACTTGTGATGGGACATCGTCTCTCTGATCTTTCCGCTTATTTCCACTTTTTTTTTCTTATTATAATGGTCACTGCAATGCCTCTGAATATGTGGAAATAAGACTAATCATATTTTCTACATTCCACACATCCATGATTACTGATGTTTGGCTTTGTTATTACTACTGATTTGAAGGGCTAATGAAAGTGACATTTTTTTTTCCTTCAATGAGCACTATAATACTTACCTGTTTGCCTCCTTCTGGATTTCAGGTTGTGTTGAAGGAAAGAGGATAAGGTCAGCAAATCATGATACCCCTGGGGATGAAAAGTTCTACTGAGTCAGGGGGAGAGATGACATAGGAGAAGCAGGGAAAAGCTCAGAGTTTAGTTTTTCTTATGTGGCCAAAGTAGCCCAAGATGTTCTGATCCCTAGACTGTTGGTTTCATGAAGCTTAAGTTAACATTCATATGTATATCTTCAGAATTTCTCATGATGCCCGAATGAATGGACAAATGACATAAATGTAACTGGGAATTCTCTACGTGCTCAGGGACAAGTAAATAAAAACAAGCATATACTATTTTTAGACAATAATGGGCTTGTTGTGACATTGTCATGAAGCATTTCCACATCATAGTCAGCCCATATTATTTTTCTATTGTTTTTCCACCTTTTCTTTAAGAGTCCTCTCTTCTTACATTTGTTTTTTTAGGGTGTGGCACATATGAAAGATGTGGTATTTGTCTTTCTGAGTCTGGTTTGTTTTATTTATTTTTCTAGTTCTACTTTTTTTTTTTTTTTACAAATGACATGATTTAATTATTTATCACCAAATATTTACTTATGTAGATATGTAGATATGGCACATGCCTATATACTATTCATCTGACAATGGCATATAAGCTGACTCTATAATTTAGCTATCTTTCTATGTACCTTTATTAAGTAGAATTTATATTGCATACAATGCATTAGAATCAACTAAGTGATCAGCTATACAATATTTCTATGGGGTCAATATTTAATCTGTTGCAAAAAATAATAGTGATTTGTTTATTTATGCACTCATTGGTTCTTATAAATTCTGCTTGCTGATTGCATATCAGGCTTAAGGCTGATAAGGAGGAGACTCCTCCCATTCCTAATAATTTTTTACCACATCCAGGGAATTTCACTAAGATGACATTTCTAGGTTTCTTCCATCCTCCATTTTCCCTTGCTGTGAAGGGGCAATTAGTTAGTTTGGTTGGTTACTTTAAATGCTATAGTAAAACTTAAATGAAATTGAAATATTGGTGACTAATAAGGATGTGATATGGAGGGTCTAGAAGACCACAGGTAAGACTCACACAGCATTTGCTAATAAGTATTCTTTTTTGTTACAGAGCTCTGGGAGAGGCCAAACACTTGACTAAGGATCCAAATATGAACTGCCAATCACAAAGGAGCAGTTACCCAATCCTCTGAGACATAGTTTGGATGCATCCAGTAGCAATCCTTCATTAAGAAGAAACGACAGATATGACATTTGGCTGGAGGAAGTCAGTAATGACACACACATTACATAAGCATGGGACTTAGTCACATCCATATCTTCTTGTATTTTTGCTTTTCTCCCAACATCTGACTCAAGGGAAGTTGCATGTGATTAGCTCAACTTGATTATAGAGATGCAGCTTCTGTTAATGATGTAGTAGCTTGGTTAGTTTAAACTTTATGCAGATAACAATGGTAATTATAGACTAAAAATTAGACTATATGTGTGTTTATGTGTGTGTGTGTGTGTGTGCGTGTGCAAGTGCACACATACCACAAAATCCTTGGTGGAGGTCAGGGAACAATTTTCAAGAGTCAGTCCGTGACTTTCACCTCTCTTGTTTCTGCTGCTAGCTGGATCATGAGTTTTTGGCAATTCTACCGTCATTTCCCATATTGTTGTAAGAGATTACAGATGCAGGCGAGTCATCTCTCTGGTCCCAAAATTTTATTTATAATGAAGGAAATGTGAACTATCTTATATCTAAAGGCCATTGCTCTTGCCAACCTTCTGCTTCAGAATTAGACATGCTCAACAAATGCTGTGATTCCCAGACCTCAGCTCCTCTTACACCCCTTCAACCAACAGGTAACTAAACTGCCAGGTGGTAGTGGAAATCCAGGTTCCTGACTTGACGTCTGTTTTAGATAATTTGCTGCTATGGTGATAGTAAAGGAAAAATCAAACATGACTAAAGTCACTTATAGAAGGAAGTTTATTAGGATTTGTGGTTATAGATGGTTAATGTACATATTTCTTCAATGAAGCACAGAAGCAGGCAGGCTGGCACGGTGGTGGCAGCAGGAAGCTAAGAGCTCACATCTCTAACTGGTAGCAGGAAGCAGAATGTAATCTTGAAGTGGCACATTTTTACTCTCAAAGCTTACCCCTAGTGACGTGCTTCCTTTAGCAAGGTCATATCTCCTATATCTCCCCAAATAGTATCCCCAACTGGGCACCAGGTATTCAAGTGTCTGAGCTTATGGTGAACATTTTTCATTCATACTTCCGCAGCTCCTATTAACACTATTAATACTGTAAAGGACCTCCTTAGTCCTTTTTGGCAGGATTGAGAATTCTGGAGGTTCTGAGGCTTCTATTTACAGAAGGGTCATGAGAGATATTGAAGGATTTCCTATATTTCATCATGATTATACACCCAGAGTTAACTTGAGGAGGATAGTAAATTACATACTCTGTTTCTTTGATTCATTGGTTAAAGTACTTTTTTCTTTTTAAAAATTTAATTATTTTTATTTTTATTAATTACAGTTTATTCACTTTGTATCCCCCCTGTACCTCCCTCTCTCCTCCCCTCCCAACCTCACCTCCCTCTTTCCTACTTATGTCCCTCTCCCAGTCCATTGATAAGGGAGGTCCTCTTCTTCTTCCCACTGGTCCTGGTCTATCAGGACTCATCAGGAGTGGCTGCAATGTCTTCTTCTGTGGCCTGGTAAGGCTGCTCCCCCCTCAGGGGGAGGTGATCAAAGAGCAGTCCAATCAGTTTATGTCAGAAACAGTCCCTATCCCCATTACTATGGAGGCCCCTTGGATACTGAACTGCCATAGGCTACTTCTGTGCAGGGGTTCCAGGCCATCTCCATGAGTGGTCCTTGGCTGCAGTATCAGTTTCAGAAAAGACCCCTGTGCCCAAACATTTTGGATCTGTTGCTCTCCTTGTGGAGCTCCTGTCTTCTCCATGTCTTAAAATCTTCCCCTTCTTTCATAAGATTCCCTGCACTCTGCCCAAAGTTTGGCTATGAGTCTCAGTATCTGCCTCAATACCTTGCAGGATAAAGCCTTTCCGAGGCCCTCTGTGGTAGGCTCCTGTCCTGTTCCCTGTTTTCTCCCTCCTTCGATGTCCATCCTCTTTGCCTTTCTGAATGAGGATTGAGCACATCTTAGCCAGAATTCTCCTTCCTTAGGTGTACAGATTTTAGTATGTTTATCCTATATCATATGTCTCAGGCTAAAGTACTTTTAGCTATGCCTGGTTAGGTGGACTGGGGCAAACTGATAGAGAATGGATAGAGAGAAGTTTAGCAAAGAAGAAGATACTATGATAGTCATCTGATAACCAACTTACTCTGGTATATGTCCAGAGAGAGGAAAAGCCATCTCTCTATTCTGTTGCATATATGATGGCAAGGAATGTGGATGGCTTGGGCTTCCAGCATTAAAGATTGTGGTTTATTTTATGGTGAATACTGTCATAAAGTTATCTCTTTATTTTCCTATATAGTAAGTCAAGTTTCCTAGGCCTGACCAGTCAGCAAGGAATCCTGGTCTCTGAATTTAAATGACTCATGATGTATCAGTTTGTTGACAATGATAATAAGTTTAGAATATTTGTATAGGTCAGATTTTAACTTTCTCCTCTCTTGCTTTCCAGAGGTAAAAGAGATAACTCAGTTTTAGCCAAAAATATGAAGGCACTTTCCCTTACCTCCCAGCTATAGAACTTCACGCATATTCTGAAAACAATACCCTGGAGATTTTGCCAAACACAGTGGTCTAACTGAAAATGATTGAGAGAATAAGATTGGAGTCTACCATATATGTCCTCAGAAAGACTCCACCCAGCAGGGGATCTAAGTAGATGCTGAGACACACAGCCAAACTTCTGTCAGAGCACAGGAAGTCTTATGGAAGAAAGGGAGGGGGAATATAAGGACCGTGAGAGGATAGGAACTCCACAAGGCGACCAATAAAGCCCAAAATATCTGATCCCAGGGGGCTCTGCAGAGCCCGATGCATCAACCTAGGACTATGCACAGAGAGGACCTAGATCCCCTGCTCAGATGTAGCCCATAAGCAGCTCAGTCTCCATGTGGGTTCCCTGGTAAGGGGAGCAGGGGCTGTCTATGATGTGGACTCTGTTGCCTGCTCTTTGATCACTTCCCCCTGTTGGTGGTGGGGTTTGCCAGGCTATAGAAGAAGAGGGTACAGGCAGCCCAAATGAGACTTGTAGGCTGGGTCAGATAGTATAGAAAGAGGACTCCCCCTTTCAGTGGACTAGGGGAAGGGAATGGGGGGAAGGGAGGGTGGGACCTGGAGGAGATGAGGGAGGGGCTACAATCTGAATATAAAGTGAATAAATTATAAGAAGAAAGAAAATGGTTTGCCAGTGTTCTCTCCTGTAGATGATTATACTTATTTTATAAGGTCTTTGACATTTATACAATGGGAAACATTCTCCAAGTCAATGCTATTGTGCATCAGGACATCTTAGCCTTAACCAAATATAGACATTTGCAGAGGGTCAAACCAGTGCAAAATGCACCACCATTCTTGGCACTCATGCCATAGGAAACCATTTTTCTATAATAAATCTTTTAGGATGGAAGGGCTGGACATCAGTTGTTGTATGACAAAACTTTTCCCAGGAAGACTCAACACACATATCTCCTTATTTTAGATACGGAACTCACGACAGATCAAAGTCCAACTTGGTGAACCAATGAGTTTTATTGGGATTGCTTACAGGGAATATGAGTATGGAGTTACTTACAGGAGAGGAATGACTCAAGGACAGCTGCATCATCACGGCCCACCCTAGCATGGGTGCCAGCCCACAAAGCTGGGGACCTGGGGCACAGCACAGCCTGCAGGCAGCCCAACAGGCTGGAGAGTGTCCTTTCCAGGTGCCTCAGTCTAAACCCCTCCCAGGCAGCTCAGCTGGTGTCTGCTACTTCCAGGCCCCCAGTCTGTTCGTAGAGCCTTCTTTGCAGATTTTGCTTTCTGAGAGTCTTCTTTACAGTTTATCTCTTCCAGTCTGACAGGAACTTTTAGCTTTTGTTAGTTACTCTGGCAGCAGTGGGCCTAGTGAATATAGTCAATTTCAGGGACTTCCTGAAGCTAAATGGAATTGTTTACCTTCCTCATTAAGAGCTTCCCTGAAGAATAGAATGTTTCAACCTTGGAGGAAATTATTATATAACAGCATTATCCTGAAAGACTGTACATTGTAATGTACAATCACAGGGGTGATGTTTAAGTGAGTAATTTCTATCACACCTTGGAAACTTTACTTCCAAGAAGAGACCTTGTAGACATAAGCAAAGAGGCCTGATTAAAGAGAGTATGAGTGAATATTTTAAATCTACCTCTCTACAGTCTTCTCTACCCTTGTCCACTTTCCCCATCACTTCTTCTTATGGCCAATTTTTCCTTCTTAAATTGGGAAATCTGAATCCCATTCTTCATCTTTTACTTTTAGGTCTTTTCCTTTTCCCTTGCTCTTTATGTGTCAGGAAGACACAAGACCTTGGACTCTACCATTTCCTTCTGAAGTTTCACCTGATTTTATCTTCCTTAACAGCTTGCTTAGCCCTACCATGCTATTTGTCATTCCATTCCTATTTTCATAAACAGATGTTTCTGTTTTTGTCTTTATCACAAAGCCCAACCCTGTACCAGTTAAGCGTCACAGTATCTCACTTGGACATCCAATAGCTGAATTCATATTGTGATGCTTGTTTGTTGTATGATTTCCTAACTAGAATTAACTTGTATCTCTCACAGAAACCATAAGCCATTCCATGGATGTCTTTTCATCTTTCTTTACTTTCTTTTTTTTTTTTTTCTTTTCTTTTTTTTCTTTTAATTTTATTTTTCTTTTTAGTTACATTTTGTTAACTCTGTGTCCCAGCTGTATCCCGCTCCCTCATTCCCTCCCCAACCCCGCACTCCCTCCCTGGTCTCCTCCCTGCCCCTTTCCAAGTCTACTGATAGGGGAGGACCTCCTCCCCTTTCATTTGACCCTGTTTTATCAGGTACCTTCAGGGCTGGCTGCAAAGTCCTCCTCTGTGGCCTAACAGACTGCTCCTCCCCTGGGGGGGTCAAACAGCCTGCCCTTGAGTTCATGTTAGAAATAGTCCGTGTTTCCCTTACTTTGGAAAACTACTTGGTTACTGAGCTACCACGGGCCACATCCGAGCCGAAGTTCTAGGTTATATCCATAGATGGTCCTTGGTTGAGTGTCAGTCTCAGAAAAGACCCTGGGCCCGGATATATTTGGTCCTTGTAGAGCTCCTACCCTTTCCATATCATACTAACTTCCCTTCTTTCATATGATTCCCTGCACTCTGCCGAGGGTTTGGTTATGAGTCTTAGTGTCTGCTTTGAAACACTGCTAGGTAGAGTCTTTCAGATGCCTTTTGTGGGAGACTCCTGTCATACGTTCAATGCAAAGACTATACTTTCAGGGATCATTTCTATAGTTTGTTACTTTCTTTACTTTCTAAGGCCCATTCTTTTCTGATTTTCTCATTCTTTCACCAGCCATTTCTCCTGAAGTCTTTCCCTGTTTTAACTTCTGGAAGATCTTTCACTTTTGCATATGGTAATTTCCCAGCAATTCATCTGTAGCCTTTAAAAATCTTTCCGAAAGATACCATCAATCATAACTTTTTTTTATTGTTGATAGTCTTGTTGATATCTTTAGGTTCAAGTTCTCTGGAGAGATCTCCTTGCTAAGCATCAATGTTTTATCATTAATTTCAGACTTAGTAGGTAGTTATCCTCATGAGATGTTTTCCAGACACTTAAAACCCAACTGGTACATATGTGATTTAAAAACTTCAACTCCTTTCCCTCTTACTGTGTTTTAACAGCTGGCCTTAAACTCAATATTCTCTTCAAAGACATGCATCAATATATTCATCATTGGCTAATTACTCCTGCTAGTGTGAGTCCTTTCAGATGTCTATGCATTTTATCCCCTAGATTATAATAGTCTGAAGAGTTCAGACTTAATGTCTTCTTGATTTAGATCTAAAATCCATCATATCAATTTCTCTTCTCAGTTTCCAAGCCTTTTCTTTGGCTTAAATCCTCATCTTTTACTCAGATTATTGAAAACTCAGTTGCCCATTGCCTCTTTTGACCCTTTGATTCATCCTTTATAAGTTGGCTGTCTGCATGAGCTTCCTCAGATTTATTTAAGCTCCCAGATTCAAATTTAACCACAGCTTTCTATAGATCTTTTTTTAAAAATTTTTAATTAATTACACTTTGTTCATTTTGTATTCCCCCATAAGCCCCTCCCTCCTCCCCTCCCGATCCCACCCTCCCTCCCCTTTCTGCATGCATGCCCCTCCCCAAGTCCACTGATAGGGGAGGTTCTCCTCTCCTTTCTGATCTTAGTCTATCAGTTCTCATCAAAAGTGGCTGCATTAGGTTGCTCCCCCCTCAGGGGGAGGTGATCAAAGAGCAGGCCAATCAGATTATGTCAGAGGCAGTCCCTCTTCCCATTACTATGTAACACACTTGGACACTGAACTGCCATGGGCTACATCTGTGCAGGGGTTCTAGGTTATCTCCATGAATAGTCCTTGGTTGGAGTATGAGTCTCTGGGAAGTTCCCTGTGTTCAAATTTTCTTGTTCTGTTGCTCTCCTTGTGGAGACCCTGTCCTCTCCAGCTCTTAATATTTCCCATTTCTTACATAAAATTCCATTCACTCTGCCCAACAGTTGGCCATCAGGTTCAGCATCTGCTTTGATAGTCTGCAGGGCAGAGGCTTTCAGATGCCCTCTGTGGTAGGTTCCTTGTTTGTTTCCTGTTTTCTTCTTCTGGCTTTCAGAGGCCCTCTGTAGCAGGTTTCTAGGTTGTTTCCTGTTTTCTTCTTCTTCTGATGTCCATCCTCTTTGCCTTTCAGGTGGGGATTGAACATTTTAGTTAGGGTCCTCTCTCTTGCTTGGTTTCTTTAGATGCATAGATTTTAGTGGGTTTGTCCTATGTTGTATGTCTATATGAGTGAGTATATACCGTGTGTGTCTTTTTGCTTCTGGGACAACTCACTCAGGATGACCTTTCCAGGTCCCACCATTTACCTGAAAATTTCATGATTTCTTTATTTTTCATTGCTGAGTAATATTCCATTGTATAGATGTACCACAATTTCTGCATCCATTCTTCAGTTGAGGGGCATCTGGGTTGTTTCCAGCTTCTGGCTATTACAAATAAAGCCGCTACAAACATGGTTGAGCAAATGTCCTTTTTGTGTATTTGAGCCTCTTTTGGATATATGCCTAGGAGTGGTATGGCTGGATCTTGGGGAAGCGCTATTCCTAGTTGTCTGAGAAAGTGCCAGATTGATTTCCAGAGTGATTGTACAAGTTTGCATTCCCACCAGCAGTGGAGAAGGGTTCCCCTTTCTCCACAACCTCTCCAGCATGTGTTGTCACTTGAGTTTTTGATCTTGGCCATTCCCATGGGTGAAATCTCAGGGTTGTTTTAATTAGCATTTCCCTAATGGCTAATGAGGTTGAACATTTCTTTAAGTGCTTCTCTGCCATTCGATATTCCTCTACAGAGAATTCTCTGTTTAGCTCTCTTCCCCATTTTTTAAGTGGATTACTTGGTTTGCAGCTTCTTTAGTTCTTTATATATACTGGATGTGAGTCCTCTGTCAGATAAAGGATTGGTGAAGATTCTTTCCCAATCTGTAAGCAGTGGCTTTGTTTTGATGACGGTGTCCTTTGCTTTGCAGCTTTTCAGTTTCATGAGGTCCCATTTATTGATTGTTGCTCTTAGAGCCTGTGCTGTTGGTGTTCTGTTCAGGAAGTTTTCTCCTGTACCAATGAGTTCTAGGGTATTCCCCACTTTTTTTCTAGCTGATTTAATGTGTCTGGTTTTATGTTGAGGTCTTTGATCCACTTGGACTTCAGTTTTGTGCAGGGTGATAAGTATGGATCTATTTTCATTTTTCTACATGTAGACATCCAGTTGGACCAGTACCATTTGTTGAAGATGCTATCTTTTTTCCATTGTATGGTTTTGGCCTCTTTGTCAAAGATCAGGTGTCCGTAAGTGTGTGGGTTTATTTCTGGATCCTCTGTTCGGTTCCATTGATCCACCTTTCTGTTTCTGTGCCAGTACCATGTAGTTTTTAAAACTGTTGCTCTGTAGTACAACTTAAGATCAGGGATGGAGATACCTCCAGAAGATCTTTTATTGTAGAGGATTGTTTTAGTAATTCTGGGTTTCTTGTTATTCCATATGAAGTTGAGAATTTTTCTTTCCAGGTCTGTAAAGAATTGTGTTGGTAATTTGATGGGAATTGCATTGAATCTGTAGATTGCTTTTGGTAAAATGGCCATTTTTACTTTGTTAATCCTGCCAAGCCATGAGCATGGGAGATCTTTCAATCTTCTGATATCTTCTTCTAATTCTTTCTTCAGAGACTTGAAATTTTTTTCATACAAGTCTTTGATTTCCTTGGTTAGAGTTACTCTGAGGTACCTTATGTCATTTGTGGCTATTGTGAAGGGTGTTGTTTCCCTAATTTCTTTCTGAGCCCTTTTGTCTTTTGTATACAGGAGTGCTATTGATTTTTTTTTTTTGAGTTAATTTTGTATCTGGCCACTTTGCTGAAGGTGTTTATCAGCTGTAGGAGTTCCCTGGTAGAGTTTTTTTGGGGTCACTCATGTATACTATCATATTATTTACAAATAGTGATAATTTGACTTCTTCCTTTCCAATCTGTATCCCCTTGATCTCCTTCAACTGTCTTATTGCTCTAGCAAGGACTTCCAGCACTATGTTGAAGAGATATGGAGAGAGTGGGCAGCCTTGTCTTGTCTCTGATTTCAGTGGGATTGCTTTAAGTTTCTCTCCATTCAGTTTGATGTTGGCTATAGGCTTGCTGTATATCGCCTTTACTATGTTTAGATATGTGCCTTGTATCCCTGATCTCTTCAATATTTAAACATGAATAATGTTGGATTTTGTCAAATGCTTTTTCAGCATCTAGGGAGATTATCATGTGTTTTTTTTCTTTCAGTTTGTTTATATGGTGGATCACATTGATGGATTCTATAGATCTTAAAATTAAAAGACGCTCATTTAGCTTCTGTAGTTTTTGTGGTATGGGCAATAATGACATGCCCACAGGTATGCACGTTTTAGTTCTTGGAGCTTGTGAAGACTATCTTCTTTGAAAAAAGGGGCTGCTCAGAGTCCAAGTGGGCTCCCTAGTAAGGGGATCAGGGACCATCTCTAACATGAACTCAGTGTCTGGCTCTTTGTTCACCTCCACCTGGGGGGTGCAGCCTTGTCAGGCCACAGAGAGAGGAGGAAAATGCAGGGAGCCTTGATGAGACCTGATAGGCTGGTAGGGTCAGATAGAAGGGGAAGAGGCCCTTCCCTCTGAGTGGACTAGGGAAAGGACATAAGGGGAGAAGAGGGAGGGTAGGTGGGACTAGAAGAAGATGAGGGAAGGGGATACAGTGGGGATACAAAGTAAATAAACTGTAATAAATAATAAAATAAAATAAAAAGAGAAAATTTATTATAGAGAATTCCATGTGTATGTGTGTGTGGGGGGCGGGGGATGAAAAGACCAGCCATCCTAGAAGAGCCTTTACAATACTGTATTCTCAAATATAGTGCTTCAGAATGTCATCATGAAGGTACTCCTACCAAATGCTTTATGTTGCAAAATAGTTTAATAATAAACATTGAGATGGTTAGTTATGCTTAAAAAAGAAAGAAAGCAAAAAAGGGACTTCAAAATGTGATTAAATTGGGATCTTAAGATAGACTTTCCCTAGTTACACAGATGGTCTTTAAATGTGATCATAGACGTACTTACCACAAGAAGGAGTTAGGGAATCTGATTGAAGGGGAGAGTCTGTGGAGGAGTTTCATCAGCCTTAGAAGTTAGAGATTCAGGAGTCTCAACCTTGCACCTTGTAGAGGGAACTTGCTCTGATTTTGCTCCCTAAAGATTTGTGTGGTATGGAAGACCTCAGGATTGCAAGATCACATTTTTGGACCTTAATTTTTTTTTTTTTTGAGACAGGATTTCCCTGTATAGCCTTGGCTGTCCTGAATTCCCTTTGTAGACTTGGCTGGCCTCAAACTCACAGAGATCTACCTGCCTCTGTCTCCCTGATTTCTTGGATCACAGGCATCCACCACCACACCTGGCAGTTTTAGACCTTTTTAAACTTCCTAAGTTTGTGGTAACTTTCATGCTCCAGCATTAGAAAGGAGAACTCTACCCTTTTTGCTTTCAGATTTTATCCCTTTACTCCATAAATACACAATCCAAGCCATACCGAATTTTTTCCTCCCATGAACACGTGTGTTCTTTTAAGCACTTTGTTTCTATATAAGATTAATTCTCTTGATGGATTTTTCTGTGTCGGTCCAGATAAGCTTCACTTCATCTTCAACTCTAACCTCAGTCTGACTTAGATTTCCAGAATCTGTGATTTCAGTGAGGCTCCTGCTCCTGCCTTCATCATAGTGTAGTGAATTTCTCCCCTTTTTTTTTTTTTTTACTATGAGACTTTGCAACATGCCCTTCCTGGGTCTGGAGCCTCAGCAGCTGGTGCAGTGCATGCCTCATATCTGACCATTAGTTAATGCTCATTAGAAAATTTTAATCAAGGGGAAAATCTAAGCTGCAATTGAGCTTGTATAATATCATGTTGCTCTGTATATTTAGGATAATATCTTTTCTTTTACCCAGGTAGATATAAGGAGTAAATTAAGATGAATTTAGCATAAAACACTTACTTACATGATTCTTATATTTAAAAACAGTTGTGCTCCTGGGAGACATGTTTAAAATAGAGGGAGACCATTGTTGAGGTGCTTATGACCTACTCTGGGTTTGTTGGTATATTATGGGGTAAAAGGTACAGTAATGGAAGGAGAATATTGAGCTCAAACTAAGCAGAACCAAGTTGTAGTTGTGAACTCATCCTGGACCAACTGAATAACTCACTTGTATGAAAATGGTCTCTTTGTTCTCATGCAGCATATTATTTTAATCTCTAGGTAGGGTATAATTTCATCAAGATTTAAGATTGAGTTTATATTTCTTCCATTTATTCAGCCAGTCCAGTCATCTGGATGAGATTAAATATTTACATATTTCCCCAAATGTCTTTAATAAGAATAGTACAGTTGCTCTCTGTTTGTCCAATATTCCACTAGCTTCTTCCATTCCAGTAAAGCATCATGTTACACCTTTGTAGTGATTTTTCAGAAGCTTTTTTTCCCTTTAAGCCCTTGGGAAATACACAGGAAAACCTTTATTCCTGGCTTCTCTTCTTGCATCGCTCCCTGCCTTTCCCTTCCAATGGCGCCTTCGTTTCTATACTGATGTGGATAACCAAGGGGGAAATCATCTCTCTGAAGCTTCGAGTTAACTTTGATGCTTCTATATTATTATCTGTATACTCAGAGCACTGTGATTTACAAGGAGTATTTTCTTTTAAATTCCTGCTGTTCTGTTGTGACAGATAGCTGTCAAAACAGTATGCAGACTCCTGGCTTTTGGTTCACATGCCCTTGTACAATCCTTTTTTTTTTTATATATATATTCTTGAATATGGGCTGGTCCTTGTGAGTTATTTTGAATGAAGGAGATGAGATGGCACTTCAAAGATTTTATGAAAGGGGCCTAGGGTTTCTTCCCCACTATCTCGCTCTCAGGCTCCTAATAAAGGAAATCACATGTTATGTTGAGAGTTGTCCTATAAAGAGAGCTATGTGAAAAGGACACAATGTCTTTGATGACAACCAATGAAATTATAATCCTTCCTAATAGATACCAGAGTGGACTTGAAAGTGGACATTCTTTTAGCCAAACTCTAAGGTGATTGCATTCTGGGTATAACTTTAGACTCAAAGCTGTGAGACAGTAACTATTACTTTAGTCAATGAGATTTCTAATAATTTATTACATATATTATTTGTGTGTTCAGATGTGTGTGTATGCGTGTGCATGGTATAACTAGTATGTGTATATTACCATGCTTTTGATGTGTCTCCCAATAAAGAAGCATATCATATCATCTACTCTGTACTTCACTTTCTCTGAGTGTCAGTATTCATCAATGAATCATCAGAAACTCCCAGTGGGAGACAGGAGACTCCTCCACCAACATGAAAGTCTTGATTCCTTATTTAGAAAATAAGTTGGGTTTTTGTTAAATCACCTAAGAAACTAAGAGTTTCTGAAAGTGCCCCTAGAAGTTCTGATTCAATTGGGATAAGGCATCCCTTGGGTTTTAGAAATTTAAGTCTTTAGATGGTTCTATATTATAGCAAATATTAAGAAGTATTCTTGTAGGCAGAGTAAATTTTGGATCAAAATTTTTGTGAGTGGACTGGTGTTTCCCTCCTTCTGCTAGGAGACTAGTCCAGTTAGTGGGTGTCCTTTTCAGTCTCTATCGCCTCTGCTACTACAAGTCTCTGCTTGAGTACCTGTCATATCCTCCCAGGAGCCTACACTGACTTTGGTCTCCACCTTGTCACAGAGATACCCCCATCTCAGCTTCTCATTTCTCTACAGGCCTTGTTCTTGTTCTTGTTCAAGGGTGTCCTCTCACCCTTGTTCTCCCTAAGTCTGATTTCTATCCTCTTAACTCTCTGTGCCCCCTCTCCTACCTTGTCTCCTCTCTTTAGCCACTACCTCTGTCTATTCTATCATCCCTTCTGAGTGAGATTTAAGCATCTACCCTTGGTTCTTCTATGTAGCTTATCTTTTTTGGGTCTGTGCCTCCTCGTATACTTATCCTGTACCATATGGCTAAAATGTACTTATAAGTAAGTACATACCATGTGTGTCTTTTTGGGTCTGGGTTACCTCACTCAGATGATCTTCTCTTGTTCCATTTATTTGTCTGCTTCCTGCCTACAAGATGTGCAGGAATAAAGATAAAGAAGATAGAACAGGGATTGAGGGAATGCCCAAATAATGCCTGGCTCAACCGAAGACTCACCCTATGGGAGAGTGCCAACCCCTGACACTATGAAGGATACTCTGCTAAACTTGCAGATAGGAGCCTGACAGAATTGCCCTCTGAGAGGCACTACAGAGCAGTGCCTCAAAACAGATGCCGAGACTCACAGCCAAATATTGAGCAATGCGTAGGGAATCCTGTGGAAAAGTGGAAGGAAAGAGAAAAGGACTTGGAGGTGACAGAAGTGCCACAAGAACACCAACAGAGCCAAGTAACCAGAGCCCAAAGGGGCTTGCTGAGACTGAAGCATCAACCAAGGACCATGTATGAACTGTACCTAGGCCTCCTTACAAATATTTAGCAGATGAGCAGCTCAGTCCTCATGTTGGTCCTCTACCAAGGGAAGTGGGGACTGCACTGGATATGGACTAGCTTGCCAGCTTTGTGATCACTTTTCCCTGGTGGGACTGCCTTGCCACGCCACAGGGGAAGAGGACATGCTCAGTCCTGATGCAACTTGATGAGCTGGGCTGGATGGGAAAAGGAGCTCCCCTTTTATGAGGAAAAGAGAAGGGGGACAGACAGGGGAAGGAGCGTGAGACTGGGAGGGGAGGAGGAGTGTAGCTACAACAAGAATGTAAAGTGAATAAAAACAGAGAGAGAAAGAGAAGAAAGAAAAAGAAGAAGAAAATAAGCATTCCTCTAGATCTGAGGCTCTCAGGTTATGATGCTGGAGCCAGTGGCATCAGTGCTGATGTGCAAATTTGTAATTAGTGAAAAATCACATACCTCTCTGGATCCACTGAGTAGACACTCTGAATTGGGGCCCCAAATATGTGCTTATCAAGGTTCCAACTTAATGTGGTGATATCAAAGATTGGTGAACACATCAGGGACTGCAAGATGAGTTATCATAGCAATCTCTCTCATGTGAATGCTATCCATGTATTCAGTTTCTCTATGTATATTCTCATTGAACATTCAAGTTGAGAATTGAGTATTCAAGTCTCCTGATAAGTAAGAATTTTCTTTTTGTAACAGGTGCTGTTAATCTGTAAACTGGTAAACCAACCTAGATAATGAAACAAGGCTAAATTCTGTAAGAGACCTGGATGAGTAGAAGGAATTACTTTCTTTATTTAGCATGCACTTCTTATTTAGCACTCAGCAGTGACCCACAGACTTCACGTATATTGACTTAGTTTATAGACCTTGCCAATGTAATTAGGATTGCTATTTTATAGATGAATAAATAGAGGCTTAGAGAGGCAACAAAACCCTCCTAAGAGGCAGGGACAAATGCTAGATTGGAATCTACATTTTTCTGATTCTCTGTCAAATCCACATCTATATTCCCATCGTCCAACACCATGGCACAAAGGCACAGAGCTATTGGAAGATCTGGAGTCATGTGGGGGGTTCCCTTCCCTCTTTCTACCTTCCACTTTCTTCCTTCCTTTTTTACCATCTCACATTAGGCATAATACAAGTAAATGAAATAAGTTTATATTTACTGATTTCCCTGTCTCCATGTATGTCATCTTCCAGTCTTTGTTCAGCAATAGAGTGTGCCAGATGATTCTGCAACAAAGTCCGAATAAACAAATATTAAAGCAAGAAGATTATAATCAGCCACTTTGCCCTTTTCATAATAAGAGGTAGAAAACTTCAGGACCAGCAATGCTTAGAAGGCAGTATTAAGAAAAATTTCATGGAAAAAAAAAAAAAAGGTTTACTCCTTGATGAACACCCAAACAAAGGTTCCAGATAGTAAGAAGCAGGGAAACACATGGCTTTTGTAGTTGTTCTTATTTCCTAGAAAGCTGAAAAGATCACAGATTACCTTTTGTGAAATTCTTGCTCCACTCCAATCCTACTCCCTGCTTTCTGTTTCATTCATCAACACGTTGACTGATTACTCACTACACAGTGAGTGTTCATGTGTTGCTCAGGGGCTGGGGAGATTACTCAGTGCTGGCCTCACAAGCATGGAAGATCTGAGTTCAGATTTGAAGAACCTACAGAAATGGTGAGTGAGCGTGATAGCTCACCTCTAAGTCTAGCTCCCTGAAGAAAGGGATCAGGGATTCCCAGAACCGGCTGGCTGTCAGGAATAGCCTAGGTCTGCGAGCTCTATGACCATCATAGATAGTGATGGAGGAAGACTCCTGATGGTAGCCTGGTACTTACCCGTTAACAGACACAGACACAAACACACACAGACAAACAGACAGACAGACACACACAAACACATATGCACACACAATATGTGCATCTCCATATACTTATGTGCCCCAAAACATGTAGATACACTCATCTGCATACACATGCAAAAAGATGTTGGTCCTGTGTGTTTTACAGTATTAATATAATGTATGATTATAATTATTGTTTTGGAATAATAGACAAACTTTCTAACCTGGCAAATTAAAAATATCATAATCATGCAGGTAAATTAATATGGGAAGAAGGAGGTTGTGGGTTGAGAAAAAAGTAATTATGCTAATCTTCTGTTAGACAAAGGAAGACATAATGTATAAAAGGGTTTCTTTCAGTGTATTTTGTAATCCATTTTTTTAATTTAGACAAATCTCTCATAGATTAACAAATCTTACAAGTAAGAAACATCTACTTTCAACTGTCTATCTTCATTATCCTTAGTTTATTGTATTAAATTTACATAAATTTAAATATAATGCTTTTTCTACCTAAATGATTTTTATATCTTAATTACTTTCTACATTTATACCTATGTATCTGTGAGCCAGCTATCTCTTTTATTGTCTGTTTACTTATCATTTTTAATTTAAAAATTTAAACTTTTGTTTGAAAATTTCAGACATGAGTACTTTATTACATCATCTTCTTCCCTCTCTCTTTTTAATCTCTTTGTCCCCTCCCTCAAATTTATGACCTATTCTTTTTACACACACACACACACACACACACACACACACACACACACACACACAGATACATAAACACACACACATGT
>NW_026596079.1:13096734-13105527 GCF_907164565.1 Psammomys obesus
ACCTGATGTTGTCATTGTTTAGTTGACATGCTGAGTTTTCATGGGTGCAGCTTCCCTGTTATGAATAAAATAGCTGGCCAACTGGCTCTTACCCTATATCCACTCCTTCTTTCCTGAGCATTAGGTGTAGGCTTGTGTTCTAGATATATCCACTGGATTGGGCACTCCCCTATTGTTCTGTGCACTTTAACCAGTTTTGGTTTTCTGTGTTGGTCTCCAGCAATTGTGATAAGAAGCTTCTTTGATAGTGGCTAGAGCTGTAGTTATCTGTGTGTGTAAGGGTGAGTGTTTGGAATTCAACTGGGGATCATACTGTTTTGAGAAAGTAACAACAGTAGGTTAGGCTCTCCTGTGGGGTTCACTTTCATTGTTTAATTAAAAAAACCAAACAAGCAAACAACAACAACAAAAAAACCACAACCCTTTCTAGGGGCTGAGGATGTAGTTCTGGGGCAGGGCATTTGCTGTGTATGTTAAAAGCCTGGGACCAATCTCTGACATTGCAAAAAACAAGGACTTAAATAAGTAAACAAGGCTTATTTTTGAATGGTGTGTGGTTGGATGATTTAAAACAAACCAGAACAAAAAACTTCCTGCTCAAGTTCAGGCAGATAAAATCCAGCATTGAAGGGGGATGGGGAGGGGGGAATGAAGCCTCTTCACCTCCAGCTAAGGAGTAATGTGACTTTTCACATTTGCTCCCCTGTGGTAAAGTTTTTGTCATATTATGGCATAGCACTCTACCTTCATTACTGTAGTTTTAAATCATCAAGAAAAATGAACCATGATGGCTTTTGTTTGTAGATAAGTTCGCAGAGCATTTTTCACATATATTCCCTCTGTCAGCTTTGAGAAGTATATGCATAATTTAAAATGGCAGCAAACTGCACCCAGAGATCTCCTGAGATTCACTCAAGGACCCTGGTTACCAATCCCCTGTACTTTCTTATCCTACATATCATATTCTTACATCCAGTTTCATTATGTGGGGTATTTTAGCATATGGTATGTTTTTGGAAGCTTTCAAGAAAAATGAAGATTAGCTTTTGTTTTCTGAGAAGCACATTTATGCAGATGACCTAATTTCTGTTCATGAAATGCAGTATTGTAATTAATGCCACCATAGAACTTTCAGTGTGTCTCTTCATGGATTTCATATAACCTCATTAGGAAGGCAATATGACTAAGTATGAGAGAACTCAAGGTCAAGGACAGAGGATATCCTACAGCTTGGATTCAAGCCCAGGCAATCTGACTCTGTTTTCCTGAACCTGACCCACCAAGGGCACTGCCTCATTGAAGGTACAAGTCTAACTGCAGGCTGCAAAATGGAGCACCACCTAAGCACCTTTGTTTATTCTCAATAAAGCTGAACTTTACTTGACTTGTTCTGGTAGATGGATTTGAGGAGACGCTCCTCAGACACAGTTCAGAATCCACTGGTCTTCTACTTTGAAACGTCTGGTAATGTGCTGCATCTTGTCACCACTCAAAGTAACAGCTAGAAGTGGATTGAATCCAAGGGCTTCGCACCATCTTGAATTAAGGAGAAAAGTTTACCTCTGAGAGAGCTGTTCTTCACTGGCTCTTCCTGCTGCTTCTCACCACCATAGTTATATCTAGAAATTTCTGTAGTTACTGGCCTCAGGCGCAGATTAACTGCAGTCACACAATTTGTTACTGTGTAGTCATTATTTACCTGAGGGGTGCAAAACAATAAACCTTACATTTCACTTCTCAAAGGTCAAAAGCAATTTACCTTGATCAGAATTTATATGGTTGAGGAGTAATCATTATAAGCTGTGAATTATTAAATCAATGACTTTAAAAATTGCTAGGAGTTTGCTACAAGGGAACATCATGCTAAACAAAAATCCCTTTTCCTCTTCAGTGGTATTTATAGTTGGGAGAGTGACTCAGCCCAACATGCCCAGTGTTCTGATCCACAGCACTGCGAAAAGCCACATGTAGCAAAAACGAGGTTTTCCATAGAGATATAGGAATAACAACAGCTGAAGTAAACTCACTTCCATCTGCTACACCTGGGAGGAGCACAACAACACACCAAGAACTTTCTGCATTTTGAAGAAACTGAGGTCATAAGACTCTTATCTTGTTTTCTTGGAGATTTTTTTTTTCACAAGCACTCAGAATTCTCATACAACTCCGTTCTTTGACTGTGTTCCGATAGTGTTACACACCTGTAACTTCATACTTTAGGAGTTAGTGGCAGCAGTTCAGAAGTTCAAGGTCAACACTCATTTGTGCTCATTTGAGGCCAGTCTGTGCTACATGCAACACTGGCAATTAATTTTGTTACTAAATTTAGATGACATAGTTTAACATGACCATACGTGTGGATACGGAGGCAAAACAAAAAGGAAATGGCAGGCAGAAAGGAAGCCTCAGACACGAGGCATCATTCTAAGTTGCTTTATCATTGGCCAGAACAAGTCTCATGTCTCCGGAGCTGGAAATGACACTGAGAAAAAGCAGCAGAGACTAGACTCATTATCAACAGGAAGTCACAGGTTAAGAGTAGGTATGTAAGTTTCCTCAGCCTCCAACTGGAGAATGCTTTTGGAAAGAATAGCAAACATGGGAAATGTGTGCTGCCATTTTCTAATTTCGTGCCTACACTATCCATAGCTAAAACTCTATTCATCCTATATATTAATTACTTTTGCATCTCTATGACAAAATACCTGAGAAAAATTATTAATGGGGAAAAAGCATATTTTGACTCATGGTTTCAGAAGGGTCAGTCTGAAATACTTGGGCACAGCATTATGATGGTTGGACAGGTGGTACAGAGCTGTTCAGTTCAAGGCTGAAAAGGAAACAGACAAGACAGGGTGTCTTCAGTCTATTACTTTAAAAAGTAACATATCATGTTGCCATACAAAGTAATGGGTTTCATCATGGCATCTTCATATGTATGTGTCATTAAGCTTTGTTTTCCCTTCCCTCCTGTTCTTCCTCATACCTTGTTCCTACCTCCAATTCATCTATCGCTTTTCAATTGTTTTAGCCAGGAAAGTAAACCTGGTTCTTATTTCATCTTAATTAAAGAAATACATGCCTCTTCCTTGTATTTATGAAGTGGTTTATATCTGCTGATGAGTTCCTTCCATTAGAATTGGCTCTAGAAATTGCCTCTAAATGCTCATCTTTGGAATGCTGATAACACATCTCTGCTTTCCTGTCTCTGCTAGAAAACAAAGTTTTGCCATTGCAACACCTCTCCTCCTTCAAATTAGGGGCCTGTAGACTAAATGCGCACCCATAGATGAGATGTGTGTTTGTGTGTGCGTTTGTATGTGTTTGCATTTATCTTAACAGTGACTTTAAATAAATGGAATTAGTACTCACCATTAAAACACTGGAATTTTCCCATGGAGATCTGGATTTCTGGCTTCTCTTGAAAAGTTAGAAGAGCAGACATGTTTGGCTCATGTTCCCACACGATATCATTTGTCTAAAATATATTAGCAGCTGCTTCTTTTTAAATGACTATACGCTGTCTACCTTGATACCGGCCTTTCTACTCACCCAGCTTCCACTTCTATTATTTGCTCTGTCCCAAAAGGCAGAAGGATCTGTGGCTGCCAATGTGGAGGTCAAGAGCACAGAATGCATGGTTCAAGTCTCAGCAGTGATTTCACTGTAGTTCTTTTCTGCAATTATTGTTCCAGATGTCACAGATACTCTCCTCCCTCTTCCTCTTCTTCTATGTCCTGTTATTTCCTTCTCTTCCTCTTTGTTCTCTTCCTTCTCTTCTTCCTCTTTCTCCTCATCCTCCTCTTTTCTTCTCCTCTCTGTTACTTTCCTCCTTCTTTGACTCTACTGATATCTATCTGGATCTCCTGTACAGATTTTGGTACTGTTGGCCTACAAGCTTGTGTCTTATTTTGCACAAACTTCGGCTTCAGAGCTCTTTCTTTAAACTCCAAACCCCCTTTCAAAAGACTTTCTGATAGATGCAGTAAATTATCAAATTATCCCTTTTGTGCATTTTTTTTAAATCAGGAGGACCCATAATCCAGAAGCCACTGCAGGTAATAGTTCACAGGGCAGTTCTGAATCTTGGGTCACTGTGCTAGGTTTACATTGGTTACATGATCAGAAAAGGTGCTCATTGCACAGTAGATTTTTCTACACTACTGAATCTCCTTCTCTTATTTGCTGCTGGAGACAAGATATGCAAGAAGCAACATGTTTGTGATAATCTCATATCAATAGCAATGGTAACCTTTTGTCCAGCACTCACTGTTTTCCAGGAAAACTATCAAACACTTTACACAAGACATTATTTTATTCCTAAAATGAATGTGAGCTTGTAGACGTCTACAGCTCCCCAACAAGGAAAATACCCTTTGGAAAGATTGAATGACATCTCTAAGCTTGTTGTGGGATCAGGATATAGCTCAGCACAGACAAACCTGATCCTTGAAGCTTTTTTCCCCAGCAAAACAGAACAAAACTTGAGGATCATTGGTATACTTTTGCAAGGTAGGTCATTATATTGGTTGGTTTGGTGTGTCAACTTGACACAAGCTAGAGTCATCAGAGATTAAGGAGCCTCAGGTGAGAAAATGCCTCCATGGGATCCAGCAATAAGGCATTTTCTCACTTAGTGATCAGTGAGGGAGGGCCCAGACCATTGTGGGTGGTGCCATCTCTGGGCTGGTGGTCCTGAGTTCTGTAAGAAAACAGGCTGAGCAAGCCAGTAAGCAGCAGCCTTCCATGGCTCTGTATCAGCTCCTACCTCCAGGTTCCTCCTGTGGAATTTCTGTCCTGACTTCCTTCAGTAATGAACAGAAATATGGAAGTGAAAGACAAATAACCCCTTTCCTCCCAACTTGCTTTTTGGTCATGGTGTTTCATCACAGCAATAGAAATTCTAAGACAGTCATGGAATCTCCCAGATCAAATGGAAAGGCTTCATGACTAAAAGGAGAAAGGGCAGAAGGGTATGCATGGAGTCAAAGTGTCTCCCAGGAAAGGCAGCAGCTTTACATCATGGAAACAACACAACTTCTGATACTAAAGGGAGGTAGTTCAGCCTTGTCATTGACTTTCTCTACAATCTTGTGAGAGTCACTTAACCTCTGTGAACTTCAGCTTCCTTTCCTTAAAATAGAGAGAACAGCATCCTCCTACAACATTGTAAGGCTCTCTTAAAGTGATGTGTGTAGAAAAAAAGAGTTCACTGTGAGGTATTCAGTGATAAAATAATAGTTCACTTTGAAGAGCATTCTGGAAGGTAAAGGGGGCAGTGCCATGTCAACTGCTTGGAATATGGAAGACAATAAATGAAAAAAATAGAACTCTACAGTTCCAAATCTGAGATACGATGCTTACTGCCAGAATAAATTTTTGACACAAAATTATATGAGTTGTGTGATTTACAAATTAGATTTGACTTTGCAGCTTTTGTAACATACATATACCTATAGCTATACCTATACATACACAAACACATAATATACATATACATTGTGATATTATGCAATGTCTCCATGCTTTGAAAACTGCTGAATTTCCACACTCCTCCAGCTTTAAGGATTGTGGATAAGGGGCTGTTAATGAGCTATGTTGTCCCTTTATCTATTTTCCTGCCATTCTAGGAGTTCTTGCAGAAGCCACCTGTCTTTTTTAGCTCATTTTCTCCAAGATCTAAAATAAATGCCTGGGACATGATAGGTAATTTGAAAATGGCTATGGATTAAAGGAGTGGGAGAGTGATGGGGTCTGGGTGATGAAGAAAATAAAAAGAGTCTCTGGGAAGTGGGAAGGAAGGGAATGCCTCATTTCCTCCCTTTTGTTCCTGGGGGCTTTTAAAGGATTGTGAGCTGCTCCAGGGGCCTACATTATTAACTGGTGAGTGGGAGGAGGGGCTGGCAGCAGCTCCAGCATCCTGAAAAGGCTGCTGGAGGAGTAAAGCTGGCAGCAGAGCCCAGTAGAGTGGGGAGTGATTCTATCGCAAGAGCACAATTGCCTTTTTTGGAGGGCTGGCTCATACACAGCTGGTGGTACAGGCTTTGTAGCCATAATGCAGAGAAAAGCTGGGAAAATCCCACAAACTGAAATCCTATCTGTTTGTGGTCAAGTTGGGACTCCAAATTTGGACAGTGGAATTTGGTGGGAAAATGTGAAATGCATCAGAGGTTATAGAGCAAACCCAAGATTTATCACTATGGCAAGTGGCTATTTCCAGAAGAACCAGCAAGTCATGATGATGTTTCCATGAGTGAGGAGAAGGAGGAGGCCCTAAGATTACTAAGATAAACTTGTTAACATCTTTGGGCAAATGAAAAAAAAAATCAAATTGATTCTGTGATGCTCTTTGATGCACATCAAAGTATATGTATCTGGACATTGGAAGGGTAAAAACAATTTGATTAGAGCATCAAATCCCAGAGGCTGGCAAAGAATTGGAGCAGGTGCCCAAACTCTATGCTGCTCAGCTTCTGTTTAAAAGATGTTAAATATATCTCAGTGAGAAAGTAAGGGGCCAGAGACATTCAGATCAAACCAGCACTGGTTCTTAACTGACTGTTTTGGAACATTTTAGAAAGTGAGACATACAGACAGATAGATCATGCTTATGTGTGACCAGCTGAGACTTGAAGGACAATCCAGCTCAACTGTCCTCCAGCTGTGTGAGGTTGAGTTTAGTGGGCTAACTCTCTGAAGCCTGTTTTTTCATCTGTAGACACAACTCTTTTTCTTGTTGGTGTTTGCTTGAGACTGGATCTCCCTGTGTAGCCTTAGATGTCCTGGACTTTGTAGATCAGGCTGGCCTTGACCTCACAGAGATCTGCCCTCCTCCTGGAGTGCAAGGATTACAGGCATGCACAACCATGCCTGGGTGACACAACTCTTAAAACCGGCAAAGATCGTGCAAAGGAAGGACTTTGTTGAAGAAATTCACATGGTGTGCTCAGAAAGATGAGGAGGCCCCACTGGGATAATCTGTTCTTAGCATGAGAAACCCTTTTCAGTACATGTATTCTTTTCTTTTTAATTTATTCTTATTTTTATTAATTATAGTTTATTCACTTTGTATCCCCACTATAGCTCCCTCACTCCTCCTCTCTCAATCCCACCCTCCCTCCCTCTTTCCAACCCATGCTCCACCCCCAGTCCACTGATAAGGGAGGTCCTCCTCCCCTTCCCTCTGATCCTAGTCTATCAGGACTCATCAGGAGTGGCTGCATTGTATTCTCTCCCCGCAGGGGGAGGTGATCAAAGAGCAGGCCAATTAGTTCCTGTTAGAAATAGTCCCTTTCCCCATTACTATGGAATCTACTTGGACATTGAACTGCCATGGGCTACCTCTGTGCAGGGGTTCCAGGCCACCTCCATGAGTGGTCCTTGGCTGGAGCATCAGTTTCAGAAAACACCCCTGTGCCCAAACTTTTTGGATCTGTTGTTCTCTTTATGGAGCTCCTGTCCTCTCCAGATCTTACTATTTCCTACTTCTTTCATAAGATTCCATGTACTCTGCTCAACAGTTGGCCATAAGTCTCAGCATCTGCCTTGATAGTCTGCAAGACAGAACCTTTCAGAGGCCCTCTGTGGCAGGTTCCTAACTTGTTCCCCGTTTTCTCCTTCTTCTGATGTCCGTCCTCTTTGCCTTTCTGGATGGGGATTGAGCATTTTAGCCAGAGTCCTCCCTCTTGATTAGTTTCTTTAGGTGTACAGATTTTAGTAGGTTTATGCTCTATTATATGTCTATATGCGTGAGTATATACTGTGTGTGTCTTTTTGCTTCTGGGATAGCTCACTCAGGAGGATCTATTCCAGTTTCCACCATTTACCTGCAAATTTCATGATTTCCTTGCTTTTCATAGCCATTGTTAGATGAGGGGCTGGCTGTATATGTGAAACTGGTTTTACCTTAGGTGCAGTGTGACTCTAGCTTGATAGGTTCAGTGATGGTGAGTGGGAAGAAGGCCCATTTGTGCAGCAGGGACTGGCAAGCCTGGATTGAGTTGGAAATTCTGGGTGTAGCTGTTGTTCAGATGGGTGAGTAATTATTTTCACAGGTTGCTTAGGTTTATTATGTTCTATTCTTTTCTCTTTGTTCTTTATATGGAGTAGAAGAGCAAGGCGTTGTATGTATTAGTATGTGAACTTTCCCTGCCTGACTTTGGGAAACCTGGGATGGGACAGAGCTATGGGAAGCAGGCTCTGCTCTAGCACTGAGTCCCATGAAGAAGCACAATATTAAGTTGACATGGTACTGCTACAGCAGACTACCACAGACTAATGACTTAAACCACAACCATGTACTTCTTGTTGCTAGGAAGACATAGACATCTTGGTTGGATTAGGTGTCAACACAATTGTTGTCTTCTTCTTAGTCCCCTGCTGGCCACATCCTCACCTTTCCTTGTGTGGACAACAGGCTGGTTATCTTTGTCTTGTAGTTGTTATAAGAACATTAATTATAGTCATGCCTAAAAGCTTTCACCTCTAAACCTTCTTACACTGGGGCCTTGGACTTTGTTATGTCCAGTGTTCTCATGCCTAGAGAAGAAAGTGCTATAGGGATTGGGTGCTGTGTCTGCTCTAGATCATTTGTACATGACTTTACACTTTTTTTTCTCATTTTGACTCAGTGAAGTATATATTTCTGAAACTCATTTTAATTAAGAAATGTATGAGACATAAAATAGCTCTTTGAAGCTTCCAGTAGGGGTAGGCAATGTGATCTGAGTCTGGTGATGACATTTCTTTCCTTCCTTCCTTCCTTCCTTCCTTCCTTCCTTCCTTCCTTCCTTC
>NW_026596079.1:13105537-13135491 GCF_907164565.1 Psammomys obesus
TTCCTTCCTTCCTTCCTTCCTTCCTTCCTTCCTTCCTTCCTTCCTTCCTTCCTTCCTTCCTTCCTTCCTTTCTTTCTTTCTTTCTTTCTTTCTTTCTTTCTTTCTTTCTTCCTTTTTGACCAATGATCCATTAGTTTCTTCCACTCCTTGACCTTGAGAAGATTCAGGGAGCCTCTGACTGAGGTTAATACCTCTCTCTCTTGGGACGTTGGCTGCAGATGTAACAGTGATGCTGCCTAGGGATGTTCTACTCTTAGTGAGTGACTTGGGTATGAACATCTGAAAGAGATGGATGATTTCAGAGATGCTGTGTTTGATGAAGACAGATTTGTTCCAGAGCAGTGTGAGATGCCTGCTGAGCCTCTTAGCCATAAATGTTGGCATTCTGAATGGAGCTGAAGTATGGAGAAAGAATGTCATAGAGTAGGTATGAGTTATGATTACTCCTGAAATCCAATGTGTGCTAAAGGATAAGAGAGAACTGGGTAAATTGGGGATGCATAGTATTTGAGGTCCCACTATACCTCAGACCTTAGGTCAAACATTTTCATACATGATACTTGATTTCAATCTCAGAATAACATGGAAAAATAGAAATTATATGCCTGCTAGGGAAAGAGGATCTGTAAATACAGTACAATTAACAGTCAAGTATTCAGTAGACAGGGAGAGGAGAAATGTTTCAGCTATTGGGATCAAAGGTAAAGGTGAAGAGAAAAACTCTAGGCTTTCTGTGCATCAGCTCCCACTTAAAGTCTGTCAGGTAGACATACAGCATTCTTCACACTAGGTGTGTCTGGGTGCTTCTATGTGGCATATGCACATTTGGTCGTTGAGTTGTGATGGCTTTTGAAATTCTTTAAGTTTTTCTGGTGGTTGTATTTGTCAGTATACAACATATGTACCTGTCTCCATAGACAGTGCCCTTGAGCTGTCAGAAAGATCTAAGCTATCCATAATGAGTGGAAGGATTTTCAGCACACTCATTGTTCACTCTGTGTTCTTCCTCCTGTGATTCCTGGTTCTGGGATAGCAAACTCCACTTCACTGTCCTTGACCTGTGTTTCAGCTCTTCACTGCTCCACTTATTCAAGCATGTATGGGTCCATTGTGGCCCATTGGTTCTCACTCTGTCACCTGCAATGGTGAGGCTATCTAGTAATACCTTTGGAGAACATGAGAGTGGTAGGGTGGGATTTTTAGTTTATGCTTCTCAGATTATGAAGAATGAATTGACTCCATTATACTAGCTTAGCTTAAGCATGGCCTTATTTGATCCCATCGTGCATTTGGTGAAGTCTATCAGGGAAGCTGGATTTTTGAGGATAAGCAGTCTGTCACTATGTATTCAACACATTTATTGAGTACAGTTTTTTTTTATGCAGACACTGTTCCAGGTAATAAAGAAATCACAGTAAATATGACAGATAAATTCCTATTCCCGTAGAGCTTACCTTCTGAAGGAGAGGTTGGAAATAAATACATAAATGCCCTGTGACAGCTAATCTTATGTGTCAGTTTGGTTAGACCCTGATACCCAGTTTTCAGTAAATTACTAGTCTAGATGTGACGAAGGTATTTCTTTCAGATGTGAGTACTCTTCAGAGAACTAGACTTTCTGAGGAACAGATTACTTCCCCAACATGGGTAGATCCAATGCAATAATTTGAAGGTCTGAAGAGAAAGGACAGGTTGCCCAAGGGAAAGGATGTTTAAACTCCAGTGCTTTTCTGGGTTTATAACTTGCCAACATGCCAAAGACTCTGTAATCACCAGCCTTCACCATTGTGTCTGCTAATAACTTTTTTAAAAATTAAAAATTTATTTTTAAAGATATTTATGCGTAAGTGTTGCATTTACATCATTTCTACCTCTGTCTCTTCTCTCTCCAACTCCTCCCATGACCTCCTTATTACATCTCAGATTCATGAATGCACCTTCCTTAATGATTATTTTACTGAATCCATTTAGTATTGCTCATACACACATATGTTTAGGGTTAACTACTTGAGATTGAATAACCTATCAGAAAACTCATCCCCCGGAGAAGACTGATTTTTCTCTCAGCAGCCATTGATTGCCTGAAGCCCTTTATCTAACAGGTGAGGCCTGGTGAAATTTCCCTCTCCCAGGCTGACATGTTAATTTCCTAATTTAGCCAGCCTGTCTTTCTGTGTCTCTATCTCTCTCCCCATATTTGTTTATATTTGTGTGTTCATGCATATAGAGATGAAGATAAATAAGGCAGAACAATTGAATGAAAGTAATTAACACCTTAGACAGGATAACCATGACGTTGAAGGAGAAATCTAGATGAAAAAAAGATAAGTACTGTGAAATAGTAAAAAAAATGCTACCATGACCAAAAAGACAATAATAATAATAATAATAATAATAATAATAATAATAAAAACAAAAAAAAACGTAGGGGTTTATGACCCATCAAGGAAGTATCAGGTGACCAGAGTAGCTAAGGAAGCTAGAACAGTGCCAGGGATGGATGGTGGTGTCACAGAGGAGGTTTGTACCAAGTAGTAAAATGACTTGGTTTCCTTCTAGGTGCTGTGAAGAGAACAGACTGAAAAAGAGATGGGAGTGAAGCATCAGTTAGCAGGTACTATGCAAACCCATGGGAGAGGCTGATGGGGCTTGTCAGACACACTGGGTTGAGAGACATCTGGAAAACTAATAAAATATACTTCTGGATGTGTCTGGCAGGGGGTTTTCAGAGATTATTGTCATGAGTGTTAGCAATTTGTTTGGAGAAGACCTTATGCTTGTACAACAAACTCATATTCACTAAGCTATCTCCCCAGCTCAAAACTTATCTTAATTCAGACATTTAGTCCACTTGAAATCCTGATTTCCTTTGCCATTTAACTTAAGAGATCCATATGTTCTGAGTGTTAGGATGGGGAGATTTTTAGGAAAAAGAACATTATTCTGCCTATTGAAACTAGAATACAGTTATTTGTTTATAGATAATTATTATGTGCATTTTCTTGTTTATAAAGCAATGACCATAATGTCACCCAACATAAAGGATATCTGTACATTTTAGTGTTGCAGATAAAATACTTTTGATGAACAATATCTGAAGCACATTCAGTATTCAGAAAATGGCCACCATTACCATTGTATGACATCAATTTTAATTGTTTCCCTTGTTTGTTCAGGTCTATAATGACATAATTATAGTGCTCAACTTTGCCTGTTTCTTTATATCTCCTAATTTTTTTTTGAATTGGATAGCATTAAAATGACATATCTTATATACTTTGAAATATGGTGTTATTGATTGGGCTGACCCATGATAAGTCATCTCCCTACACAGTGATGAGGAACTGGTTTTAAGTGGACATGAAGAAGAGTGAAGAAAGATCCTTTTTCTCTTATTCTATCTTGAAGACAAAGCTTCTGCTTATGTTATTTATGACAACTATATTTATTGTAACTATGCCTATGTATCTTTGTTTGTCAGAAGACAAAGATGTAGATACAGCCAACTATAGAGTTGTGGATCTTCTTAAAGAAACTGAACAATTTTTATAAGTTTCTTTCTCTATTATTTTGTGTTAGGTTTTAAATATTAGGCATCCTACTATAAGTCTCATATATTGAGAGGTTGGATGCCAACTGGTGACATAGTTTTGGAGGGTGCTGAAGACATTAGGCTATGGAACCTTGCTGTGGGTCACTGGTGTTTAGTACTTGAGGACCCTGCCTTGCTGTGGGTCACTAGGGCTTAGTACACTTGAGGACTCTGCCTCATGGCTCTCTGTTTTCTTTTTTGTTCTCTCTTTGCTTCCAGACTCTCACGTGGTGAGTGGCTCATCCCCCATGCTCCTGCCACCATGATGGTGTTTTTCCTCACCATAGTAAATGAAGGCAAGGATGGTGGACTCTGACATCTGAAAATATGAGTTAAAATAATTTAAAAGATATTTTTTTACAATAAAAAGTCATTCACAGAATAGAAGTTTGTGGATAAAATTTGCCTTCAGATCTTTGTTTTTATTGATCACACTCATGCCTCCAACTCTTAGCAAATCCACACTGTCTTTTCATCTCACCCAACTCTGTGTCTTTCTTTCTTTTTTTTTGCCAGCATCAAGGCCAATCTATGTTGCTCAAATCTTTTTGCCTTCTGCTGGAGTGTGGTTGACTTGTCAGTGGCTCTAAGAAGAAAAAATTGACCTTTCCTCTCCCAGCACTTAAGAATTGACAGTAGTCCTAAGCTTAGACCCAACTCCCTCTCCATGCTGGGATTTGGTTTGTTGTAGGCCTGCACATGTTTTATGCATGCTGTTATGCTTGTTATAAATTTGTATGTGTAGGTGCTCTGTTGTAGCTAAAAGATACAGTTTCCTTGTAGTGATATACAGCGTCTGTCTTCAGGTTAATACTATGAACTTAGCAAAATCACATCAGAAGCATTAAATAAAATTTTGTACAGTGAATTAAATAAATGATTAAAAATAATTCCTTCAGTGAATTTGCAACTTCTACTTGAAATTGTAATTTAGTCTATTTTCAGATTTTGCTGATAATCTTATAAAGGTATTTAAGCTTTATTTCTCATTTCTTCTGCTCACTTGCTCATTTCTTATTCATGCCTATTTTTTGACCTTTCCTTCTCATTGTATGTTCCCCTTCTCCCAACTCAACCCACTCCTCACCATTTATTGCCTTCAGTAGCTACTGTCTGAGACTCTCAATATTCCTACTACACAACTAAAGCTTTGTCTTGAATCAAGGCAATGAAGATAAAATATGAATGGGCTTAGGAAATGGTTTTCTCCTTTTGCAAAAGAAAAAAAGTAGCATTGCTGCCAGGTCACCCAGAACAAGTTCCAATTCCCAAGAGCCAGGGAAGAATTTTTTGAAGTAAAAAAATCAATGGCTATGAAATTACACATTAGTCCAAGGGAGAGTTCTTGTCTGTTATCCTAGTGACCATCCGTCTTGCTATAGTAATCTTGGCACAGACAATTTGCTGCAGTGAAGTTGATCTATAAGTGTTTTAATTAAAGTTCTGACAGCCAATTGAAGCCTTTTTTATTTTTTGGATGTATCATATCAATCTTTTTCTGTCTGTGAATGTCCCTGCCTGGGGAGTTTAATCATTAGGGAGGGACAGGATTATATCCTGCATGTGTTAACTCATCAAGCAGGCAGGGGAAGGCATGACTTTACTTTTCCTCTTAAGCTCCTCAAGCTCAAAGTTCCACAAAGCCAAGTCATGATGAATGTTTATTGAATACAGGAGTTAATATGGATTTCCCTGGGACAATGATAGAGAGCAGGGTGAGACTGGAATTTTGGCTGTCTTGTCTGTTTGCTAGCTTTGTTATTTGCAGCCTGTATTCAAGTGGGTAAGACGCTAACATCTTCACGTTATTTTTATGTATATATTTTCTTTTTATTAATATATTCTTTGGAAATTTACTATAAGTATAAAATATATTCTGGTTACCGCCTTACATCATACACTCTCTGATTCTTCTCTTATTCCTCCAGGCCGGGCCCAAGTTCCCCTCCTTTTTTTTTAACTTTTTTAAAATTTTTTATTAATTACACTTTACTCATTTTGTATCCCCCCATAAGCCCCTCCTTCCTCTCCTCCTGATCCCACCCTCCCTCCCCTTTCTGCATGCATGCCCCTCCCCAAGTCCACTGATAGGGGAGGTTCTCCTCTCCTTTCTGGTCTTAGTCAATCAGTTCTCATCAAAAGTGGCTGCATTGTCCTCTACTGTGGCCTGGTAAGGCTGCTCCCACCTCAGGGGGAGGTGATCAACGAGCAGGCCAATCAGATTATGTCAGAGGCAATCCCTCTTCCCATTACTAGGTAACCCACTTGGACACTGACCTGCCATGGGCTACATCTGTGCAGGGGTTCTAGGTTATCTCCATGAATAGTCCTTGGTTGGAGTATGAGTCTCTGGGAAGTTCCCTGTGTTCAAATTTTCTTGCTCTGTTGCTCTCCTTGTGGAGACCCTGTCCTCTCCAGCTCTTACTATTTCCCACTTCTTACATGAAATTCCATTCACTCTGCCCAACAGTTGGCTATCAGGCTCAGCATCTGCTTTGATAGTCTGCAGGGCAGAGGCTTTCAGAGGCCCTCTGTGGCAGGTTCCTAGGATGTTTCCTGTTTTCTTCTTCTGGCTTTCAGAGGCCCTCTGTAGCAGGTTCCTAGGTTGTTTCCTGTTTTCTTCTTCTTCTGATGTCCATCCTCTTTGCCTTTCAGGATGGGGACTGAGCATTTTAGTTAGGGTCCTCTCTTTTGCTTAGTTTGTTTAGATGTACAGATTTTAGTGGATTTATCCTATGCTGTATGTTTATATGAGTGCGTATATACCATGTGTGTCTTTTTGCTTCTGGGACAACTCACTCAGGATGATCCTTTCCAGGTCCCACCATTTACCTGCAAATTTCATGATTTCCTTATTTTTCATTGCTGAGTAATATTCCATTGTATAGATGTACCACAGTTTCTGCATCCATTCTTCAGTTGAGGGGCATCTGGGTTGTTTCCAGCTTCTGGCTATTACAAATAAAGCTGCTACAAATATGGTTGAGCAAATGTCATTTTTGTGTACTTGTGCCTCTTTTGGGTATATGCCTAGGAGTGGTATGGCTGGATCTTGGGGAAGCGCTATTCCTAGTTGTCTGAGAAAGCGCCAGATTGATTTCCAGAGTGGTTGTACAAGTTTGCATTCCCACCAGCAGTGGAGAAGGGTTCCCCTTTCTCTACAACCTCTCCAGCATGTGTTGTCACTTGAGTTTTTGATATTGGCTATTCTCATGGGTGTAAGGTGAAATCTCAGGGTTGTTTTGATTTGCATTTCCCTAATGGTTAATGAGGTTGAGCATTTCTTTAAGTGCTTCTCTGCCATTCGATATTCCTCTACAGAGAATTCTCTGTTTAGCTCTCTTCCCCATTTTTTAAGTGGATTACTTGTTTTGCTGCTTTTCAGCTTGTTTAGTTCTTTATATATACTGGATGTGAGTCCTCTGTCAGATGAAGGGTTGGTGATGATTCTTTCCCAATCTGTAGGCAGTTGCTTTGTTTTGATGATGGTGTCCTTTGCTTTCAAGAAGCTTTTCAGTTTCATGAGGTCCCATTTATGGATTGTTGCTCTTAAAGCCTGTGCTGTTGGTGTTCTGTTCAGGAAGTTTTCTCCTGTACCAATGAATTCTAGGGTATTCCCCACTTTTTTTTCTAGCTGATTTAATGTGTCTGGTTTTATGTTGAGGTCTTTGATCCACTTGGACTTCAGTTTTGTGCAGGGTGATAAGTATGAATCTATTTTTATTTTTCTACTTGTAGACATCCAGTTGGACCAGCACCATTTGTTGAAGATGCTATCTTTTTTCCATTGTATGGTATTGGCGTCTTTGTCAAAGATCAGGTGTCCATAAGTGTGTGGGTTTATTTCTGGATCCTCTGTTCGGTTCCATTGATCCACCATTCTGTTTCTATGCCAGTACCATGCAGTATTTAAAACTGTTGCTCTATAGTACAAATTAAGATCAGGGATGTAGATACCTCCAGAAGATCTTTTATTGTAGAGGATTGTTTTAGCAATTCTGGGTTTCTTGTTATTCCATATGAAGTTGAGAATTTTTCTTTCCAGGTCTGTAAAGAATTGTGTTGGTAATTTGATGGGAATTGCATTAAATCTTTAGATTGCTTTTGGTGAGATGGCCATTTTTACTATGTTAATTTTGCCAAGCCATGAGAATGGGAGATCTTTCAATTTTCTGATATCTTCTTCTAATTCTTTCTTCAGAGACTTGAAATTTTTTTCATACAAGTCTTTGACTTGCTTGGTTAGGGTTACACCAAGGTACTTTATGTCATTTGTGGCTATTGTTTCCCTAATTTCTTTCTCAGCCCTTTCGTCTTTTGTATACAGGAGGGCTACTGATTTTTTGAGTTAATTTTGTATCTGGCCACTTTGCTGAACTTGTTTATCAGCTGTAGGAGTTCCCTGGTAGAGTTTTTTTGGGGTCACTCAAGTATACTATCATATCTTCTGCAAATAGTGATAATTTGACTTCTTCCTTTCCAATTTGTATCCCCTTGATCTCCTTCAACTGTCTTATTGCTCTAGCAAGGACTTCCAGAACTATGTTGAAGAGATATGGAGAGAGTGGGCAGCCTTGTCTTGTCCCTGATTTCAGTGGGATTGCTTTAAATTTCTCTCCGTTCAGTTTGATGTTGGCTATAGGCTTGCTGTATATCACATTTACTATGTTTAGATATGTGCCTTGTATCCCTGATCTCTCCAGTACTTTAAACATGAATGGATGTTGGATTTTGTCAAATGCTTTTTCAGCATCTAGGGAGATTATCATGTGGTTTTTTTCTTTCAGCTTGTTAATATGGTGGATCACATTGATGGATTTCCATATATTGAACCACCCCTGCATACCTGGGATGAAGCCTACTTGGTCATGGTGGATGATATCATTGATGTGTTCTTGTATTCGGTTTGCGAGTATTTCTTTGAGTATTTTTGCATCAATGTTCATAAGGGAGATTGGCCTGAAATTCTCTTTCTTTGTTGAGTCTTTGTGAGGTTAAGGTACCAAGGTGACTGTGGCTTCATAGAATGAGTTTGGTAATGTTCCTTCTGTTTCTATTTTGTGGAATAGATTGAAGAGAATTGGAGTTAGCTCTTCTTTGAAGATCTGGTAGATCTGCGCTGAAGCCATCTGGTCCTGGGCTCTTTTTGGTTAGGAGACTTTTGATGACTGCTTCTATTTCTTTGGGGGATATAGGACTATTTAATTGATTTACCTGGTCATGATTCAGTTTTGGTAAGTCAAATCGATCAAGAAAATTGTCCATTTTATTTAGATTTTCAAATTTTGTTGAGTATAGACTTTTGAAGTAAGTCCTAATGATTGTTTGGATTTCCTCAGTGTCTGTAGTTATGTCCCCCTTTTCATTTCTGATTTTGTTGATTTGGTGGTGTCTCTCTGCCTTTTAGTTAGCTTGGCTAAGGGTTTTTCGATCTTGTTGATTTTCTCAAAGAACCAGCTCTTGGTTTCATTGATTCTTTGAATTGTTTTATTTGTTTCTAATTGATTGATTTCAGCCCTGAGTTTGATAATTTCCAGCCATCTACTCCTTTTTGGTGTTTCTGTTTCTTCTTTTTTTAGGGTTTTTAGGTGAGCCATTAAGTTGCTTGAATGCGCTGTCTCGAATTTCTTCTTGAAGGCACTTTGTGCTATGAACTTTCCTCTTAGCACTGCTTTCATTGTGTCCCACAAGTTTGGGTATGTTGTGTCTTTATTTTCATTGAGTTCTAGGAAGATTTTAATTTCTTTCTTTATTTCTTCCCTGACCCAGCTGTCTTTTAGTATCAAGTTGTTCAGTTTCCATGTATCTGTAGGCTTTTTGCTATTTCTGTTGTTATTGAGGTCCAGCTTTATTCCATGGTGATCAGACAGGATACAAGGGATTATTTCCATCTTCTTGTATCTGTTGAGGCTTGCTTTGTAACCAACTATGTGGTCTATTTTGGAGAAGGTTCCATGAGGTGCTGAGAAGAAGGTAAACTTTTTTGTGTTTGGGTGTATAGTTCTGTAAATGTCTGTTAGGTCCATTTGATTCATGACCTCTCTCAGAGATATTGTTTCTTTGTTTAATTTCTGTTTAGTTGACCTGTCCTTTGTTGAGAGTGGGGTGTTGAAGTCTACTACTGTTAGTGTGTGGGGATCTATGTGTGGTTTAAGTTTTATCAATGTTTCTTTCACAAATGTGGATGCCCTTGTATTTCGGGCATATATGTTCAGGATTGTGATGTCTTCCTGGTGGAATTTTCCCATGATGAATATGAAGTGTCCTTCCTCATCTCTTTTTATTAATTTTGGTTGAAAGTCTATTTTATCAGATATTAGAATGGCTACTCCTGCTTGTTTCTTGGGTCCATTTGCTTGGAAAATCATCTTCCAACCTTTTACCCTCAGGTAATGTCTATCTTTGTGTCTTAGGTGTGTTTCTTGTATGCAACAGATTGCTGGGTTTTGTTAACATATCCATTCTGTTAATCTGTGTCTTTTTACTGGAGAGTTGAGTCCATTGATGTTGAGAGGAGATTAATGACCAGTAGCTGTAGATCCTTTGATTTTGATGTTGGCTATGTTCATAAGATTGTGTGCTTGGTTGCTCTTTGTTTTACTGTAGTGTACTGTACTGTAGATTTAAGTGTAGTTTTCCTGTGTTTTCTTGAATGTAGCTAGTTTTCTTGGGTTGTATTTTCCCTTCTATTGTCTTATGTAATGCTGGATTTGTGTGTAGGTATTGTTGAAATTTGTTTTTGTCATTGAATATCTTGTTTTCTCCGTCTATGAGGACTGAGAGTTTTGCTGGGTATAGTAGCCTGGGCTGACATCTGTGTTCTCTTAGGGTCTGCATGATATCCGTCCAGGCCCTTCTGGCTTTCATAGTCTCTGTTGAAAAGTCAGGTGTGATTCTAATGGGTTTGCCATTATATGTTACTTGGCCTTTTTCCCTTGCAGCTTTTAGTATTTTTTCTTTGTTCTGTATACTTACGGTTTTGATTATTATGTGGCAGGAGGATTTTCTTTTCTGGTCTAATTTATTGGGCGTTCTATAGGCCTCTTGTATTCTTATTGGCCTCTCCTTTAAGTTGTGGAAATTTTCTTCAATGATTTTGTTGAAAATATTTTCTGGGCCTTGGTGCAGGGAATCTTCTTATTCCTCTATTCCTATTATTCTTAGGTTTTGTCTTTTTATGTTGTCTTGAATTTCTTGGACAGTCTGTGTCAGGAATTTTTTAGATTTATCATTTTCTTTGACAGATACATCTATTTCTTCCATTGTATTTTCCACACCTGAGATTCTTTCTTCCATTTCTTGTAGCCTATTGGTTATGCTAACCTCTGTAGTTCCTGCTTTCTTCCCTAAGTTCTTTCTCTCCATAATTTCTTCCATTTGTGTGTGTTTTTTTTTTTTTTAATTTTTCCAATTCTATCGTCAGGTATTGAGCTATTTTGTTGGTTTCCTTCACCTGTCTGACTGTATTTTCATCTTTTTCTGTCAATTCCTTCAGCTGTTTGTTTGAACAATCCACTGATTCTTCTATTTCATTCAGTGATTTAAGCATTTCCTCTCTAAAGGCCACAAACTGTTTGGCTGCAGCTTCCTCTATTTATTGTCGTATTTTATTTGCTTCCTCTGTTATCTTCTTCGTGAGCATAGATGTTAGGTCATCTCCTTGAATTTCAATTATGCTGGGGTGTCTAGGGCTATTTGCCCCTGGATAACTGGGTTCTGGAGATTCCATATTGCTCTGGCTTTTGTTGGTTGAACTTTTACGCTGTCCTCTACCCATTGGGTTATCTTAGTTGTTTGAAGTTAGTTTCTGGTTGTTCCTGGACTCTTGTAGTGAAGAGAATCCCTTTGGCAGGAAGATGGTTTTTCCTGAAGGAAGCCTTCTCAGCTTTTTGGGTATAGTCACTGGATGGCCGGTGTTTTTCAGGAGTTGCTACAGCTAACCTCAGGCATAGAGACCTGGGTGGTAACTATGGTCCTGATTAATCAAGAGGGCTGTCCTCTCACTGGGAGAAGTCCTGGAGACAGCTGCCCTCCTTCTGGGTTTCTTGCTGTAAATTTAGTGATCAGCTGATGTAACCTGTGTGTCCCATAGTTTGGTCAGTTTTGTTAGGGATAACTGGTTGCCCCTTGGCGCAGTATCTGGGTGTTGATCGCAGGGTTCCTGGTCTTTTGTAGGTCTGAGGATGGGGCTCTGTGCCTCAGAACCCAAGAGGTAATCTGTGGCGGGTGAGTACTGCTCTCCTGGTAACAGCAGGCTATCTGGGACACAGCAGTTCCCTGGGTTGAGTCAGTCTGTGGGACCTTTTCCGGGGTTATCCTGGGTTGCCTAAGTCCGTCCCCTTTGCTTCATTCCTTGTTCTTTGTGAGGGTTTCTCCAGACAGTGTCTCTAAGACTCTGGTGTCTTGAGGCACACAGTTTTGTCTGTAAGGAGTAGTTGGTACAAAGCAGGTACTGGGCTGGTGGAGCATGTGCCCGCTTGCTAGTCTGCGGGAGCTGGGTTCCCAATAACTCTGTGCCCCCTGCTTGGGCCCAGATCTGTGATGGCTGGGCGTACACGCCTGTTTGCGATCTACGGTCTGCTAGACTTTCCCCAGGCAAAGCTTAGGTGACCCCAGTAGCACGGTTTCTTCCTTCCCTGTGGGGCCCTCTCCGGACAGGGGTTCTCAGTCTCTGTTGAGCTGGAGCGCGCAGCTAGTCTGTACAGGTGAGCTGGGCGGGCAGCTCTCCCGTGGCGGGAGCTCAGTTGTGATGGCGGTGGGTACCGGCGGTCTGCGAGACCTTCCAGGAAAAGACTGGGTGACCCGTGATCAGACTCGCAACTTTGCTTCCCCGTGGGGTTTTCTTGCGACCGGGACTTCCTTCCTTTTATAGTTTTGTTTGTTTGGTTTTCGATTTGCAAGTCACTAAGTTTAACCTGGGCCTCCCATGTAAGTATAGATGTAAATGTTTCAACTGGAACATGAGCAACACATCTGTGGCTATATCACTAAAGACAGACAAGACTCTTTTCCAGTAGCCAATAGCTCCCCAGGGAAGGGCAGGATCCATAAACTCTCTCCCTTCTATATCTGAATGTTGATGGCTTGTCCTGTGATAAGCTTTCTCCAAACAAATGCAGCTGCTGTAGGTTCATGAGTACAAATAGCCATGCTATACCCATGTTTTGTAGAGCATCTTTTCATCATACAGCTCGTGCATCTTCCTGATCCTTCTTCAAGGATGGTCACTCATTCTTGGCATAGTGATGATATGAATGTCCTATTGATGGCTGTGCACTGAATAATTATTTATCCTCAGCACCTTGACCAGTCATAAATTAATGGGTATTAACCAAGGTTTACTATGAAAAGTAGATCTTCTTAGGAAGGCTTTGGCAGAACTAGTTTGTGGGTATAAAGATATATATTTAGAAGGCAGCTCGACAAACATGTCCAGTTAGCAAAACAGAAGCAGTATGCTTACACCTATAGTCTTTGACTAGTCCCACTGTTCCAGGTATGAACTACTTCCTGTGGAGCAAGACACAGGGCCCATACACAGTTAGTTAACCCAATGTCATGACAAATGTACATACAGTGGGTGTGTTTTACCTTGCATGATGGTCTTATAGCATGTAAGGTCCACAGCTGTATAGGTCTGTTGATGACTCAATACCTACCTTAATATAGTTGTTGAACATTCAGCCCTTCAATCTCTCCACTGATTTCTGATTCTATGTTACAGAATCCCTGAGCTGTTTTCAAGAATATATACTTCTTAGGAGATGACAAGTAATAGGACAGGAACCTTTCACAGAGGACCTCTGAAAGATTCTACCCACCAGGGTATCAAAGGAGATACTGAAACTCATAGCCAAACTCTGGGCAGAGTGCCAGAACACTTAGGGAAGAAAAGGGAGATAGAAAGATATGGAGTGACCAGGAACTCCATAAGGAGAACAACAAAGTCAAAAATCCTGGGCCCAGGGGGTCCTCCAGAGACTGATACTCTAACCAATGACCTTGCATGGAGAGGACCTAGACCTCCTGTTCAGAGGAAGCACATAGGTTGCTCATTTTCCAAGTGGGTTATCTAGTAAGGGGTACAGTGGCTGTCTCTGGCATGAACTCAGTGGCCAGCTCTTTGATCACTTCCCCCTGGGGGGTGCAGCCTTGTCAGGTCACAGAGGAAGATGATGCAGCCAGCCCTGATGAGACCTGATAGGTTAAGGTCAGATAGAAGGGAAAGAGGTCCTCCCCTATCAGGGGACTATGGGAGGAGCATAGTGGGAGAAGAGGACTGGGAGGAGATGAAATAGGGGGTTACAGCGGGGATACAAAGTGAATACATTGAAAGAAAGAAAGAAAGAAAGAAAGAAAGAAAGAAAGAAAGAAAATTAAAAAGAACATATACTTCTTTGTAAGTTGCTATGGTTTGAATCTGCAGTGTTCCTTAAAGTTTGACATGGTAAGGCCTTTGTCCCATGTTCTTATGCTACTGGTATGTAGAGCCTAGTTGAAAGATTTTAAGTTATTGCGGACAGATCTTGGAAGACTGTATTGGGGTCCCAGGACCTTTTTTTTGTTTGTTTGTTTCTTGCCTCCAGACCTTGAGTAGCATCTTTTGCAGAGCTCTTGACATGATGTTCTCTTCATTTATTCCTTAAGCCAAAAAAACCAGCCAGACAAAGAGTGAAACTAATAAAATCAGAAGCCCAAGTAAAGATGTCTTCCTTTTAAGCTGTTTATATTAGATGGTTGTCATAGTGTATGGAAAGATGACTAACACCTTAGCCTAGCTAGAACTATCTGCAATAAAGAATATACATACACATACATACATGCATGCATGCATGCATACTCACATACATATGTACTTTAGTGCTATAATCGAGTATTTCTCTAGAATTCTACATAACTCTTATATTCAATAATATGTAGCCTGATTCCATTTGGATCCTGAATACTTGGCTATCCCACATATCTGGTTAGTCAACCCAGCCTCAGACAGGGCAGCTTTCATTCTTCCAAGAAGGATGTGAGCCATATGTCAATTCTTTTTTTTTAAATTTTTTATTAATTACACTTTATTCATTTTTGTATCCCCCCATAAGCCCCTCCCTCCTCCCCTGCTGATCCCACCCTCCCTCCCCTTTCTGCATGCATGCCACTCCCCAAGTCCACTGATAGGGGAGGTTCTCCTCTTCTTTCAATTCTATACACACCTTTAGTCTTCTATATTTTTCTTTTGAGAAAATATTGACCAGAATGTTAGTCCTTTGCTTTATCTCCACTTCTGACATGCCTAATATTTTGGTTTTTACCTTCTGAGAAAGAATAGCAAATACAGCTGTTTCTATCTAGGGAGATAACTATCATAAAAGTCTGGAAGGAGTGAGGTGTCTGTCATGTGCTATAGCGAGCCATTATCTCTCTCTCCTACTTTCTCTCACTCTCCCTTTTCACTTTAGTTGAAGAGTAGGCAAGCATCCTGTCCCCATTGAGTCTTACATCAATGTCCGAATATCTCTGTTAGGTTACCCTTTTTATTCTTTAAAAAGGTAGAGTAAAATACGATTGGACATATAAACTAGGAAGTCTATATGCTTCTATAATTACAAAATTATTAATTTTTCTGCTTTATGGTGAAGCTCATGACTCTGAGGACACATGGGATGACATGAAAAGTGTAGATCAATCTGATCAGGGCTGGTAAAGTGAAAATCAGATTAATAGATAAACCAGGTAAGAAATGTGTTATGTAGGAAATGTTATGATAGGCACAGGTGTATGGAGAAAATTTGTGTCACTACATGTCCCTTTTGTGGTGTGTGTGGGGGAGGGACCCAACATGGAAAGATTACATGAAAATAATTAGCAGACCTACTGAAAATAATACATGGGATGGTCTGTGCAAAGTATGTAACAGAGTGCATAAGGGGCCCGAGCATGGAAGTTTTGTGTCATTAAAGAAATTATCTACTGGAGAAAGGAATGAAGTTCCTAAGACTCAGGAAGCTAATCTGACACACAAGGTTTAGGAAGCTCATGAAACTCACCAAACTCAGGAATTAGAAAATTCATAAGGCTCCTCCTCAAGCTTATACAATCAGGAAACAATTCCTAGAGGTCAGGAAATCCTTGAGTGGATTTACACACAAGTTGGACAGTGAGCTTCAGGGATATACAGCATTTGTGAGTTGTCCCCTACACTATGGTGGTATTTTAATTGATAAAGCTGCGGCTGAGTCTTTGATGATTCTGTAAATAGCTCCTCACTCATGCTCCTATAAGGAACCCTAAAAAAACTAATTGGTTCACGGAGGTAGACTTGAATAGATATATGGAAAAAAGATATACATTGTTTCATACCTTTCCAGGAAGTATCACATAACAGGATGTGTGGGTTTTCCACTGAGATGCAGGGGTTTCTAGACATATTGTTTTATAATGTGAAGATAAAAAGTTCATGGGCGTGGGAGATAATCTCTTGATGCTACACAGCATTTCCTGTGCATAGCCCTTGTCACATAAGAGGTACTCAAAATTTTGTTGAATGAGTAAATATATGAATGACTTTGATTTGAAAAAAAAAAACACGGAGTGATGGGAATACATTAAGTTGAATCATTTCTATGTACAGTGTGGGCCATGATGGGTACCAAGGGCTCTCAGAGGCAGCTCTGTCCTCATTGCAAAGAATGCTGACTTAATGACTAGACTGACTATTTTTGTCCATTAGTCCACATAGACTGCATCATTACCTAACTTGGGTTTTTGAAGAAATTTGGAACTGAATTCAAATATGGATTAAAGAGAGCTGAAGAAAGTCCACAACTTTTCTACTGTCACCAAGGATACTAACTTGGTGGCACTTTATGTTTAGTGCTTACTTTTATTCAAAGTGTTACAAAATAAATGACCAGACAACTAAAATCACCTACCTTTATGATCAATGCCCAAGATACAATTTTCAACTGAGCATTGGCTATATTTTTGATTGCTGATATTAAAAGTAAAATTCAAGTATGTACTTAGTAAATACTTCATATTAACCAGCCAAATGTTGTATGTTTATTTCCCTATGGTTCCTTATTTTTATATAAGGGGACTGGGGAATAACAAAGCATGATTGGCCCAGACATGAAGAAAGGGAAGTGGATCAACAGCAGGATACACATCTGGAGGGTTTCTTTGAAGTCCTGCATTTCCTGTGGTGTGCCTCAGGGCTGCATCCTGTTGCTGAAGGGACACACTTCTCACTGTGAGGAAGAGTTTCTCCAGGCTGAGTTTCCATAAATCTACCTTCAGTTCCATGTACATAGCTGTTGTCAAGGCAGTGAGGTGGTTTTTTTGCATGGTGTTTTTAAGGGATGAAATCAGTCACATTCATATTTATGTCTCCTCTGGTGTTAGCCTTGATGAAATGCACATTATTAGAAGTGGCCCAGGAACTTTATATTTTAGGGAGAAGTTCAGACCTGATATTGGTTGCATCAAGTTTTGGATCAGGTTTGCATAAAGGCTTAAGACCCAGGTTTCCAATCCTCACTGGATGATTATCTAGGCTTATTTCCATAACAATCATCAATAAATAGGGGCATTGTCCTGTAAAGGGTCAAAGTGAGGTGCACAGAGGTTAGATGGCTTGTCTAAATGATGTATTGGTCTCTGTAACCTTGAGTGAATTGGTTGTGGATTGTGACCTATTGGTCTCTTTTTCCTATGGTCATTTTATGGATCATCATGAGGTCAGCTCTTGCATACTAGACCTAAATATTGGAAATGACCCAAGCCTTAGGCTTCTCAGGCTGAGCTGTTCTTTATATGCATGTGTGCTAAATGCTGCAGCCCTTGCCTACAGAATTGGCCACTTAAGGCCCTCAGCCCTCTAGTTCTGAATTTAGTGAGAGCATGCTTTATGATAAGCTTAATAAAGAAATAGCATTAAAAGACTTTTTCCTCTAAGGATATGGGTAGAGCTGGCTGACTTATGATTTTTTTTACTTGTCATATGGTTGGCATGACTAGGTTCATGCTTTGGTCTATTTGAGAACGTTCCAGATAGACATTAAGGTTTAATGGTCGCATTCTCTCCTCTATCCCAGCAAGATGCCAAAAGGAAAGAAAGCTAAGGGGAAGAAAATGGCCTGGTCCCCCACCGTTGTGAAAAAACACGAGGCCAAAAAGGTAGTTAATCCTTTGTTTGAGAAAAGGCCCAAGAATTTCCGCATTGGGCAGGATATCCACCCCAGAAGAGATCTCATGCGCTTTGTTAAAGGGCCCCACATTAGGCTGCTGTGGCAAAGGGTCATCCTCGACAAGCAGCTCAAAGTACCTCCTGCCATTAACCAGTTCACCTAGGCCCTGGACAGGCAAACAGCTACCCCACTGCTTTAGCTGGCCCACAAGTACAGCCAGAAACAAAGCTAGAGAAGAAGCAGAGGCTACTGGCCCGTACAGAGAAGAAAGCTGCTGGGAAAGGGGACGTCCCAACTAAGAGACCACCTGTCCTTTGAGCAGGGGCCAGTACAGTCATCATCTTGGTGGAGAACAAGAAGGCTCAGCTGGTAGTGACTGCCCATGACGTAACCCCATTGAGCTGGTGGTTTTCCTACCTGCCCTGTGTGGAAAGATGGGCGTCCCCTACTGCATCATCAAGGGAGAGGCCAGGCTGGGGAGGCTGGTCACAGGAAGACTTGCACCACTGTTGCCTTCACACAGGTTAACTCAGAAGACAAGGGCTCGCTGGCTGAGCTGGTGGAGGCTCTCAGGACCAATTACAATAACGGATGCAATGAGATCCGCCCCCACTGGGGAAGCAAGGTCTTGGGTCCTAAATCTGTGGTTTGCATTGCCAAGCTGAAAAAGGCAAAGGCCAGAGAATTCGCCACTAAACTGGGTTAAATGTACACTGCTAAGTTTTTTTGTACATAAATATAATTACAAAATTGAAAAAAAAAAAGAACTCAGGGTCACTGGCTTTGTTTATATCCCAAGATAAAAAGACATGAGTAGCTCTTTAACATCCTCAAGCTCAAATATGTATGTTCATTGATCTTAACCCATATATATATATTCATATTACCTAATTTATAGTGAATAGCAATGGAGACAGGGCATCTTGAAATAAAAAAAAAAAACATGACTGAGTTAGTTTGTGCACAAAAATATCTAGGTTCTCAGAGGAAGACTGAAGAACCTGGATTTTCTTTTTTTATTTAAGAATGCTCAATCCCCATTCAGAAAGGCAAAGAAGATGGACATCAGAAGAAGAAGAAAACAGGAAACAAATTAGGAGCTTGCCACAGAGGGCCTCTGAAAGGCTCTGCCCTGCAGACTATCAAAGCAGATGCTGAAACTTATGGCCAACTGTTGGGCAGAGTGCATGGAATCTTATGAAAGAAGTGGGAAATAGTAAGATCTGGAGAGAACAGGAGCTCTAGAAGGAGAGTAACAGAACCTAAAAATAAGTAGCATGGGTGTGTTTTCATGGTGACCTAACTTATCAGTGCAAACTGCAAACCTTGAGCAATTGTGTTAGTCGGATTTTGGCACTCTGCTGTTTTCTGGTTCTCATCCATGACATCCTTCTCTGCCACCTTCCTTTCATTTCTGCACATAGCAAGGTTGCTGTCATTCTTTCTGCTGGACTTTTTCTGGAGTTGATTATTAAGGATATATAAAAATATATATTATATAAATATCTATTTTATATAATTATATAATATCTAGTTAATATAATTACATAATATCTATTCATATAATATATCTTATCACATGAAAAATAAACATAAAACAAAATATAAATACATAATAAAATATAACTGTATAATATAATTTATACAACATATATATTTGTCATTATATACAAATATTATATATATTTAAGTATTTTTGAAGTTATGAAGTGTTTTCTTGAATTAGAAGATGGACAGAATGAGGTCAAAATTCTTTCTGATGTTATGAGTCCTGTTCATTATTGGCCTGCTTTTGCTTGGCTTCAGGATCATTGCAGATTGGTCTTAACTCTTCTAACTTCTCTCATCTGTTAATTATATAGTCATAAATCACAAGATCCTTGCTATTGTAAGTAATAAAATATTACCTCTGTCTTTCTCAATGAAAAGAGGGATTCATTTAAACAAAAAAGTCTAGCACATTTGGTTCAAGCATAGATGAATCCAGGGATCCTCATTTAGTGCACTTGCCATAAACCAAACAGAAAGAAACACTGTGGTTGACTATACCTTGGCACAAATAATTGAGACTCTTTTATTTTTGTTTAATAATAGGTGAGCTGTTATTACTATATTTTTAACCCTCAAAGCTAATCTTATTTCCTCCCAGTGTACATCCCACAGATACTTGAACTTTGATTTCATGCTCCAGGTCCTTCTCCTGATGTTTCTTGAACCTCTAGGCTGAATCCCCTAATTCCTCCCCTAACTCCTGGTAGGAAGTCCAGCCTTATTCTCTCCCCTGCTCAACAATTGACTATATATTGCTTTATTGGCATATTAGGGGACAACTGGGGAGTAGAGTTTACACAAGATTTAGGCAGGAGAGTCTCAGAACAAGGCTTGTAACCAGAAATGGCATAAAGAAATCAGCATTTGAGTTACAGGATAACCTTATGCCACACTAGGTCTTCCTCTGTCTAAATCTCCCAAATTGTCTTCCATTGTTCCTCTTAACTTTCAGGAGTGAGTCAAGAATATAAATTTAGTAGAGAACAAAAGAAAGGGCATGGAGTTGGGTGGCTTAAAAGTTAGGAGGACCTGAGAAGAGTTGTGGTTGGGGAAAGCATGATCAGAATATATTATATGCATTTTTTTTTTAATTAAGAAACAAGAGTGCAAGTAGTTTAGGCTGGACATGGCACCATCTATCCCTTATTTCAGCACATGGGAATCTGAGACAGGAGGATCATGAGTTTAAATACAATATGTACTACATAGTGAAAATTAATCACAAACTACCATAAATAAATAAACAAACATGATATTAGGAACGAACATAATTTCAGGGGTCAGGTATTCCTTGGACTCAACCCATGTCAGAAATAATATTAAAATAGTTGTTAAAACAAGTACTATGGACATTGGCCCAATCCATGAGACAGAAGCTTCTGATTTCTTTGTTGTACCAGGTGTTAGCTCTTGACTTACCATGTCATAGAAATGTCTAGGCCATCTGGTTCAGGAAGCTAAATACATACACTTCCAGTGCAGAACACAGAGATACTCGAGAGCAGCAGCTTTGCAGTTCATATTCTCATTCCATATACCTCATGGTTTATTATTCCTGACTGTTCACTTATGTCATCTCCAAGAGTCACTTATTCTTTTATTTCACATGTCTACATTTTACTTCACTCAGCATTAAGTAGGTTATTATGTAGAAGTACCAGAGAAAACCACCTATTGTTAAAATAAGTCCTTGTCTCCCACCCTTGGTGTGCTTTGGTTTGGGTTTAAATCCTATTTCCCTGGACTTTCTTGTACCAGATGTCCTGGGGCAATTGAGTCTTCAGAAATAGGAGCTTATGTTCGGCTTATCAAATTTGGATCCAGCTCCTCCTCCATGATAATTAACATGCAATGATATTCCAGATTGTTTTCCCCTGGCAGAGCCCTGGCTGACTTTGTGAGGTTCAAGCTGGTTCTGAATAACAGTAAGATAAATCTCTGCCTTTGTCACATGTTGAGTTGCTAATAAAGAGAGCAGGCAGGCATTGTGGTAGGCTTTCTTTGGTCAGAGAGCCCTAATGGTGTGTCAGGATTATATAATTCACCCTCCAAGGAGCATCCAAAAGAGAGATAAATTGTTTGGTTGGGAGAAATTAACCGCGGATTGATCCTATCTGTTTTAATTTAACACAGGATGGTTTAGACTACTCGGAGGAGCAGATGGACTATTGATCTGACAACAGGATAATCAGAGCATCAAAGCTGGGCTGGAAGACTGGGGGTGGGGGATTTTGGAAGCACTTGGGACTTTGCCAGAGTATCCCTCTGAGAATGAAAGCCATCTTTTAATTGGGCACGCGCTTTTGCCTCCTAACAGTTCTTATTATCGATAAGAGCTACCAAGGTCTGGACCTGCATGGAGCGTTCCTGTAAAGAGTTTATGCTGGGTGTGGTGCTTGGCAGAGGGATGCAATTTGGCAGTGGAAGGGTGTAAACTGTGGGGTAGGGGAGCAAGAATTTGGATACTGTGCTATGGGAAGCCACTGCAAAAAAAGATGGAGACAGAGATAGCAGAGTCAGAATTAGAATCATCTGGTTGAACTTGGAAGCTCTAGTCTTTCTGTCTTTTCTTTAAAAAAATAGTTTCTTTAAACAAATGTTCTTTCTGTCTTCCACAAGTTTGTTTCACTTCTGCCTGGTTTTTCCAACTCTCAGCCTCTCCACACTGCACCTACAATCATCTTCTCCCTCATCTTAAGAGTGAGGTTTCTTCGGGAGCTAGGTAAAATTGTATATTGAAGTTGAGTGTCTCCAGGATGTTAAAGCTGGGGTCATGAGTGGGTTCCACTGTACCCCCAGCTTTGCTTGTGTGTTAGGTGTCTTCCCGGGGTCATGGAAAGTCAGTTAAAAGCTTACTTCCCTGAGATGCTCCCCAATGGGTCAGATAGAGTTCTTGGGATGTTATAGTAGCTGCTAGGTCAGGATGCCCTGACACATTTCCCAGTTGAAGACCAAGCCAAGGCCAAGTATCAAAGGGCAGATGCATATCAGGGGGTCAAAGAAAGGGCAAATGAGTCCTGAGAATGACATGGGAAGTTTTACCAGCTGAGGATGCCTGACTTTGAGAAGACCTTGGTTTACTCATGTCGAGGATCCTCTGTGGAGATGAGGTTGTGGTGGCAGGTCATGGAGAACCATAGTTTGCCCAGGGTTGTTGTCCACTGGTGGGGCTCTGAGGAGTGTCCAGTGCAACAGAAATGTGCAGACCTATCTCCAGGAGATGACAGTATCTCACAGAAAACGAAGCTGAGTTGCTCTTGATAAGGGGAATGGCAACAATGACACAGATGTAGGCCTTCAGTTGGGGACCATGGGGAATGATGGGTATACTTACTCCCTACTCTCTTTTACCTTCCCCACTATTTTAACTTTCACACTTCCAACCTAGGACCTCCAGTGATCTTCCTCATGATTTAGAGTTAGAAAGATCACATGTCTTATCAGGATATCACCAACATTTCCTGAGCAATCTTCCCACAACGGGAACTTGAAGGGACTGACACTAACCTTAAATCAGGTCCCATGTATCTGGAGGGAGATTGTATAACCTGCTGAGTCCATGTTTGTTGTTGACCTGTATATGACTTTAGAGATGACTGCTATGCATCAGACAATCAATAAGGGAGCTCATCCCTGGAAAAGGCTAATTCTACTTATCCCAGCAGAGACATTGCCTATATTTCTTTGTCTAGGGTTGGGATCCTGTAAAAATTTCCCCTTTCCATGTTATCATCTAGACCTATACTACTATTGTCCCTGTATTGTTTATACAGCTGTTTCTAGGAGAGAGAGACTGTGTCACAGCAGACTTCCTTCTGTTCTGGCTCTTACAATCTTCTTCAGTGTTCCCTGAGCCATAGATGCAGGAGCTGTGATATAGGTTATCCAATGGGACTGAGCTCCTCACTATCTGTTGGTCTTTGCATTGTTCCCAGTTTTGGTTTTCTGTGGTGGTCTTCATTTGTGGTAAGGACAGGCTTCTTTGATGAGGGATGGTAGTTATACTTATCTGTGGGTATAAGGATAAGATTTAGAATGCATAAGAAATTATGTTGGCCTGGCAAAGTGGAAGTCACAGATTCTTTTCAAAGGTCCATGATCTCAATACCCTTGGGAAGCTGACTGGGTTTACAGTACTAGATATGATTTCCCTCCTGTTGAGCGGTCATCAAGTCCAATTAGATAGCTGTTGGTTGCCGTGTGTGTGTGTGTGTGTGTGTGTGTGTGTATGTGACTTATTGCACTTTTATGCTTATTTTAGCTACTAAGATTTTTTTTTAAGTCCTAATTATAATAAGATTTGTACTCTTCATTTCTATGTCAAAATAGTAAGGGGATTTGGAGCTGTCTCTGACATGGACTTGCTTGCGTTTTGATCCCTTCCCCCTGATGGGGCTGCCTCACCAGGCCACAGGGGAGGAGGATGCACTCAGTCCTGATGTGACTTGATGAGCTGGGGTGGGTTGATAGGGGGCTCCCCTTTTCTGAGGAGTAGGGGAGGAGAGATATGGAGAAGAGGGAGGGAGGGTGGAACTGGGAGGAGAGGAGTGTAGAAGAGGAAGGAGAGAAAGGAGGGGCTACTATAGGGATGTAAAGTGAATATAAATAGAGGAATAAATTTAAAAATGACAGATCAAAAAAATAAATCAAAGGCCACCTACCCTAAGAACTTTATGTTTTTCTGTTATTCGAAGTCAGTTGATACAATAATTTTATAAATTTTTCCTTTCTTATTTTAATTCAGTTTCACAGATGTGACAAGTCCATGATTTAACTCACATATTTCATTTATATATTTTTTTCATACAGCAAAACCTGCTTTTGCTTTCTTTTAAAAAATGCTCATCTTAGGGAAAGCAGAATTTTTAATGCCCAGAATGATAATGATTTCTTTTTTTCCACCTAAGAGAAATACCAGCTAGAGGAATGCTAGATGCTTGCCATAGTGGAAAAATAATAAAGTATATTAATAGCTGAGCAAATGGATCTTGCTGGGAAACATTTTAGACTTTCAATGGTCTCACAGAGACAGAATGGTCCTTGAACCTAAAGTCTTTTCTTCATTTTAGTTTGTTTTGAAAAAGGACTAAAATGCCTTTCAATTAAAATTACCAGATCATTTGAAGTTGAGCTTCGAATGCCTGAAGATCAGAGGCCCTGAGTGAGAGGAGCCCTGGAGGCCACATGTTGGCATGTCTCGTTAGAAATCCCACCTGGCCTCCCTCTGCTTTTCCTGCAATTACAGGGTGGTCATGCTAACTGAGCTCGGATTTCACCTGTGGCTGCAAAGGCAATAAAACTTACATATGCATGGCAGGTGAAGAGATAAAGACTGTAAGGCAGCCTGGGATGCTAAACTAAGAGTGAAAGCATCTTCCATTTGCTGATCCCAAGCTGCTAATTTAGGGGGTAATGCCATTCAAATCTACTCACAACTGCAGACCTTTGCATGGGGGCCTCATGTGCAAATAGATAAAATGGATGCTAGAGAGAGCTAGATGCAAGAGACACAGAGTTTTGGGCTCAACCAGATCCCTTTAATTTAGTGTTCCAGCTTCTGACTTGCTGGCTAGGTGACTGAGCTTGCGACATAACACAGGCTACCTAACCTGGGTGTCTTCATCTACTACTTTTAATGAGGAAAATTATAGTACCTGGTGAATTCTTGGGGCTGGTTAGAAGGTTAATGAGTTCATATATTTAAAACATGTAGCAGTGACTACTGAACATTAACCATTATGTAAGGGTGGGTTGTGACTAACCCTGGATCTTATTATTATTATTATTATTATTATTATTATTATTATTATTATTATTATTATATTTTTAGTTGCAATTTGTTAACTCTGTGTCCCAGCTGTATCCCGCTCCTTCATTCCCTCCCCCTCCCCAACTCCCTCCCTGGTCTCCTCCCTGCCCCTTTCCAAGTCCACTGATAGGGGAGGACCTCCTCCCCTTTCATTTGACCCTGTTTTATCAGGTATCTTAGGAAAGAGAGTGACACCACTGTTACACAGCCCATGCCGTGTTAACGTGGATATCTTACACAGCTCATGCTGGGCAAATGCTATGCAATAGTGCAGTGTTTTCTGAGTAGTGATAAAATGAACAAATGGAAATTAAGTTACCCCATGTAACTTTTTAAAGTTTGAAAATTTTAGTTTAGATGTTCTGATTTTTTCCGCTAATTTAATCACAATTTAGTTAATTAAAAAAAAAATCACTCTCAAGCCAACTCCTATTTATAATATTTTAATGTTATTTGTTGCTGGCTGGCCCCGAAAGTTTCCAGAAGGGATTTTTATTAAAAATGTTATGCGAGAATCAATTCACCGCATTAAAAACAATTATGAAAAATATGACAAAAACAGCTTATTATTTATTAGTAGACCTAGGAGTTACGGAAGGTCCTTTTGAGATACTTAGAAATGGACAAGACAGATAATGCAATGCAATGCAATCTGGTGTGACTGAAATACTCCTTGTGGATTTGTGAAGTGCCACGTCCTATGCCAGCACAGGAGCAGAGGAGAGTCTATGCTTATACTCTGTCTTCACAGAGAACGCTCAACTTCAGAGCAAGATGGAGAACTGCACACACGACTATGACAAAAGCAGAATGCGAAGTGCTCTACCTCTTCGCGGTTGTCAACAAGGAGGAGAATTCAGAAGTGATATCACTTAACCTTTCATGCAATCAGTTTTGTTCCATAACAAGATTCATTCCCAGCTTCCTGCCCCACTCGTTCTCGGTTCCTGCGTGAGTACTCACTACATGTCACAGCTGTGGGGGAAACTCAGGTTGGCAGAGCACCCTGTCAGTCAGATGCCTCTTTCCTAAGGGGAAATCCGTCTTTATTACGCCAAGCCCTCCGCTGATGAGAGGAGGCCTGCCTACCACTTGGAAGGTTTTCTGCTTTATCCAAATATGTTAATTTAACCTAAAAACCACTGTCATAAAAACGTGTAAAATAATTACTGACCAAAATCTTGTCCCTATAACCTAGGCATGTCATGCGTGGACACTGTCCTTGCTCCTGCAGGCTCCCCAGTCTAGCGTGAAACATGGAAGAACGAGAGCTTACTGCTTTGCATAACTGCTGTTAGTGGTGCTGGGGGATCTCCGGTAGGAGAGCTGGGGAAGAAGCAGCAGATAGCGTAACCTGAGGATGGTGGGGAGGGAATTTAACAGAAAACAGATATCCAAATTGATCCTGCATGTTGGAGCACATGCAATCTTTGTCAGATTGGGTAGAACACAACATAGGACAAAGTGAAAAGAACTGATGGGGAAATCACGAATGAATGCACGCATGCACAGACACGCACACACTGCGAACACGGATCAAACGTTGAAAGTTTCCAAAAGTAGACTAGCTATTGTGATGGGCTGTTTTTTTTTTTTTAATTTTTTGATTATTGTTACTCATTTAAATTCCAGCAACATTATCTATCCAAATATTGCTGTTTAGAAAACTGCTCATCAAAAAATATCTTTTCCTACTGCCTACTTTTCTATTGTTAGCTATTACCTCCCTTTTAATAATTTTCTAATATGGATACCAATTCAAACAATATGGGTTATTTATTTATTTATTTATTTATTTATTTATTTATTTATTTATTTATTTATTGTCTTTTTTTGAGACAGTGTTTCTTTGTACAGCCTTGGCTGTCTTGGACTCATTTTGTAGACCAGGCTGGCTTCCAAATCACAGAGATCTACCTGCCTTTGTCTCCCAGAGTGCAGGGATCACAGGTGTGCACCATCATACCTGACTCAGTATGGCATCTTTAAATGACTGTATATATATGTGTGTGTGTGTATGCACATATATGCCCATACATATAGCTGATATTGTATAAATATTATATGTAACTCATTAAAATCTACATGTCAGATTATTTTGTGTTTATATTAAGAAGTGTGAAGATTGAGGGTTTCAGACAGGTTAGTTGCATGTCCACAGTTACATAGACATTAAATGGAAATGGCAGAATTCTAACCTGGGAATTTTCTCACTTTGACTCTTCCAGCTGCACCAGAATGGTCACAAGAAAGAGAGTGTCTGGACCCACACCAAGGAATGGAAAGGAGTGATTAGGCATGTTTGAATGCTCACTCATCTGTGAGAGGTGGGGATAATGGCAAACTGTAAAACACACATCTCCTCTGAAAGGGGGCACGTTACTCCACTGCAGCCAAATGTTCCTACTCAGGAGAGCAAAAGTCTGTTGCATAAACTCTAAGTTCCAAGGGATACTGAAATTCTGTTTTTCTTTTTCATTTCTTTCTTCAAAAATATAAAATATCTTTATTTTTAAGTGCTGGCCTCAATACATAAAAACACTATGGAGGCCAAATCAAACACATCTTCTGGCTGGGTGGTTCCCACGAGTTACCAGTTTTTGACTTTTGCTCTATATCCTTATTCCTTCTGATATGTAGATACTTCTACTACCTTAATATTGTAGTACTCCAATGTGTTTAAGTATGTAGCAATAATGTTTGTGAAGCTAAATGTGGTCCCGTCTGCTTTCATCAAGATATATGAGGTCAAGAAAGAAGAGTTTTTCATAGGCTAGTGTTCAAGGAAATTAAATTTCTAGAAATGCAGAATTGGTCAGGAATCAGAACTACGTTGGAAAGTCAGGCTGTGGTTGTTCTCAGCCTCTAAAATCACAAAATCAGAGCTTCCCTAATGGTGGCATCAATCATGACTACAATGACTTTAGACTGAGAGATGTCCCAGAATCATCTGTGACTTATCTTTACTTATCATTAATTACTTATCATTTTCTAAAAAGCATCCTGCATCTCTCTAATCCTCTTCTTTTCATTCGGAAATTATAGCTGGAAGAAAGAGGTCTGGGACAATGGAATGTTAAAAAGTGATTATCAATTTGAAAATATAATGAAATTCCTTGATGTCTTGACTATAGTCATAGAAATGATTTTTTTTTTTTTGAGACAAGGCTGGCCTTGAACACAGAGAAACTTCTGCTTCTGTTGATTGTTGGGATCAAAGGTGTGCACCACCACTGCAGAACCCAGAAATGATTTTTCTTAGGAGGAATTGAAAAGACAGAAATTGCATTCTGAAAACCAACTAATCTTAGATACTATAGTACCTCTAGCATCTTTTTATTGACTCTGTCGGATCCAAATGAACAAATGGGTATCAAAAATTCTAAAAAATACAATGAAAAATATTTGACACTATTAATGGACGTAAGCTCTAACTTCTGCCTTCTGTAAAATGTAATTCAGTATTTTATGATGTCATACCAAATAATACAAGATTATACAACATGGGTTTTTTTCATTCAAAAATATTCCAGGGCCCTACAAGATTGAATTTAGATAAGGTGTGTGTGTGTGTGTGTGTGTGTGTGTGTGTGTGTATTGTGTATGTGCAGGTACATGTATGCATGTATATGTTGAGACCAGAGGTCTACCTTGGGTTTTGTTTCTCATGTGCTGTCCACCTTGACTTTGAGATGGGTTTTCCCATTGACTTAAAACTTGCCAAATAGTTTGGACTGACTGGCTAGTGAAAACCATAAATCCACCTATCTCTGCTTCTCCTGTTCTAGACTATATATGTACCACCTCACCTACTTTTCTTTAAAACATGATTTTTAGAAGATTAGATTCAAGTCCTCATGCTTGCAAGACAACATTCACCCCACCCACTGAACTATCCTTCCAGCTCTTATATTAGTGTTTTAAGGTGACTCCTACTTGATAGCTTGTGTGCCATGCTCTAGGGATTCACTGGGAAGCCAGGTTCCTTTGCCCTTGAGTTGTTGTAGACAAGACAACATTTTATGTGAGTTTTTTAAGACCAAAGACCAGTGACTGGCTTCTAGGAGGCTGATGAAGCTTGGAAGATTAAAAAAATGTAAATTTAACTCATTATTTGGTTCCATGGTTCCATGGTGTCTCTGTGTGCCTTATGCATAAATGATTCTTTGAGGAGAATGGAAGGCAGGATGCTGGGCCAGGGAAGGCATGTCAGTGGAAGCAAATAAGAGAGATACAGGCAGAAGAAACAGCAAAAGTCTTTGAAATAGTGATGAGCAGGCAGTTGGCAGGATGGGGGAGTGTGGAGATTAAGTGCACTGAGGAAGGACACTTATGGAGCAGAGGAGGAATAATGACCCATCAGCAAAGTAACAGACAGCAGGAAAAAAACAGCGACTTCAGATCCCAGAAACAAGGATGTGTGATGGGAACAGAATCCACAGCAGCTACCCCCTGAATGAAGTGATGCCTACTGGCATCTGCAGGGAAGCTTTCTTTCCTCTTCTCTCCTCAGTAGAAAAGGGAGGAGAGAACCCATCAGCTCAATTCAGGGGAGGCTGATAGTAGCACCAGGATAGCTGTGGTCAGGAATAAGAACAAGTTATAATAAAGTATTCAGTGTTAACTACCAAACCTTAATCTAGGCCATGTGAAACATTCGTGTGATCAAATGGTTTAATCAATGGCACAGGTTTTTCTACTTTAATTTGTTGTCATACAACATGGGCTATATTCATAAATTACTATATTCAAGCTCAGTCTTACACACACACATACATACACACACACACACACACACACACACACACACACACACACACAC